>NC_086454.1:108809663-109109663 GCF_028390025.1 Pseudophryne corroboree | reverse complement strand
TGGGTTTCTTCAGCCAATCAGGGAGCGCCACGTTGTGGCACCCTCCTGATCGGCTGTGTGCTCCTGTACTGTCTGACAGGCGGCACACGGCAGTGTTACAATGTAGCGCCTATGCGCTCCATTGTAACCAATGGTGGGAACTTTCAGATCAGCGGTTGACCGAAAGTGACCTCACCGCTGACCTGAAAGTTCCCACCATTGGTTACAATGGAGCGCATAGGCGCTACATTGTAACACTGCCGTGTGCCGCCTGTCAGACAGTACAGGAGCACACAGCCGATCAGGAGGGTGCCACAACGTGGCGCTCCCTGATTGGCTGAAGAAACCCACTTAGACATCAGTCAGAGTGGGTTTCTGGCATTCGGGGAAAGGGGGTCCATGTGAAAACATGTGTCCCCTTTCAGTTCGTGGTCGGGTATCCGTTTTTTTATTTTTTCAAGTACGTGGATTACAAAAGGAGTTACCGAGGAGCCTTCAACCATGGATTATGTGAGTATAATTTTTTCAACAGGTACACCATGGATTCTACTGGAGAAGAGGACCGACCTGCGTGGGAACATAAGGTAAGTATGTGTATATGGAGGTGTGGATGGATGTATTAAAGTTATACTGTCAAGGTGTGTGTGTAATGTCTTTATTGTGGTATTTTTTTAGTAGTAGTACTACAGGTACCAGCGGGCCCATTTTTCCGCCGCATGCTGGTACTTGTGGTTCTCCAAGTACCAGCTTGCGGGGGAGGCTTGCTGGGCCTTGTAGTACTGCTACTAAAAACAATATCAAACACTTATCACAAAGGCTATCAGCCCCCCATCCGCAGCCCATTGGATGGGGGGGACAGCCTCGGGCTTCACCCCTGGCCCTTGGGTGGCTGGGGGGGGGACCCCTTGATTGACGGGGTCCCCACTCCCCCAGGGTACCCCGGCCAGGGGTGACTAGTTGGATATTTGATGCCACGGCCGCAAGGCACTGTATAAAAGTGACCCCCGGCTGTGGCATTATCTGTCCAGCTAGTGGAGCCCGGTGCTGGTTTCAAAAATACGGGGGACCCCTACTCTTTTTGTCCCCCGTATTTTTGGAACCAGGACCAGGAGCAGAGCCCGATGCTGGTTGCTTAAATATGGGGGAACCCCTGTCCATTTTTTCCCCATATTTCTGCAACCAGGATCGGCTCAAAGAGCCCGAGGCTGGTTTGCCTTAGGAGGGGGGACCCCACGCAATTTTTTTTCTGAAAATTTATAACATTTCCCCCCCCTTCCCACTGAAAAACATGCACGGATCTCATGGATCCGTGCATGCCTATACAAACACGGGATAAAAAAGCAGGTCTGTTTTTTTTTTTTAGCACTTTTTCACGATTTGTATTTCATCACGGCAGTGTTTGGCTATTGTCGGCAGTGTTTGTGTTTTGCACTTTTTAGTAAATTCCCGATTTCTAGCAAATTGCAGGCGTATTTGACCGATGTATTGATTCGTGATTTTTTCCTAGGACTTCCAAAATATTACGAATGCCCTCATCACTGCCGTGATTTTTGCTTAGTAAATTACCGAGATGACACTTTGATGAAAAAACGGCATCTTGGTCAAAATCGGGACCTTAGTAAATATACCCCATAGTGTTATATATTTGGGGGTTTATTTTTGTTATAGTAGTATTTCCCTATCCAAGATATACATGTATTCCTTACTAAAGCAAAATAAACACTCCCAAAACATCTTCCTGTTTCTGGATACTGTGGTTGCCTCAGGGAGTGCACCAATGCAGATTGTGTAAATGTAATTTCATGTTGGCATAGTATGATGTATAGTAGCTCCAGTTCATGTAGTAGCACCAGCTCATGTAGTAGCTTCAGCTCATATAGTAGCTCCATCTCTTCTTAAAAATTAGAGCTGTAGCCCATGTCAGCCAATCGAATATTCTAGCTGTCATGTATCTAGTTCTAGAAAATGATAGGTCGCAACTGATTGGTGCTTTGGGGAACACCTTAACATTTCATTTTTATATGCTTTAGTAAATCTTTCCCCTATCAGAGTTAGGCTGTGTACACACAGGCATCATTTGCGTTATGTTTATGACAAGTGAATGTAGGGGAACAGCCAGTCATATAGGGGTCAGTGGTACAGAAATGCACATACAGACTTGCTTTACAGTTGCATTTGCACTTGATCACAATTTCTTCTTTGTGTACAAAACAGTGTGCTGTGCATGCCACACCTTGCATCTGTAGTTATTTGCTTGCATATTGAATTGCATTTAAATGTCAATGATATACATCTCCGAGCTGTGACTACAAGGCGGTATGGGCTTCCAGACACACATTAAGCACTCCTCTTTCAGATGCATTTTACATAGATTGTGAAACTGACTTGTTCAAGAGCCGCACGCACTCCGCATGCAGCGCCGATGTTCATGTAGTCGCTCAATTTTTTTCAACCACGTATGTGCACAAACATCTGAAAACGATGTTGCATGTGTTACAGAGTGTAGGCACTAAGGTACTGTTGCGATTGGGTCAGATGGTATCAGAAATTTGAGAAAAGTGATGGGCGTTCCCAGGTGGTTACTGGGAGGTGGCTAGAAATGAACGCAGAAATGGTTTGTTAAGTGAGCGTGTTATGGGATTGTTGTGGGCCTGTCAGTGCACACTATAGGATATATGGGGGGCGGGGGCAGCTGCATTTACAGAAGCACAGCCGCAGGCATAGGAGGCCATGATCAGACTGAGAACCAGCAGCTGCCATAGGGGTGGTGCAAGTTTCCATGGTGCGACCAATGGTGGTGTGTAAGGACACCCCAATTGGTATTCGCGCATATTCGGCCACATGGATGTACACATGGGAAGGAGCTTGTAGCGTAAAGTCACAGACAAGCGACCACCAATAGATGCTACTGCGTGTGGATTGCGTGCAGCTCAGAATGAGCCCTTTGGCTCTGCATAGACCGGGTGCAGGTTTTGGAGTTGATGGTAATGACTGTCACGTCTGTGCTCCAGACACATTTATACACTAGACTTAAGCTGAGTACACACTAGGCGATCTATCGTCCCTCCATGCTGATACATTGCAAGCCCATTGGCGGATGTGTACCCCTGATATGTCTGTAAACGTCAGCCAATGCCCGATATTTCTTTCTGATAAATTGGCGCACCTGACTTCGTGTATAGGCAGTAAGCTGACCGCACATACATTTGCCACGGGGGGCTGACGTCACAGATGGGCGGGCAAATTCAAATGCCCACCCATCTTCAGGGTGTGCTGGCTGAAATTGAGAGCGGCCGATTGGTAAGTGTGTATACTTACCTCAATCGGCTGCTCGGTCAAGTCCACCAACGCATCGGTCAGGTGTGTACCCAGCCTTGAGATCACATGGAAATACAGCCGTGGGAATGCAAGTGTGCGGGTGCATCTTTGCTGTTTTCTGTAAATCAGGTGCGTAGTGTACAGAGGCACTATTATCCTGGGCACTCCTTACTCAGCTCCCTGCCTGGACACTGCAAGGAGCACCCACTTTTCTTGTTACTGTTTATCATTACTTTTATTTTTCGGGACGCTGGGGGTACATAATCTGAATCCAGTACAATTCTGATAAATCCAAGACACATACATTCCTACCCTAAATACCCTAACCCAAACTGCTAAAGTGACCCTAATACTATAACCATAAAGGGAAGACTGGATGGGCCATGTGGTTCTTATCTGTCGTCAGATTCTATGTTTTTATTACAGACTGCATGAAAGAACCTGCATGAAGGGATTTCTACTGCCCATGTTGCTTCATTTGTTTTATTATGTGTACTATACCTACATTCCTCCATAGAGAACAATCAAACTTATTTGAACTTCTTTCCTTCATTTACCTGTGAATAATGGATTCAGCAAACATGAATAGCTTTGTACACAAGTCCTTAAGCTTACTTTTTTGAAACGGTTTTCTATTTGACTTATACCCATTATCAGAGAGCAAATTAGAAATGAGGCCTTTGTGGCTGGGTAGCAAATTGCTAACCCACTATGGCTAATGCCAAATCAGGTGCCAAGATTAATAAGAACACGTTGATCTTTGAGGTGTGGCCGTCCGTCAGTCACTGGCATACTCCGAACACCCCAGCAAACCTTTAATGACCGTATGAGCTGTTGAATTTTTTTTTATATTCGGAAAAATAGACAATAATTACATTTACAACATATATACGGATATTAAGCTAATAATATGCTGGTTTATTGTTTATGAACATAAAATTACATAGAGAGTTGTCTAAGGTTTAAGCACAATTGTCTTTTAAACTTTTGACATACAGGTATGGGAACCATTACATAGATTACAATAAAAGACCATAATAAAATAAGAATTTACTCACCGGTAATTCTATTTCTCGTAGTCCGTAGTGGATTCTGGGGACTCCGTAAGGACCATGGGGAATAGCGGCTCCGCAGGAGACTGGGCACAACTAAGAAAGATTTAGGACTACCTGGTGTGCACTGGCTCCTCCCTCTATGCCCCTCCTCCAGACCTCAGTTAGGAAACTGTGCCCGGAAGAGCTGACACAATAAGGAAGGGATTTGGAATCCCGGGTAAGACTCCTACCAGCCACACCAATCACACCGTACAACTCGTGATACTATATCCAGTTAACAGTATGAACAACAACTGAGCCTCACGAACAGATGGCTCATAACAACAACCCATTAGTTAGGCAATAATTATATACAAGTATTGCAGACAATCCGCACTTGGGATGGGCGCCCAGCATCCACTACGGACTACGAGAAATAGAATTACCGGTGAGTAAATTCTTATTTTCTCTGACGTCCTAGTGGATGCTGGGGACTCCGTAAGGACCATGGGGATTATACCAAAGCTCCCAAACGGGCGGGAGAGTGCGGATGACTCTGCAGCACCGAATGAGCAAACTCAAGGTCCTCCTCAGCCAGGGTATCAAACTTGTAGAATTTAGCAAATGTGTTTGAACCCGACCAAATAGCTCGGCAAAGTTATAAAGCCGAGACCCCTCGGGCAGCCGCCCAAGAAGAGCCCACTTTCCTCGTGGAATGGGCTTTTACAGATTTAGGATGCGGCAGTCCAGCCTCAGAATGTGCACGTTGAATCGTACTACAGATCCAGCGAGCAAGTGGCACTCAATTTGTTGGGCGCATACAGGATAAATAGCGAGTCAGTTTTCCTGACTCCAGCCGTCCTGGAAACATAGATTTTCAGGGCCCTGACTACGTCCAGCAACTTGGAATCCTCCAAGTCCTTAGTAGCCGCAGGCACCACAATAGGTTGGTTCAAATGAAAAGCTGATACCACCTTAGGAAGAAATTGGGGACGAGTCCTCAATTCTGCCCTATCCATATGGAAAATCAGATAAGGGCTTTTACATGACAAAGCCGCCAATTCTGACACACGCCTGGCCGAAGCCAAGGCCAACAGCATGACCACTTTCCACGTGAGATATTTTAGTTCCACGGTTTTAAGTGGCTCAAACCAATGTGACTTAAGGAAATTCAACACCACGTTGAGATCCCAAGGTGCCACTGGAGGCACAAAAGGGGGCTGAATATGCAGCACTCCTTTAACAAACGTCTGAACTTCAGGCAGTGAAGCCAGTTCTTTTTGGAAGAAAATCGACAGAGCCGAAATCTGGACCTTAATGGAACCTAATTTTAGGCCCATAGTCACCCCTGACTGTAGGAAGTGCAGAAATCGACCCAGCTGAAATTCCTCCGTTGGGGTCCTTCTGGCCTCACACCACGCAACATATTTTCGCCATATGCGGTGATAATGGTTTGCGGTCACCTCCTTCCTAGCTTTAATCAGCGTAGGGATGACTTCCTCCGGAATGCCCTTTTCTTTTAGGATCCGGTGTTCAACCGCCATGCCGTCAAACGCAGCCGCGGTAAGTCTTGGAACAGACAGGGCCCCTGCTGCAGCAGGTCCTGTCTGAGCGGCAGAGGCCATGGGTCCTCTGAGATAATTTCTTGAAGTTCTGGGTACAAGCTCTTCTTGGCCAATCCGGAACCACAAGTATAGTTCTTACTCCTCTCCTTCTTATTATTCTCAGTACCTTGGGTGTGAGAGGCAGAGGAGGGAACACATAAACCGACTGGTACACCCACGGTGTCACTAGAGCGTCCACAGCTATCGCCTGAGGGTCCCTTGACCTGGCGCAATATCTTTTTAGCTTTTTGTTGAGGCGGAACGCCATCATGTCCACCTGTTGCCTTTCCCACCGGTGTACAATCATTTGGAAGACTTCTGGATGAAGTCCCCACTCTCCCGGGTGGAGGTCGTGTCTGCTGAGAAAGTCTGCTTCCCAGTTGTCCACTCCGGGAATGAACACTGCTGACAGTGCTAACACATGATTTTCCGCCCATCGGAGAATCCTTGTGGCTTCTGCCATCGCCATCCTGCTTCTTGTGCCGCCCTGTCGGTTTACATGGGCGACCGCCGTGATGTTGTCTGACTGGATCAGCACCGGCTGGTGTTGAAGCAGGGGTCTTGCCTGACTTAGGGCATTGTAAATGGCCCTTAGTTCCAGAATATTTATGTGTAGGGAAGTCTCCTGACTCGACCATTGTCCCTGGAAGTTTCTTCCCTGTGTGACTGCCCCCCAACCTCGAAGGCTGGCATCCGTGGTCACCAGGATCCAGTCCTGTATGCCGAATCTGCGGCCCTCTAGAAGATGAGCACTCTGCAGCCACCACAGCAGCGACACCCTGGCCCTTGGAGACAGGGTTATCAGCCGATGCATCTGAAGATGCGATCCGGACCACTTGTCCAACAGATCCCACTGAAAGATCCTTGCATGGAACCTTCCGAGTGGAATTGCTTCGTAAGAAGCCACCATCTTTCCCAGGACTCGCGTGCAGTGGTGCACCGACACCTGTTTTGGTTTTAGGAGGTCTCTGACTAGAGATGACAACTCCTTGGCCTTCTCCTCCGGGAGAAACACTTTTTTCTGTTCTGTGTCCAGAACCATCCCCAGGAACAGTAGACGCGTTGTAGGAACCAGCTGCGACTTTGGAATATTCAGGATCCAGCCGTGCTGTTGTAGCACTTCCCGAGCTAGTGCTACTCCGATCAACAACTGTTCCCTGGACCTCGCCTTTATAAGGAGATCGTCCAAGTACGGGATAATTAAAACTCCCTTTTTCCGAAGGAGTATCATCATTTCGGCCATTACCTTGGTAAATACCCTGGACAGATCAAACGGCAACGTCTGGAATTGGTAATGACAGTCCTGTACCACAAATCTGAGGTACTCCTGGTGAGAAGGGTAAATGGGGACATGCAGGTAAGCATCCTTGATGTCCAGTGATACCATGTAATCCCCCTCGTCCAGGCTTGCAATCACCGCCCTGAGCGATTCCATCTTGAACTTGAACCTTCTTATATAAGTGTTCAAGGATTTTAAATTTAAAATGGGTCTCACCGAACCGTCCGGTTTCGGTACCACAAACATTGTGGAATAGTAACCCCGTCCTTGTTGAAGGAGGGGTACCTTGATTATCACCTGCTGAGAATACAGCTTGTGAATCGCCTCCAGCACTGCCTCCCTGTCCGGGGGAGCTGTCGGCAAGGCAGATTTGAGGAAACGGCGAGGGGGAGACGTCTCGAATTCCAGCTTGTACCCCTGAGATACTACTTGTAGAATCCAGGGATCCACCCGTGAGCGAGCCCACTGGTCGCTGAAGTTCTTGAGACGGGCCCCCACCGTACCTGGCTCCGCCTGTGGAGCCCCAGCGTCATGCGGTGGACTTAGAGGAAGCGGGGGAGGACTTTTGTTCCTGGGAACTGGCTGTATGTTGCAGCTTTTTCCCTCTACCTCTGCCTCTGGGCAGAAAGGACGCGCCTCTAACCCGCTTGCCTTTCTGGGGCCGAAAGGACTGTACCTGATAATACGGTGCTTTCTTTGGCTGTGAGGGAACATGGGGTAAAAATGCTGACTTCCCAGCTGTCGCTGTGGAAACGAGGTCCGAGAGACCATCCCCAAACAACTCCTCACCCTTGTAAGGCAAAACTTCCATGTGCCTTTTAGAATCTGCATCTCCTGTCCACTGCCGAGTCCACAATCCTCTCCTGGCAGAAATGGACATTACGTTTATTTTAGATGCCAGCCGGCAAATATCCCTCTGTGCATCTCTCATGAATAAGACAGCGTCTTTAATATGCTCTACGGTTAGCAATATAGTGTCCCTGTCTGGGGTATCAATGTTTTCCGACAGGGAATCTGACCACGCAGCTGCAGCACTGCACATCCATGCTGAAGCAATAGCCGGTCTCAGTATAATTCCTGAGTGTGTATATACAGACTTCAGGATAGCCTCCTGCTTTCTATCTGCAGGCTCCTTTAGGGCGGCCGTGTCCGGAGACGGTAGTGCCACCTTTTTTTACAGACGTGTGAGCGCTTTATCCACCCTAGGGGATGTCTCCCAACGTGACCTGTCCTCTGGCGGGAAAGGGTACGCCATTAGTAACTTTTTAGAAATTACCAGTTTCTTATCGGGGGAAGCCCACGCTTCTTCACACACTTCATTTAATTCATCAGATGGGGGAAAAACCACTGGTAGCTTTTTCTCCCCAAACATAATACCCTTTTTTGTGGTACCTGTGGTAATATCAGAAATGTGCAACACATTTTTCATTGCCGTAATCATATAACGAGTGGCTCTATTGGAATGTACACTAGTCTCATCGTCGTCGACACTGGAGTCAGTATCAGTGTCGACATCTGTGTCTGCCATCTGAGGTAGTGGGCGTTTTAGAGCCCCTGATGGCTTTTGAGACGCCTGGGCAGGCACGGGCAGAGAAGCCGGCTGTCCCACATCTGTTATGTCGTCAAACCTTTTATGTAAGGAGTTGACACTGTCCTTCCACATGTCCTTCCACATGTCCATCCATTCAGGTGTCGACCCCGCAGGGGGTGACATCACATTTATCGGCACCTGCTCCGCTTCCACATAAGCCTCCTCATCAAACATGTCGACACAGCCGTACCGACACACCGCACACACACAGGGAGTGCTCTGACAGAGGACAGGACCCCACAAAGTCCTTTGGGGAGACAGAGAGAGAGTATGCCAGCACACACCAGAGCGCTATATAATGCAGGGATACACACTACACACAGTGATTTGTCCCCTATAGCTGCTATAATACACAGTTTGCGCCTAAATTTAGTGCCCCCCCCTCTCTTTTTTACCCTATTGAGCCTGGAAACTGCAGGGGAGAGCCTGGGGAGCGTCCTTCCAGCGGAGCTGTGAGAGGAAATGGCGCCAGTGTGCTGAGGGAGATAGCCCCGCCCCCATCCCGGCGGACTTCTCCCGCTTTTTTCAGGATATTTTTGGCAGGGGATTCTACACATACATAGTCTTGCTGACTATATTATGTGTTTATTTGCCAATATAAGGTACTCTTATTGCAGCCCAGGGCGCCCCCCCCCAGCGCCCTGCACCCATCAGTGACCGAAGTGTGTGGTGTGCATGGGGAGCAATGGCGCACAGCTGCAGTGCTGTGCGCTACCTTAATGAAGACCGGAGTCTTCAGCCGCCGATTTTCTGGACGTTCTTCTTGCTTCTGGCTCTGCAAGGGGGACGGCGGCGCGGCTCCGGGACCGGACGACCAAGGCTGGGCCTGTGTTCGATCCCTCTGGAGCTAATGGTGTCCAGTAGCCTAAGAAGCCCAAGCTAGCTGCAAGCAGGTAGGTTCGCTTCTTCTCCCCTCAGTCCCCGTAGCAGTGAGTCTGTTGCCAGCAGGTCTCACTGAAAATAAAAAACCTAAAATATACTTTCTTTTTCTAGGAGCTCAGGAGAGCCCCTAGTGTGCATCCAGCTCAGCCGGGCACAAAATTCTAACTGAGGTCTGGAGGAGGGGCATAGAGGGAGGAGCCAGTGCACACCAGGTAGTCCTAAATCTTTCTTAGTTGTGCCCAGTCTCCTGCGGAGCCGCTATTCCCCATGGACCTTACGGAGTCCCCAGCATCCACTAGGACGTCAGAGAAAATACATTAATAAGTAAAGTTCTACAATTGCATTAATGCAAATAGAATTTATGTAGCTGGAAGAACCTCGCCTAAGACTTATTAAACTATAATTAGTCCGGTCTTTCCTCACCCTAGTAGATTGCTACGCAGTGCTCCACACAGTGACTTGTGGAAGGAGGTACTTTTGTCTGTGTGTGGCATTATCTGGTTCCAATGTATAGATAGACAGTCAGTAGGTCGACGTCCATTAGGTTGACCTGATCAGAAGGTCAACAGGGTTAAAAGGCCAATAGGTAAAAGGTAGACCGTGCTTAAGGTCGACAGGTTCAAAGGTTCAACATGACCAAGGTTGGCGCAAGTTTTCTGGGGTGGTTTTTCACATATTTTTCACATACTTTTGCTTGATTTACCGTCCACGTAAACTACGATTGGGAATAGTAACCTGTGCCGAGCGCAGTGGTAGCGGAGCGAGGCACCATGCCCGAAGTGTGGCGAGCGGATTGAGCCCAGGAGGATGTACGTTTTGTTTTAATTGTGGTCACATATGATGAAACATAGAAAAAAACGTCAAAAATGTGTGTGAACTTTTTTTTTGTGTCGACCTTTTCTACTGTCTATCTGTTCCATGTCAACATTTTGACCCTTGTTGACTTTTTGACCCTGTCGTCCTAATGGATGTCGACCATATGGGGTTGACCTAATAACTGGCTGTCTAAGTAAATGACTTGCATCTTACTATATTCTAGTTAGGGAATTTAATTTCTGCATTTTCTTGTGTCCATTTTACGGACTCCCAGAGGAGGCGGGTTTAGGGAAGACAACCAGTGAATTCTACTGGGTAGTGTTTTAGTATATGCCCTACTGTATGTCAGTATAGGCCCTAGTAGTTAGGCCCTATGTCAGTGTATTCTGCTGAGTAGCATGTTAGTATAAGGCCCTATGTCAGTGTAGTCATCTGGGTAGCGTGTTAGTATAGGCTCTATGTCAGTGTAGTCTGCTGGGTAGCATGTTAGTATAAGGCCCTATGTCAGTGTAGTCATCTGGGTAGCGTGTTAGTATAGGCTCTATGTCAGTGTAGTCTGCTGGGTAGCATGTTAGTATAGGCCCTATGTCAGTGTAGTCATCTGGGTAGCGTGTTAGTATAGGCTCTATGTCAGTGTAGTCATCTGGGTAGCATGTTAGTATAGACCCTATGTCAGTGTATTCTGCCGAGTAGCATGTTAGTATAGGCCCTATGTCATTGTATTCTGCTGAGTAGCATGTTAGTATAGGCCCTATGTCAGTGTAGTCATCTGGGTAGCGTGTTAGTATAGGCTCTATGTCAGTGTATTCTGCTGGGTAGCATGTTAGTATAGGCCCTATGTCAATGTATTCTGCTGAGTAGCATGTTAGTATAGGCCAGAGGTTCTCAAACTCGGTCCTCGGGGGCACACACAGTGCATGTTTTGCAGGTCTCCTCAAAGAATCGCAAGTGAAATAATTAGCTCCACCTGTGGACCTTTTAAAATGTGTCAGTGAGTAATTAATACACCTGTGCACCTGCTGG
This sequence comes from Pseudophryne corroboree, assembly GCF_028390025.1. NCBI lineage: Eukaryota > Metazoa > Chordata > Amphibia > Anura > Myobatrachidae > Pseudophryne > Pseudophryne corroboree. The sequence continues at coordinate 109,098,137 of NC_086454.1, read as the reverse complement.
GTTACCTGCAAAACATGCACTGTGTGTGCCCCCGAGGACCGAGTTTGAGAACCTCTGGTATAGGCCCTATGTCAGTGTAGTCATCTGGGTAGCGTGTTAGTATAGGCTCTATGTCAGTGTAGTCTGCTGGGTAGCATGTTAGTATAGACCCTATGTCAGTGTATTCTGCTGAGTAGCATGTTAGTATAGGCCAGGCCTGGCCAACCTGTGGCTCTCCAGATGTTGTGAAACTACACATCCCAGCATGCCCTGCAACGGTTTTAGCATTCCTTAATAGCAAAACTGTGGCAAAGCATGATGGGACTTGTAGTTTTACAACAGCTGGAGAGCCACAGGTTGGCCAGGCCTGGTATAGGCCCTATGTCAGTGTAGTCATCTGGGTAGCATGTTAGTATAGGCCCTATGTCAGTGTATTCTGCTGAGTAGCATGTTAGTATAGGCCCTATGTCAGTGTAGTCATCTGGGTAGCGTGTTAGTCTAGGCTCAATGTCAGTGTATTCTGCTGGGTAGCATGTTAGTATAGGCCCTATGTCAGTGTATTCTGCTGAGTAGCATGTTAGTATAGGCCCTATGTCAGTGTAGTCATCTGGGTAGCGTGTTAGTATAGGCCCTATGTCAGTGTAGTCATCTGGGTAGCATGTTAGTATAGGCCCTATGTCAGTGTATTCTGCCGAGTAGCATGTTAGTATAGGCCCTATGTCAGCGTAGTCTGCTGGGTAGCATGTTAGTATAGGCTCTATGTCAGTGTAGACTGCTGGGTAGCATGTTAGTATAGGCTCTATGTCAGTGTAGTCTGCTGGGTAGCATGTTAGTATAGACCCTATGTCAGTGTATTCTGCAGAGTAGCATGTTAGTATAGGCCCTATGTCAGCGTAGTCTGCTGGGTAGCATGTTAGTATAGGCTCTATGTCAGCGTAGTCTGCTGGGTAGCATGTTAGTATAGGCCCTATGTCAGCGTAGTCTGCTGGGTAGCATATTAGTATAGGCCAGTGATGGCTAACCTTTTCAGCTTGGTGTGTCGAAAATCTGAAAAAAGTGTAGCCTTCCTCGGGTCGTGTGTCACTTCAAGAAATATCAATAATTTGGTGATATTTGCAGCCATAATAAAGAGTTATATATTTAATATATTTATTATATTTATTAGTTCAAAAAACAAATAATGATTTACCAGGCTTAGTGACTTTCCTGTTGCTGAATTGCATTTGCTAAATCTTGCAGGGTTGTAGTCGGCATACTGAAGACCACCCATATTTTGTGCACTTCAGGGCCAAGCAAGCGCTACTAACTTGATCTGTCAGTCTGTTTCTTTTATTTGTTTTAATATTATTTAATGCTGAGAATTATTTTATACCAGGAGTCAGTCCAACAACACTGTTACAGAGGTAATTAAAAACCTATTAAATTAAATGCTTTATTACCTCTGTAACGGTGTTGTTGGACAGACTCCTGGTACAAAATAATTTAAAGCACTACACTACGTAATGATTGCACTTACAGGACAGCCACACAATGCTGCTTATCACAAGTCCTCCTGCGCTGTTTATGACGGACTGGGATGGGGTGATCACACAGGGCTGTGAAACTCGTCTCCTGGGTCTCAGGCCTGCAGGTGCAGGATGTGGGGATCGGAAGGCCACCTTACTTGGCTGTCTACAGGGCTGTGAACCTCGCCGATCACCTTTCCTCCTGTAGCGTTCTTCCGACCGGTTCTCTGCAGAGCGCTCGCGCCAGCGCCAGCGGTGACACCACGCCTCCATGCAACAAGCACGCAACAAGCAGGGATTGGAGCAGAGCCGCACATGACGCAACAAGCAGGGATTGGAGCAGAGCGGCACATGTAACCAAAGGGCAGCACCAACAGGCGTGTCAGTCAAAGTGCCTCGGCGTGTCACGAGTGACACGCGTGTCATAGGTTAGCCATCACGGGTATAGGCTCTATGTCAGCTAGTCTGCTGGGTAGCATGTTAGTATAGGCCCTATGTCAGTGTATTCTGCTGGGTAGCATGTTAGTATAGGCTCTATGTCAGCGTAGTCTGCTGGGTAGCATGTTAGTATAGGCCCTATGTCAGTGTAGTCATCTGGGTAGCGTGTTAGTATAGGCCCTATGTCAGTGTAGTCTGCTGGGTAGCATGTTAGTATAGGCCCTATGTCAGTGTAGTCATCTGGGTAGCGTGTTAGTATAGGCTCTGTCAGTGTAGTCTGCTGGGTAGCATGTTAGTATAGGCTCTATGTCAGCGTAGTCTGCTGGGTAGCATGTTAGTATAGGCCCTATGTCAGTGTAGTCATCTGGGTAGCATGTTAGTATAGGCCCTATGTCAGTGTAGTCTGCTGGGTAGCATGTTAGTATAGGCTCTATGTCAGCGTAGTCTGCTGGGTAGCATGTTAGTATAGGCCCTATGTCAGTGTAGTCATCTGGGTAGCGTGTTAGTATAGGCCCTATGTCAGTGTAGTCTGCTGGGTAGCATGTTAGTATAGGCCCTATGTCAGTGTAGTCATCTGGGTAGCGTGTTAGTATAGGCCCTATGACAGTGAATTCTACTGGGTAGCATGTACCTTCACCCCTGGCAGTGCACTGGGTAAGATGTCCCTGTGTGGAATGGAGTGGGTATTTGCAGTAGCCAGTAAAAGTAGTTGGGTAGTGTGAGGGTGTTAGCAGTATAAAATAATTATTTCTATTCTTCTACAGCCAGATTACTGAAAGGTAAAGGGGTGCACATATAGGATTCAGTAGGACTCAAAGCACTTTACTCTATTACAGTTGGTGAGGCAACCATCTTGGGTGTGCTCATGTGCTGTCCTATTGTACGCATGTTCCTTGCTGTACGGTGGGAGCACCTCTATTTCCACACTACAAATAGGGCTTCTGGTTTGTCGAGGCGTTTGGGAGAAGATATAAGGCATTCACCTCTGTAAAAGCAAGGCACATCAGTGCAAATCCATGGCTCATTAATGGCTTCATAAAGGACTTCTAGTTTGTCTAAAGAGATTACAATAAGAGTGGTCAGTCATGACTTTAAAGTGCATCTTTCACCTGCCCAGTATGCACTCTGCCATTGTCCCAAAGTAACCTATATCAGAGCGCAGCCATCTAACCCACTAGGTGGCTATGGCCCTCATTCCCAGTTGATCGCTCGCTGACATTTTTCACAGCGCAGCGATCAGGTTACTACTGCGCATGCGTATGCACCGCAATGCGCACGCGCGTTGTACGGGTACAAACAGCATTGTTGCTGTGCAATGCTTCTAGCGACAAATCTATTCGCACAACCGATCGCAAGGAGATTGACAGGAAGAAGGCGTTTATGGGTGTCAACTGACCGTTTTCTGGGAGTGGTAGGAAAAATGTAGGCGTGTCCAGGCGTTTGCAGGGCGGGTGTCTGATGTCAATTCCAGGACCGGACAGGCTAAAGTGATCGCAAGGGCTGAGTAAGTCCAGAGCTACTCAGAAACTGTAAAAAAAAAATTTGTCCCGCTCGGCAACACAAGCGTTCGCACACTTGCAAAGCGAAAATACACTCCCCTAGAGGCGGCGACTATCTGATCACTGCTCTGCAAAAAATAGCTAGCGAGCGATCAACTCGGAATGAGGGCCTTTTACCACTGATTGTTGGTGACCTGTATACTGTACTTCATTTCTCTTGCAAAAATGTATTTTTGTTTTTGTTTTTTTCTTGATCAAGATACAAGCGAAATGATTGAATTCAACTCTCTTCCTCCAATTAATGTCAGCTGTATCTCTGAAAATTCCTGTAGGGTGTTGCAGAACGGGTTAGAGGTTGAGCGACTACGTCTGAGGAACTTCTTCCACTACTATCACTCCAAGAGAGGCATGTGGAACACGCAGAGCCAGGAAACTGCTGCCAAGGACTGATGTATGAAGATGAGGGACTGTGAGCCTAGTCCACTTTGAGACCCCTCCCCTGGCTGGCTGTTATGTTTAATAACCATGGTATTGCCAGAGAAACCAGTATAGTGTGGTCCCGCACATTCCACCCACTGCAGGCTGCTCTGGTTGAGATCTGAGTAGGCTTTGATACTCCGCAGGAGATGACTAATGAGAACAACCATCTAAATGTTTCTACTTGAAAGGGGATAAGAATCCTCCAAGTTCTGCGTAAACTGCGCAGTGCTTCATAGTGACATGGTACGCTATAGTTCAGAACTGCTGATAAATAGGCGTAAAACACTCAGGGTTCTGCTGCTGCCAGAATGTGTTATTAATAGTGTTTGCAATGGAGCAGACTAATTGTGGAAATAATATAAACAAAATTGTACTTGCACTAGACACAGGTAAGAATTCAGTTGCTGTTTGCTCTGTGCAGTATCCAGCTGTGCTTGAATCAATCTGTAATGCACTATACAAACTGGCCACTAGGTGGCTCTGAATGACACTCATAGGAAAATACCTTACGATACAAACCTGCATCATTAGCGATCAGTAAATCTCACAGGAAACCAGTGACCTCAGGGTGTCACTGCATTATAGGTAATAAACAGAGCAAGACGAAAGGGAATTTATTCATAGCAGAATGTTTATGTCCTGTTTGTGCTAACATCTACGTATATCTTACCATGCTACACACTTGGCTAATAACAGCGATTGTATATTGTCTACCAATGTGTCCCTACACTAATTACAGCCATTTACTGTATGTAGGTCATTGTACAATATTCATAGCAATAATCTGAATGACTAATTCTTAGTTACCCCATGATAAAATAACAATTTAGTTTGTGGGTATAGGAACGGTCAACACTAACAGGCATTTTTTTTTATATATTGTCTTCAGTCCAACTGAAAGCAAAACTAGAACTACTGAAATGCACTTAAATAATAATTCCTAATTTATATAGCCCTTTTCTTCCAATAGGACTCCCAGCACTTTACATTATTTCAGACGGTGAGGCAGCCATCTTGGGTGTGATCATTTGCTGTTCTATATAATTAATCACATCTGTTCTTACCCTATTACAGCTTAAATTGATTTAGCTCGATCCCTTGATCATGGTGCTGTGAGGTAGCAATGGTAAAACTGCTGCCCCACCTGATATCCTTATTTATTAAGCAGTCCAGAATACTTATGCTAGAAAGGAAAAACTATATATTTATTAAAAGGTCACAATGAGGTCTGCCAGTAGATATATAAGCCAAATTGTTCCTTTTGTATTTATGTGCCGGTTCTTATAAATGTGTCTTATGGTGTGCTTGGATGGAGGTGTCCATTTCAGGAAGTGTTTTAGTGTCATTTCACTAGACCTGGAACCAGCCTGCCTAATGGGAAAATGGAAAGGACAGGTCTGGCGTTCCATGTAAACTCCCTCTAGGCGAGTCCCTTGTCATCTCCTGCGTAGGTCCAGCCATTCTCAGCAATTACAATGATTTCTGTGAAATTAAAATGTAGCAAGAGGTTTTTAGAAGTTTTAAATATTTCTTTCTTTTTAAACTAAAATAAAACGGTTTTCAGTTTGGCTTTTATTTGTGTCTCATTAGTACTGTGCATGTAAGGTGAATAAGCTTGTTCCAGATCCTGTTAATTGGGGATTTGTTAGAAAAACTCAGAAACATCAGGGAAACACGAGCACTCCACACATGGGTTATGTAGATTGTTTAATACCAGCATTCTGAAATCAAGCTTAAACCATGTCAGATTTATTCCTACTTTTTAATGTTGCCTTCTAACCAACAAATGCAGTTGAATAAAAAAAATACACAATTTTTAGGAAACACGTAAAAAAAAAACCAAAAAAACACACTACCCCGGGTCTATAAGTGTGTACACACCTAGACTAATTCTGTGTGGAAGCACCATTTTGTTTTTATTATAGCAGTAAGTCTTTTTGAATATATCTCTTATCAACTTTACACCTGAACTTTGCAATTCTATATCACTCTTCCCAGCAACAAAGTTCCATTAAATTGCAAGGGGATCTCGTGCACAGCCCTGTTTAGGTCATCTCAGTGGTTTTCAGTAAAATTGGAATCTGGGCTCTGCTTTTTCTATTATGAAGCCCAACTTTGGTTGACTTGGATGCGTGATTTTTTTGTAACATCTTGAGTGTTCTTTTGATGAGAAGTATCTACTGTCTTGTCAACCTTAACCATAGCCCAGGCATGTGCAGAATACGGGAGGACTGGTATACATGACCAGTTCCTGACAGAAATTCCAACTGTTCCATAAATATTTCCATAGGCTCATAGTAGCATCCCTGTTCAGTTTTCTCCTTGCCCTGTCAACAATTTAGGAGATAATCTCAGTTTAGCAATATGACTCGTTCCTCATAACACAAGCTCCATCTGGACCTTCCCTGGCTCCACTCTATTCACTAAATTGGACTCAACCTCTGCTGAAGTTCCTGCCACTGCATATACAAAGAAATGCCTCCCCAAGATTTAGCAGTAACAATTACTGATGTGACTCCAGACATCCCATTTACCTCAGTATTGAAGCCTTAGTGATGTTTTCAGCAATCAACATTTTGATGTTCTACAACGCTTTGTGCTTGGGACTGTCTCATGGACCTTTCTGGTAAGATTCCTCCACGTGGGTGGGTCCAACTCTTCTATTCCTGAAACCAAGCAATGCCCCCCCCCCCCCCTTTTTTATCATGCTTGAACTACACTCCTCAAGATGAAAACCTGTCTAAGAGTCGAGAGGGGGTTGGAGTCCTTGGAGAGCATGAATTAGAATGACCTCTTCCCATAAATACCAAGGGGTACACATAGCTAAAAAAAAAAAAAATAGGCTGTTTTATCTTTGCATACATAGAAATTGACATATACAGGTTGAGTATCCCTTATTCAAAATGCTTGGGACCAGAGGTATTTTGGATATCGGATTTTTCCGTATTTTGGAATAATTGCATACCATAATGAGATAGCATGGCGATGGAACCTAAATCTAAGTACAGAATGCATTTATGTTTCATATACACCTTATACACACAGCCTGAGGGTCATTTTAGCCAATATTTTTTATAACTTTGTGCATTAAACAAAGTGTGTCTACATTCACACAATTCATTTATGTTTCATATACACCTTATACACACAGCCTGAAGGTCATTTAATACAATATTTTTAATAACTTTGTGTATTAAACAAAGTTTGTGTACATTGAGCCATCAAAAACAAAGGTTTCACTATCTCACTCTCACTCAAAAAAGTCCGTATTTCGGAATATTCCGTATTTCGGAATATTTGGATATGGGATACTCAACCTGTATCAATGTGCCAGAGGGATATAGTTCATTTCCCGGCACTCAGGGTACCGACGGTCGGTATGCCGACAGAAAGTACTGGGATTTAGTTAGGGTTATTCACAGTATCTGAGGGTATTGTTTGTTCCAATTAGGTATTACTAATGTAATGCACCTTGTTCCAAAACGATATAATGCAAGAGCAAGTTTACCAAATGTGGAGAAAAGTACCCCTTTGGACAAATTTCTGCTAATAATTCAGATAAGATGATGGAAACATTTTTACCAGTTTTTCAGGGTATAGTACCACTTAATGGGGATTATTTGGGTTTGTTAGCAAACCAAAAAAATCAAGCAGTTGGGCAAAACCAGGTTGCACTGCTGGTTGGGCAGATGTAACTTGTGCAGAAAGATTTAGATTTGGATGGTTTATATTGTTGCATGTTAAATACTGGCTGCTTTATTTTTAAACTGCAATTTAGGTTTCAGTTTGAACACACCCCACCCAAATCTAACTCTCTCTGCACATGATAAATCTGCCCACCATGGTTTTGCCCAGATGCTTGCTTTTTTGGTTTGCTGAGAAACCTGGAAAAGGCCCAGTGTACAGCTTATATTCTGTCTCTTTTGGTCTGTTTGAATTTGAGGTGGTGGCTATTCCTTGTCTAACCTCCCAGAGAGATTCATTGAGAATGTTTTAAAGCTAGTGTTAACCCCTCAGTGCAAAGGGGAGAATTGCATCTTTGAACATTTAAAAAAAAAAAAAAAAAAATTTTAGATATAGTATATTGTATTGGCAGCCAATCTCCAAAGGGACTCCAAGAAAGTACAGGCTTTACTCCATTGGCCACAACATTCCAGCCTCAATGCCATTCAGTCCTTCCTTGGTTATGCAAATTACTATCAGCAATTCATCCAAGGAATACTCTTCCTTAGTGCTGAGAATTACTCTTATACCCCTTTCACACATGCATCTAAAACCTGAGTTTTTGCATGTGATTGCACATCGACCCAGGTTTTCTGTATGTGTGAAAGGAAACAACGTCCCGGGTCCCTGACCCTGCTCACGAACAGGGTCAGGCTGAGACCGAGGGAATTTGCAGTCTTGCTAGACCTGGCAAATTCTCAGGTCATGTGTGAAAAGGGTATTACTTTGAAAAATGCCAATAACAAGGTATGGTAATCCATAAGGCTTTCTGCAGTGCTTAATCACCCTGGCACATTGCAACCTTTCTTCCTTTATATAGATGCCTCAACTATAGAGGCGGAGCAATCCTTTTCCAGCGGCCCATTGGGAAATCACTTCCTTGATGGAGGGGCCTCCATTTCCACTGTTGGTGTTAACTGTCTATAGAAATCTATTAACTACATCCTCTTATCTTATACTTCACCTGAAATGGCTACGTGCACCTTTGATTGCCTCTTCTGCTTCCACTCAATATGGGAAAAGCTTATGATGGCTAGATTCTTGCACCGGGTGTATTGCTCCCATTTCTTTGGACATGCAGGTGTTTGAAAGACCTTGGAGCTTATCTCCCAGGATTACATGTTGCCCTTCCACCAGATCAGAGGTTTCATTACAACATGTTCCCTCTTGGCTAGTTAACATCCTTTTACCATTCCTGAGAGACTGTGAACTCCTATTGCTATGGAGTTCTTCACCAATCTTCCACCAGGTAAGAAATGTGATATAATATGGGTAGTGTTGGATTGTTTCTCCACTGTGTTCAATTTTATTCCATTAATTGGATTTCTATCATATCCAGCCGTGGCTGCTCTTTCACAGGCTATTTAAACTTGCTTATTACACCTATTGGGTGCCAGATCATCTTATATTGGTTCATCTCCTGCCCTGCATTCCTTGAGTTTCTGGTATCCCATTTGTGCTTTATGCCTTTTAGTCTCAGCCATCTCATACAAGTATAGAGGGCCATGACCTGTGTGGCAGGAGCAGCAAGGCCCGCTTCTCCTTGTAGGAGTTCCTGGTGAATCATTGCACCATGTTATACCCTGAGGGGCATAGTTATAAAAAAATAATTGCGGGATATCCCCTGAAAACAGCCATGGTGTCAAATGGATTCCACGGCAAAGGTAAATGGGGAGACTATAAAGGGCATGCGGAGGAGTATAGTTGCATTAAAGGGGTATGTGGAGGAGTCTAATGGTATGTACATGGTTCTGTTGGCAAAAGGGGTATCTGGAGGAAGTGATTGGCATTTAAGGAACATGTGCATTGTTACTAATATTGTCTCGAATATGTCTCTCTGCCCCTGCCCCTACCTCCCTCCCTATGTCTGTCTGCATCTTTGTATAGATGCAAGTGTTTATTTTTCCACCTGGAAGGCATTTTATGGTATAATATGGACTGAGGTCACTGTTGCATAATATGGACTGAGGTCACTGTGGCATAATGTGGACTGAGGTCACTGGCATAATGTGGACTGAAGGCACTATGGCATAATGTGGGTTGAGGTCACTGTGGCCTAATGTGGACTGAGGTCACTGCGACATATTATGGACTAAAGGCACTGTGGTATAATGTGGATTGAGGTCACTGTCACATAATATAGACTGAAGGCACTGGTATTATGTGGATTGAACATACTGTGGTATAATGTGGACTGAGGTTACTGTGACATAATATGGACTGAAGGCCGTGTGGCCTAATGTGGACTGAGGTCACTGTGACATAATATGGACTGAAGGCTGTGTGGTATAATGTGGACTGAGGTCACTGTGACATAATATGGACTGAAGGCACAGTGGTATAATGTGGACTGAGGTTAATGTGACATAATATGGACTGAAGGCACAGTGGTATAATGTGGACTGAGGTTAATGTGACATAATATGGACTGAAGGCTGTCTGGTATAATGTGGACTGAGGTCACTGTGACATAATATGGACTGAAGGCACAGTGGTATAATGTGGACTGAGGTTAATGTGACATAATATGGACTGAAGGCCGTATGGTATAATGTGGACTGAGGTCACTGACATAATATGGACTGAAGGTCATATGGTATAATGTGGACTGAGGTCACTGACATAATATGGACTGAAAGCACTGTGGTATAATGTGGACTGAGGTCACTGTGACATAATATGGACTGAAGGCAATGTGGTATAATGTGGACTGAGGTCACTGTGGTATAATGTGGATTGAACGTACTGTGGTATAATGTGGACTGAGGTCACTGTGACATAATATGGACTGAAGGCCGTGTGGCCTGATGTGGACTGAGGTCACTGTGACATAATATGAACTGAAGGCCGTGTGGTATAATGTGGACTGAGGTCACTGTGATATAATATGGACTGAAGGCAATGTGGTATAATGTGGACTGAGGTCACTGTGACATAATATGGACTGAAGGCCGTGTGGCCTGATGTGGACTGAGGTCACTGTGACATAATATGGACTGAAGGCACTGTGGTATAATGTGGACTGAGGTCACTGTGGCATAATGTGAAATATATTTTAAACTTAACTTGTGATTTTGTAATGAAACTCATGTCCGGTCTGCCAAATATCCATTAAAGTGCCCCATCCAAAATAGTTTAATACCCCTGCCATAGGTGTTTTGAAAGCTACTTGCAGACCAGGACTATCCCAGTAGGATGCCACCCAGAAAACTACAAGGAACCGCTGATCTAGAGTTTGATTTATCACACTCCCTTTCACTGCTGGCAGGTGTGCGCTAATTTCCATTGTATGTTAGTTTGAATGTGACAGGTTAAATCTGAAAACAGCTAATGCTCCATTATGAAAGGATGTGCACACTTATGCATCCAGGTCATTGTAGGTTTTGCTATAAAAAAAAAAAAAAATTCTTCAATCTTGTTGATTGCAAAGTGACATTTATCTTGGCTCAGACTTTACAACTTACAAAAATCTGTAATTTCAGTAAGGCTGTGTATACTTTTATGGTGTGGACATATACCGTGTACATGTGCTCCCGCACACATATGTGTATATGTAGCGTGTATGTGGAGCTGTATGCATTTTGGGCATGTACACCCCCTATCTGTAAATTGTCGTCACTCTCCTCAGTTTGCACTTGCATCAGTGTATACTGTACTTTAAGATGTTGGCACATCCTATCTAAACTCGTCCTATATGACAGTGCCCTATAACAACCCAGATACTCCTCTTTCGTCATAAGTGTAGATGTTTCTGAAATGTGTACAACTGTGCTTCACCCATACTTGCGTACACTTGGTTCCAGAACATCCACAGTGTGGAAACGTGCAATATATGAGCCGCCAACAGCCGTATGTTCAACTCTGTTTAAGGCCTTTATATCCACTGTGCACCTGAAAGGCCAATTGCCCTGACTTGGTTGTTGAAGTGCTGTGCTGGACATCCAACTTGGAGAATAAGCATGTCCACCCATTCTGTCAGCACTGTGATTAAATCATTATTTGACAAGATTATCCATAATCTCAAATCCAATTCAATAAGATTATACTGTGATGAGCCAACACTTGCCTACAGTGATTGGATAATGTGATCAAATAGAACAATCAACATCTAGCCTTGCATGGGAACTTCAAAGTGCCCACACTTGGACCAGTCATGTTGGGAATAACACACTCTGTGGAGTATTCAGGTGTGTTAGCAAACCAAAAAAAGTTAGCAATTGGGCAAAACCATGTTCCACTGCAGATGTAACATGTGCAGAAAGATTTCGATTTGGGTGGGTTTGATTGCTTCTGTGCATGGTAAATAATGGCTGCTTTACTTTTACACTGCAATTTATATTTCAGTTTGAACACACCCCACCCAAATCTAACTCTCTCTACAGGTTACATCTACCCCTCCTGAAGTGCAACATGGTTTTGCCCATTACGGTGCTTTTTTTGATTTACTAACAACTCTGAATAAGGCACACTTTATGTAACTCTTAGGCACAGGAAATTGTAAATGTCTGCCTTTGTAATAAAATATTTTCCAGCCGTATATTGGAGAATTAAAAAGCTAATGAATTAGCATGACGCTTTTTCGTGGGTTAGCGCTTACTTTCCCAGATTGTGCTTTAATTGGTGTGTTCAGTCATATGATGACCTTTTGTTGTCTTTCTTTTCCTTTATTGGGATACTGGACTCCCTATATCTCATAGAAGTCGCATATCATATCGGAGTGGTGCGGATCCTCTCTTTCAATGCTGAGTGTTGAGCATTATTCCATTTTACGAAACATGAGGGTGGCTTAATCAGACAAGAGAGGAGATGTACTAAACCTTGAAAAGTGGTACATTTCACGGTGATAAAGTACCAGCCAATCAGCTCCTAACTGCCATGTTACAGACTGGGTTTGAAAAATTTCAGGAGCTGGTTGGTTGGTCCGTGAAATGTATCACTTTTCAAGGCTTAGTATATATGGTCCAAGATCTGATTGTTCTCGGAGGGCTGGATCACTTTGTTTCACCTGTTCTCTGTTAGGGTGGGTACACATGTGACGATTGAACATCGTCAGTGATGGGGGCAAGAATCAGCATACATACTTGCTGATGCATACATACGTGCCGATCACTCACATGCCTGGGGGCATGTGAGTGATAGGGGCGCAGCAAAACAAATGAGGTTGGTCTGGGGGTGTGGTTTCTGCAATCACGTCATTGTGGTCATGCCCCCCACTATACAGTGCAGAGATTACTGGCATTGCACAGCGAGGGGCATGGCTACGATGATGCAATTCGGCGTGAATCACATCATGGCCGGGGTAACTGGTGGGTACAGCCAGATTCCTGGATACTTGCCCACTTTTCCAGGGGGGCTGGGAGTGCCACACAATTTTTAGCAGCCTCCCGGCCGTCGCAAGTATATGGTAAGTAGTTCTGCCTATTTATTTGAAATAAAATGCCTAAAATACACAGATTACCGTAAGTAATGAAATTTGTTTTTCAACAATTATGTGACAGAGGGGTCTATTCATGAAGCAGTGAAAAGAGTGGGGAAGTGAGCCAGTGGAGAAGTTCTCCATAGCAACCAATCAGTGTTGAGGTAACATTTATAAAGTGCATTCTATAAAATTATACGTAGCAGCTGACTGGTTGCCATAGGCAGGGCTGGATTAAGGTCTGTGGGGGCCCCTGGGCAATAAATTTGTTGGGCCCACACACCCTGTCCTCACAACTGCAAAAAAACATCGGAGTAGGAGTACAGAATTTACCTGTCTCCTCTCCGTCCTCCTCAGCAGCTGAGCTGTTCCTTTACTGCTGCGGCCGCCGAGGAGCTTCACTCACAGCAGTGTGAAGTCTCGCGAGATAAAGTAAAATCTCGTGAGACTTCACACTGCAGTGAGTGAAGCTCCTCGGCGGCCGCATCTGTAATGGAACGTCTCAGCTGCCGAGGAGGACGTAGAGGAGACAGGTAAATGCTGAACTCCTACTCAGATGGTTTTTTAGCAGTTGTGAGGACAGTGTGTGGGGGCAGGGCCGGCTCCGGGGCTTGTGGCGCCCCGGGCGGCTTTAGGGGGCGTGGCTTTGTACAGGGGGCGTGGTCATTTACGCCCCCTGTACAGCTGAATTGATGTGCGGTGCGCGATGACGTCATCGCGCACCGCACAGCAAAGGTCCTCTCCACGAAGGGAAACTAGACGCGTAGCGTCTAGTTCCCTTCGTGGAGAGGACCTTTGCTGTGCGTTGCGCGATGACGTCATCGCGCACCGCACAGTAAAGGACCTCTCCAGGAAGGGAAACTAGACGCGTACGCGTCTAGTTTCCCTTCCCAGCAGTAGCGGCCGGGGGCAGCGGGCAGCAGGGGGCACACACCAGTAGCGGATCTTGCCCTGGTGCGGCGCCCTCCGGAGGGCGCCCTGCGCCCTCCGGAAGGCGGCGCCCCGGGCAAAAGTACTGCTTGCCCGTGGCAAGATCCGCTACTGTGTGGGGGCCCCGGGACGACCGCCCCTTCCGCTCTGCCGTTAATCCGGCTCTGGCCATAGGCAACTTCTCCACATTTTTCACTGCTTCATGGATAGACTTCAGAATGTAGTACCAAAAGGAAGTAAGGGATGGTATTTATTTAAAGTGTCTGACTGACTTCCTCAAAGATCATTCATTTTCTTTACACTTTTCTATTTATTGTGGCTTCTGCCACACATACTTTTACAGGCTTCCTGTAAATGGTGGAATAATAGAAAATACTGTATGTTTTGCAGTGAATAAGGTTGCCACCTTTCATGAGGAAATAAAATCCATCTCTCCTGTTGCTGCAACAGACTTATTGATGCAGATTCCAAGCCACAGGCTGATGTGCAAGGAAACAAATATCACGCTTTCCAAACCTGAACATAATAAACATTACTGGGAGATTATAAAAAATACGTTCCAGCCAGGAATAGGTAATGAGACATTAAAACACGCAGGGGTCTATTCATGAAGCAGTGAAGACTGTGGAGAAGTGTGCCAGTGGAGAAGAACCAATCAGCATTGAAGTAACATTTATAATTTGCATACTTTAAAATCATACAGAGCAGCTGATTGGTTGCCATGGGCAACTTCTCCACTGGCTCACTTATCCACTCTTTTCACTGTTTCGTGTATAGACCCCACAGTTAGCTTTGATTTGCCGTTAGATGTAAGTCTGAGTGTGGGTGGTAAAAATGCCCTGTCACAATGCATGGACAAAAATCTCTTCAAATTTAGGGGTCTATTTCAGTTTTCTGTTGGTGCAAGCTGGGATGCACCTTTACAGGGGGCTGCTATACCAGCCCTATACTTTCAATTTTAAAAGTTTTTTTTTTCTCTGAGCTTGTCAGCGCTGTAAGTAGGGTGGTCAATACCTAGATCAGGATTGGCGGGATCCCGGAATTTAGGCCTAAAATTGGGTGTTATTCAATCTCACCCCGTCTGTGTCACCCCCTGTCTGTCTACTCCTCCCCTTTGGAATGTAAGCTCTTACGAGCAGGGCCCTCTTCCCTCTTATGCTTAGCCTTTTTCTTACTTTAATAATCTTCAACTGCACAAACTCCAGCAGTCTTCTGCCACCTGATACTTATTCCAGTGTCATCTGCTGATGTAGCTATGTTTATTTACCCTATACTTGTCCTATATTGTCGTCAACTGTAAGTTGCTGTTTTCCTATTTGATTATTTGTTTATGTACTCTGTAATTGGGCGCTGTGGAACCCTAGTGGCACCATATAAATAAAGGATAATAATAATTATCCCGGGATTGGAGCTTCCAATCCCGGGGATTTCGGGAATAGAAAGCCCCCTTGCTTTTTCAGTGCCAGGCAGCGTTAAGCGTCCTCAGGAGGCTCAGACGCTGTCCAGCTCCCTCCTCCAGGTTCCCCCTTCCCCCAGCTGTACACACAACGTAGCGTGACGGATCGCACCTCGCCGCCTGCAGCAGGTGAACCTGGCCGCACTCCCAGAGGATGGTGAGTAGTTCTGTGGGCTGGGTGGGTTTGGGAAGGGTGTGGGGGGGCATTGAAAATTTAAATTTTAAAATCTTCAACCCAATCCCGGGTATCCGGATCATTTTTCAATCCCCCTACCCTGGATTGAAAAAAAGACCCGGGATTGGCATCCCTAGCTGTAGCTCTGCAGACTTCAACGCTACAGCTCCATCACCCCCCGCTGGCGCCGAAACTCACGCACGCCCAATGCCAAGACGGGTACTTGCAGTAGGAGCCGCACACCGCATCTAGAACCGCTCACTGTGGGGACCCCAGGACTGCGTGGCTGGCATATGGGGGCAGGTAAGAGGGTCCCATCTTAAAGGACCTGCATTTAAAACACGTTCCGCTGCGTGTCCCGGGAGACGGACCGTGGTGCTGGCGTGGACACTGGGTCCGGTCAGGGATTATACTAGAGACCATCAGGGCATATAGGGCATTACATTTATGAAGGCCTTTAGTACCTGGGGTGGGTTATATTGTTTCTGTGCAGGGTAAATACTGGCTGCTTAATTTCTACACTGCAATTTAGATTTCAGTTTGAACACACCCCAAAGCAGTGTGTGATGCCTGAATAGAAATCACGCACAGCATCTAAACAGTGATGGGAGGAGGGTCGGGGGCTACTCACCTGCTCCCCAAAAATGCCCAAAACAGAGTAATTCACGAGGCCATGACCCTTCCTGATGCCACACCTATCTCACCCAAGGCCACACCCCATTTTGGGGCTCACGCATTTGCAGCACACAAAGGCCTGGTTTTATGGCAGCAAAAGTTGGGAGGTATGATTAAGGATCCCCAGATGTGCCATGGAGGGGTCCTTCATTCCCAACAGCAAATGCACCCCTCATAGGTTTCTATGGGGGCTGCTGAGCAGTCGGCTTTACCAAACCATTCCGGAGCTTGGCCCCAATAGCTGACCCAATCTGCAGATGGCGTTAGCCTATAGTAGCCTAGGACTAGTATGACACAGCTGATGGCAGAGAATGCATATTGGCTGTGCGATACCCAAACCAGCCAGCAATGTCTATGTTTCTATGTTTCAATACACTATCACACAACTTCCAGCTCTTCACCAGGTTGGGCTCTTATCTTATCTGAGCAACAGCATAACTGTACATTTGCATGAATGGCTTTTTTGTTCATTGTTAGTGACACAGCTACTACTTTGCAGGGGTGGTATTCAGTATACCGGTTGTTGGGATACCGACACCTTTTCTCCCTCTTGGGGGTCCACGACCCCCCTGGAGGGAGAATAGATACGTTCGCCACCGTGCCCGCAGCGAGCCCGCAAGGGGCTCATTTGCACTTACCCCACTGTCGGCAAGCTGGCGGTCGGGATCCCAGTGCCAGTATGCTGGCCGCCAGCAACTCATACCACACCCCTTTATAGAACAGTTCAACTAGAAAGTCATAATTAATATACCAAATAATATACCAATACAACAAATTAGTTTATTTGCTTTAATAACTGAGCTTCTCCTCTTTATAGGTTTATTTCTGAAGAGCAGTGATAAGGAGGAGAGAAAGGACATTGGGGGTCATTCCAACCCGATCGCTCGCTGCAGTTTGTCGCAGCGCATGGATCGGGTCGGAACTGCGCATGCGCCGGCGCCGCAGTGCGCCGGCGCATGGCATCTTTCGTTACCTAGGATTCGCCTCTGAGACAGAGGCGGTCGCTAGGCGGGAGGGGGCTGAACGGCGGCGTTAAGCAGCCGTTTAGGGGGAGCTGTCCGGCCAACACAGGTGTGGCCGGACCGTTGGGGGGGGCGGGCCGCGACGACTGCATGACGTCTCACGCAGCCGCTGTGGCCAGCGGGAGCGACGAGTGACTACCGGCCAGCCGCAGGAGATGCGCTGGCCGGGAGTTGCTCCTCAAATACAAAGGCATCGCCTCTGTGCGATGCTTTTGTATTTGTGCGGGGATGGCAGCACTGACATGCGGGGCGGACTAGCCCTGTGCTGGGCGTCCCCCCGCATGTCTGAGTTAACGATCGTAGCTGTGCTAAATTTGGGTGTGGTTCGTTTTATCGACAGTATCTAGGTCGACAATGTTTAGGTCGACAGTCACTAGGTCGACAGGGTTTCTAGGTCGACATGTGCTAGGTCGACAGGTCTAAAGGTCGACATGAGGATTTTTTTTTTGTGTCGTTTTCTTCGTAAAGTGACCGGGATCCCAAATTAGTGCACCGCGTCCCCTCGCATGGCTCGCTTCGGTCGCCATGCTTCGGGCATGGTGCCTTCGCTCCGCTACCGCTTCGCTCGGCACACTTTACCGTTCCAATCGTAGTCCACGTGGATCGTTAAGTATGAAAAAATAAAATTAAAAAAAATGGGATCCCGGTCACTTTACGAAGAAAACGACACAAAAAAAAAAAAAATCCTCATGTCGACCTTTAGACCTGTCGACCTAGCACATGTCGACCTAGAAACCCTGTCGACCTTCCATCCATGTCGACCTAGTGACTGTCGACCTAAACATTGTCGACCTAGACACTGTCGATCTTCAGACCGGATCCCACTAAATTTAGCACAGCTACGATCAACTCGGAATGACCCCCATTATCTCCTAGTTAGATCCAGTGAAAGATGTCCTACATCAATGCATTAAATTTCATTCAAACATAATTGAGTTCAAGATGCTAAAAAGTTAATCGCCGTGGGAGAAGACAAGCTGGGCTGTCAGCTAGCCTGCTCTGCAGAGACAGTTCCGTGTGTTTACTACAGCCAATTAGGAAACCAGCCAGTGTCAGAGAGCACAAATGTATTCCTGTACTGGCATATGCTGCAGCCACTGACTCATTGTTTTCCCTACTTGGTAGCGCTCTGAGCCAGGGGGCTTACGAGCGATAACAATGTATTTTGTGATGTAAAATGCAACTTGTACAGTGATGTGCAATCATTTGAATTATTGATATGTTTTATAAATATTAAATAAGCCCAGTCATTGTGAAGGGGAACAGACATAAAATTGTGTAACAAGAATACTCTGTTTTACAGTAGATCGATCATACGCTTATTAATCCACATTGCGTTTAAATCATCATATAATAACTTTGCTAGTTAGCTGTGCATTGGAGGAGAATTTTAAATGACCTTTCTCCTACAGCCCTGGTGTCAACACTGGCTTATAAGGCTGAGCCGGGTGGAAGCTGGATTAAACGTCTGAATTTATAAACTGTATCCTCCCTTTCCTCCTCACTTGTTTTGGTCACCAGAAGGAAAAGTGCCAGGGACTAACTTTCCTGACCTATTTTATTATAACTTTGTTAGGAGTGCTTTTCATATGATGTCTATTTAGTACAGGAAAACATCTTGATGTCAATCTGATGTGGGCTCTACATTCCCTGAGCAGAGGTCTCCCACAGCTGCCTCCTACTTGTGATCTTCATCCTTATATAGTTTAAGACATAAAGGAAATGATGACACACACATGGCAGTGCCCACTGATGAGTGAAAGTGCAACTTGGTGATGTGTTTTGGTCTTCACTCATATATACCTTGTGGATGAACCCAAAAAATAAAAGAAGGCTTTATAATGTATCTCATTGCACGAACCTTATGCTGGCTGAATTCACGCTTTGGATATTCTTTCACACTGATCATCAGCAGATGGAAAAACAACATTGCCATAGATAACTCTGTACCTTTTGCTTTGTGGGTGGTGTGTTCTGTTTATTATAAGTCCATCCAAAGTGAGAATGAACTGACAAATAGTGCATACTAAATAATACCCCTATCACCAGTGCTTAAAGTGGTCCTAGAGAGGTGGTGGAACTGCCCCTGCAGTTATGACCCCAGTAGTTTAGCCCCCATGTAGTTTGCCTGTTAGTAATGCCCCCAGTAGTTTGCCCACTTGTAGTTTAGCACCCAGTAGTAATGCCCCCTGTAGTTTGCCCCCTAGTAGTTCAGCCCCTGTAGTTATGCCCCCAGTAGTTTAACTTCTGTAGTTTAGCCCCATGTAGTTTGCCCGTTAGTAATGCCCCCAGTAGTTTGCCCCCTTGTAGTTTAGCCCCCAGTAGTTTAACCCCTGTAGTTATGCCCCCAGTAGTTTAACCCCTGTAGTTTGCCCCAAGTAGTAATACCCCTGTAGTTATAAGTAGTAATACCCCTGTAGTTATTAGTGATGAGCGGGTTCGGTTTCTCGGAAACCGAACCCCCCCGAACTTCACGCTTTTTACACGGGTCCGAGGCAGACTCGGATCTTCCCGCCTTGCTCGGCTAACCCAAGCGCGCCCGAACATCATCATCCCGCTGTCGGATTCTCGCGAGGCTCGGATTCTATCGCGAGACTCGGATTCTATATAAGGAGCCGCGCGTCGCCGCCATTTTCACACGTGCATTGAGATTGATAGGGAGAGGACGTGGCTGGCGTCCTCTCCGTTTAGAATAGAAATAGATAGTGAGAGTGAGACACTTGATTTACTGGAGCTTAGGAGTACTCAGAGAGTGCAGAGTTTACTAGTGACTGACCAGTGACCACCAGTGCAGTTTTATTATTATTTAATATAATCCGTTCTCTGCCTGAAAAAAAACGATACACAGTGACACAGTATACCATATCTGTGCTCAGCCTCAGTGTGCTGCATCATCTATGTATATCTGACTGTGCTGAGTGCTCACTGCTCACACAGCTTAATTGTGGGGAGACTGGGGAGCAGTTATAGCAGGAGTACATTAACAGTGCACACTTTTGCTGCCAGAGTGCCACTGCCAGTGTGACTGACCAGTGACCACTGACCACCAGTATATTGTGATTGTCTGCCTGAAAAAGTTAAACACTCGTCGTGTGGTGTTTTTATTCTATAAACGCATTCTGCTGACAGTGTCCAGCAGGTCCGTCATTATATAATATATACCTGTCCGGCTGCAGTAGTGATATATATATTTTTTATATCATTATCATCCAGTCTATATTAGCAGCAGACGCAGTACGGTAGTCCACGGCTGTAGCTACCTCTGTGTCGGCAGTCGCTCGTCCATCCATAATTGTATACCACCTACCTGTGGTGGGTTTTTTTTTTCTATCTTCTTGATACTAGTAGCTTACTTTAGGAGTCTGCAGTGCTGACAGTGTCCAGCAGGTCCGTCATTATATAATATATACCTGTCCGGCTGCAGTAGTGATATATATATATTTTTTATATCATTATCATCCAGTCTATATTAGCAGCAGACGCAGTACGGTAGTCCACGGCTGTAGCTACCTCTGTGTCGGCAGTCGTTCGTCCATCCATAATTGTATACCACCTACCTGTGGTGTTTTTTTTTTTTC
Organism: Pseudophryne corroboree; assembly: GCF_028390025.1. Classification (NCBI taxonomy): domain Eukaryota; kingdom Metazoa; phylum Chordata; class Amphibia; order Anura; family Myobatrachidae; genus Pseudophryne; species Pseudophryne corroboree. The sequence continues at coordinate 109,077,261 of NC_086454.1, read as the reverse complement.
TATCTTGATACTAGTAGCTTACTTTAGGAGTCTGCAGTGCTGACAGTGTCCAGCAGGTCCGTCATTATATAATATATACCTGTCCGGCTGCAGTAGTGATATATATATATATTTTTTTTTTATATCATTATCATCCAGTCTATATTAGCAGCAGACGCAGTACGGTAGTCCACGGCTGTAGCTACCTCTGTGTCGGCAGTCGCTCGTCCATCCATAATTGTATACCACCTACCTGTGGTGTTTTTTTTTTTCTATCTTCTTGATACTAGTAGCTTACTTTAGGAGTCTGCAGTGCTGACAGTGTCCAGCAGGTCCGTCATTATTTAATATATACCTGTCTGGCTGCAGTAGTGATATATATATATTTTTTATATCATTATCATCCAGTCTATATTAGCAGCAGACGCAGTACGGTAGTCCACGGCTGTAGCTACCTCTGTGTCGGCAGGCGCTCATCCATCCATAATTGTATACCACCTACCTGTGGTGTTTTTTTTTTTTTCTATCTTCTTGATACTAGTAGCTTACTTTAGGAGTCTGCAGTGCTGACAGTGTCCAGCAGGTCCGTCATTATATAATATATACCTGTCCGGCTGCAGTAGTGATATATATATATTTTTTATATCATTATCATCCAGTCTATATTAGCAGCAGACGCAGTACGGTAGTCCACGGCTGTAGCTACCTCTGTGTCGGCAGTCGCTCGTCCATCCATAATTGTATACCACCTACCTGTTGTGGTTTTTTTTTTTCTATCTTCTTGATAATAGTAGCTTACTTTAGGAGTCTGCAGTGCTGACAGTGTCCAGCAGGTCCGTCATTATATAATATATACCTGTCCGGCTGCAGTAGTGATATATATATATTTTTTATATCATTATCATCCAGTCTATTTTAGCAGCAGACGCAGTATGGTAGTCCACGGCTGTAGCTACCTCTGTGTCGGCAGTCGCTCGTCCATCCATAAGTATACTAGTATCCATCCATCTCCATTGTTTACCTGAGGTGCCTTTTAGTTGTGCCTATTCAAATATGGAGAACAAAAATGTTGAGGTTCCAAAAATAGGGAAAGATCAAGATCCACTTCCACCTCGTGCTGAAGCTGCTGCCACTAGTCATGGCCGAGACGATGAAATGCCATCAACGTCGTCTGCCAAGGCCGATGCCCAATGTCATAGTACAGAGCATGTAAAATCCAAAACACCAAATATCAGTAAAAAAAGGACTCAAAAATCTAAAATAAAATTGTCGGAGGAGAAGCGTAAACTTGCCAATATGCCATTTACCACACGGAGTGGCAAGGAACGGCTGAGGCCCTGGCCTATGTTCATGGCTAGTGGTTCAGCTTCACATGAGGATGGAAGCACTCAGCCTCTCGCTAGAAAAATGAAAAGACTCAAGCTGGCAAAAGCACAGCAAAGAACTGTGCGTTCTTCGAAATCACAAATCCACAAGGAGAGTCCAATTGTGTCGTTTGCGATGCCTGACCTTCCCCACACTGGACGTGAAGAGCATGCGCCTTCCACCATTTGCACGCCCCCTGCAAGTGCTGGAAGGAGCACCCGCAGTCCAGTTCCTGATAGTCAGATTGAAGATGTCAGTGTTGAAGTACACCAGGATGAGGAGGATATGGGTGTTGCTGGCGCTGGGGAGGAAATTGACCAGGAGGATTCTGATGGTGAGGTGGTTTGTTTAAGTCAGGCACCCGGGGAGACACCTGTTGTCCGTGGGAGGAATAGGGCCATTGACATGCCTGGTGAAAATACCAAAAAAATCAGCTCTTCGGTGTGGAAGTATTTCAACAGAAATGCGGACAACATTTGTCAAGCCGTGTGTTGCCTTTGTCAAGCTGTAATAAGTAGGGGTAAGGACGTTAACCACCTCGGAACATCCTCCCTTATACGTCACCTGCAGCGCATTCATCATAAGTCAGTGACAAGTTCAAAAACTTTGGGCGACAGCGGAAGCAGTCCACTGACCAGTAAATCCCTTCCTCTTGTAACCAAGCTCACGCAAACCACCCCACCAACTCCCTCAGTGTCAATTTCCTCCTTCCCCAGGAATGCCAATAGTCCTGCAGGCCATGTCACTGGCAATTCTGACGAGTCCTCTCCTGCCTGGGATTCCTCCGATGCATCCTTGCGTGTAACGCCTACTGCTGCTGGCGCTGCTGTTGTTGCTGCTGGGAGTCGATGGTCATCCCAGAGGGGAAGTCGTAAGACCATTTTTACTACTTCCACCAAGCAATTGACTGTCCAACAGTCCTTTGCGAGGAAGATGAAATATCACAGCAGTCATCCTGCTGCAAAGCGGATAACTGAGGCCTTGGCATCCTGGGCGGTGAGAAACGTGGTTCCGGTATCCATCATTACTGCAGAGCCAACTAGAGACTTGTTGGAGGTACTGTGTCCCCGGTACCAAATACCATCTAGGTTCCATTTCTCTAGGCAGGCGATACCGAAAATGTACACAGACCTCAGAAAAAGACTCACCAGTGTCCTAAAAAATGCAGTTGTACCCAATGTCCACTTAACCACGGACATGTGGACAAGTGGAGCAGGGCAGGCTCAGGACTATATGACTGTGACAGCCCACTGGGTAGATGTATGGACTCCCGCCACAAGAACAGCAGCGGCGGCACCAGTAGCAGCATCTCGCAAACGCCAACTCTTTCCGAGGTGGAATTCAACCCTATATATGCTTCAGAGGTTGGAGGAGCAGCAAAAGGCCATTCAAGCCTATACAATTGAGCACGATATAGGAGGTGGAATGCACCTGTCTCAAGCGCAGTGGAGAATGATTTCAACGTTGTGCAAGGTTCTGCAACCTTTTGAACTTGCCACACGTGAAGTCAGTTCAGACACTGCCAGCCTGAGTCAGGTCATTCCCCTCATCAGGCTTTTGCAGAAGAAGCTGGAGACATTGAAGGAGGAGCTAACACAGAGCGATTCCGTTAGGCATGTGGGACTTGTGGATGGAGCCCTTAATTCGCTTAACAAGGATTCACGGATGGTCAATCTGTTGAAATCAGAGCACTACATTTTGGCCACCGTGCTCGATCCTAGATTTAAAACCTACCTTGGATCTCTCTTTCCGGCAGACACAAGTCTGCTGGGGTTCAAAGAACTGCTGGTGAGAAAATTGTCAAGTCAAGCGGAACGCGACCTGTCAACATCTCCTCCTTCACATTCTCCCGCAACTGGGGGTGCGAGGAAAAGGCTCAGAATTCCGAGCCCACCCGCTGGCGGTGATGCAGGGCAGTCTGGAGCGACTGCTGATGCTGACATCTGGTCCGGACTGAAGGACCTGACAACGATTACGGACATGTCGTCTACTGTCACTGCATATGATTCTCTCCCCATTGAAAGAATGGTGGAGGATTATATGAGTGACCGCATCCAAGTAGGCACGTCAGACAGTCCGTACTTATACTGGCAGGAAAAAGAGGCAATTTGGAGGCCCTTGCACAAACTGGCTTTATTCTACCTAAGTTGCCCTCCCACAAGTGTGTACTCCGAAAGAGTGTTTAGTGCCGCCGCTCACCTTGTCAGCAATCGGCGTACGAGGTTACATCCAGAAAATGTGGAGAAGATGATGTTCATTAAAATGAATTATAATCAATTCCTCCGTGGAGACATTCACCAGCAGCAATTGCCTCCACAAAGTACACAGGGAGCTGAGATGGTGGATTCCAGAGGGGACGAATTGATAATCTGTGAGGAGGGGGATGTACACGGTGATATATCGGAGGATGATGATGAGGTGGACATCTTGCCTCTGTAGAGCCAGTTTGTGCAAGGAGAGATTAATTGCTTCTTTTTTGGTGGGGGTCCAAACCAACCCGTCATTTCAGTCACAGTCGTGTGGCAGACCCTGTCACTGAAATGATGGGTTGGTTAAAGTGTGCATGTCCTGTTTATACAACATAAGGGTGGGTGGGAGGGCCCAAGGACAATTCCATCTTGCACCTCTTTTTTTCTTTCATTTTTCTTTGCGTCATGTGCTGTTTGGGGAGTAGTTTTTGGAAGAGCCATCCTGCTTGACACTGCAGTGCCACTCCTAGATGGGCCAGGAGTTTGTGTCGGCCACTTGGGTCGCTTATCTTAGTCACACAGCTACCTCATTGCGCCTCTTTTTTTCTTTGCGTCATGTGCTGTTTGGGGGGTGTTTTTTGGAAGGGCCATCCTGCGTGACACTGCAGTGCCACTCCTAGATGGGCCAGGTGTTTGTGTCGGCCACTTGGGTCGCTTATCTTAGTCACACAGCTACCTCATTGCGCCTCTTTTTTTCTTTGCGTCATGTGCTGTTTGGGGGGTGTTTTTTGGAAGGGCCATCCTGCGTGACACTGCAGTGCCACTCCTAGATGGGCCAGGTGTTTGTGTCAGCCACTAGGGTCGCTTATCTTAGTCACACAGCTACCTCATTGCGCATCTTTTTTTTCTTCTTTGCGTCATGTGCTGTTTGGGGAGTAGTTTTTTGAAGGGCCATCCTGCGTGACACTGCAGTGCCACTCCTAGATGGGCCAGGTGTTTGTGTCGGCCACTTGGGTCGCTGAGCTTAGTCATCCAGCGACCTTGGTGCAAATTTTAGGACTAAAAATAATATTGTGAGGTGTGAGGTGTTCAGAATAGACTGAAAATGAGTGGAAATTATGGTTATTGAGGTTAATAATACTTTGGGATCAAAATGACCCCCAAATTCTATGATTTAAGCTGTTTTTTAGGGATTTTTTTAAAAAAACATCCGAATCCAAAACACACCCGAATCCGACAAAAAAAATTCGGTGAGGTTTTGCCAAAACGCGTTCGAACCCAAAACACGGCCGCGGAACCGAACCCAAAACCAAAACACAAAACCCGAAAAATTTCCGGTGCTCATCACTAGTTATACCCCCAGTAGTAATGCCCTCCTGTAGTTTGCCCCCAAGTAGTTATGCCCCAGTAGTTTAACCCTGTAGTTATGCCCCCAGTAGTTTAGCCACCCTGTAGTAATGCCCCCAAGTAGGAATGCCCTCCTGTAGTTTGCCCCCAGTAATAATGCCCTCCTGTAGTTTGCCCCCAGTAGTAATGCCCTCTTGTAGTTTGCCCCCAAGTAGTAATGCTCCCAGTAGTTTAACCCCTGTAGTTATGCCCCCAGTAGTTTAGCCACCCTGTAGTTATGCCCCCGGTAGTTTAACCCCTGTAGTTATGCCCCCAGTAGTTTAACCCTTGTAGTTTGCCCCAAGTAGTAATACCCCTGTAGTTATACCCCCAGTAGTAATGCCCTCCTGTAGTTTGCCCCCAAGTAGTAATGCCCCAGTAGTTTAACCCTGTAGTCATGCCCCCAGTAGTTTAGCCACCCTGTAGTAATGCCCCCAAGTAGGAATGCCCTCCTGTAATTTGCCCCCAGTAATAATGCCCTCCTGTAGTTTGCCCCAGTAGTAATGCCCTCTTGTAGTTTGCCCCCAAGTAGTAATGCCCCCAGTAGTTTAACCCCTGTAGTTATGTCCCCAGTAGTTTAGCCACCCTGTAGTAATGCCCCCAAGTAGGAATGCCCTCCTGTAGTTTGCCCCCATTAGTAATGCCCCCAGTAGTTAACCCCCGTTAGCAATGCCCCCAGTAGTTTGCCCCCTTGTAGCTTAGCCCCCAGTAGTAATGCACCCGTAGTTATGCCCCCAGTAATGCCCCTGTAGTTTTACCCCCAGTAGTAATGCCCTCCTGTAGTTTGCCCCCATTAGTAATGCCCCCTCGTAGTTTGCCCAGTTTGCCCACAGTAGTAATGCACCCCCCCCCCCAGTAGTAAAGCCCCCAGTAGTAATGCCCCCCAATAGAAGCGCCGCTACACATAGGAAAACAAAAATCACCATACTCACCATGCCCTGCTCCGACGTCCGACCGCTGCAGTCATCTGGGCATCCGCTCCTCGGCACTATGGGAGAGACGTCATGACGTCTCTCCCATAGCGCACAGTGACAGACCCGGAAGCCGGAGCTCAGTACTGAGCTCCTGCCTCCGGCTGACGCTGTGGAGAGAGAGCCGGGCGCCCGCTGGTAACACAATCTCAGCGGCCGCCCAGCATCTTCCAGCGACTGCACACAGCGGGTTAGGTGAGCCGGAGGAGGCGGCTGACAGAATGCAGTTCCGCCCCATTCTGGCTCACTTTAACCCCTGCCTATCACCCCTAGCTCTGAGGGGTCTATTCATCTTCGCTTAATTTATACAAAAGCAGGTAAAAATTTAAATTTTCTCCTACTTTTGTATAACTTAAGTGTCAGTGTCATTCATTAAAAACATAAGTGTTCTTGCTGTATGCATTCTGGTTTGCTTTAACTGACTCCTCGAAGAGTCTAGCTAGCAATAACCCTGGTTGCCAGGGCTGGCCCGAGCTTAATTTTTTTGGTAAGCGTATGTACATTTTGGCGCCCCTTAGTGGAATATATAGGCATGTGGCTTCATGATGATGCATTATACAGCAGGGGACGTGGCTATGATGATGCAATTCAACAAGAATCGCGTCATCGCCTTCCCCGGACCGCCTACTTTACTTGCTAAGTGGGCGGCCGAGCAAGGGGGACCCCTGAAATCGGGAAACTTGCCTGCTCTTCCGGGGGGCCGGGAGGGTCACCCGATTTTCGGGAGCCTCACGGACATTCCAGGAGAGTAGGCAAGTATGATATGCTCCAAACTATGTAACAGCTTTGAGGCTCGTTTGCATTTGTATGTCAGTCAATTTTACACACCTCTCACACGTTTCTCTTACCGGGTAGGATCCGGCATTTGCGATCTGAATGCAGCATCAGATGCAGCAGTATATGTCCACTTTAACCATACCTCCTAACTGTTCCGATATTCACGGGACAGTCCCATTTTTTCGGGGACTGTCCCGCTGACCCACCCACGGGCAGCAGTTTATCGCGGTGGGGGGCAGTTGGGAGGCGCCTGTCACTCACTTGCGCACAGCGTTTATTCACTGGAGACGGAGGAAGTTGGGGCATGCCAGCAGCCCTAAGTGACAAAAATGGGGGCGTACTTGTGATCGCGGTCACTCATGTGAAGCCACACACCCTTACCATAGACCACGCCCCTTTTCAAATCTGCGCAAGAGTCCCAAGTCCCTTATCATCAAAGTTGGGAGGTATGCTTTAACACCGCGCTCTTGAGGGATTATTCAGGTGTGTTAGCAAACCAAAAAAGCACACTAATGGTCAAAACCATGCTGCACTGCAGGTGGGGCAGATGTAACATGTGCAGAGAGAGTTAGATATGGGTGGGTTATATTGTTTCTGTGCAGGGTAAATACTGGCTGCTTTATTTTTTCACTGCAATTTACATTTCAGTTTGAATACACCCCACCCAAATCTAACTCTCTCTGCACATGATATATCTGCCCCCCCTGCAGTGCACATGGTTTTGTCCATTAGTGTGCTTTTTTGGTTTGCTGACAAACCTAAATGAGGCCCATAGTTGCTTTCACAATCTCTTTGAAGTGCTTTTTCAAAAGTAAGGAAATATGCTTTAGTGTGAAATATTAAGTAGAATATTAGCTTCAGATAACATGGGTAAAAGACGTGAAATGTGGGTGTGTTTAATCAGTACAAAAATGGATGGCATGTACCAACAGCAATGAGATCTCAGCCAACTGCTTAAGGTAATATGCGAAAAGAATAGACTTTTATGATCCCACCCAGATCCTTGGCTATAGTGTATAAATAAGAAGTAACAGTGTAACGGAAACAAAGCAAAGCTAATGCAGTTTGATAATTAAAAAAGCATAGTGTATGTGATTTAGGGCCTAATTCAGACCTGATCGCAGCAGTAAATTTGTTAGCTATTGGTCAAAACCATGTGCAGTGCAGGGGGGGGGCAGATATAACATGTGCAGAGAGAGTTAGATTTGGGTGGGGTGTGTTCGAACTGAAATCTAAATTGCAGTGTAAAAATAAAGCAGCCAGTATTTATTTACCCTGTACAGAAACAAAATAACCCACCCAAATCTAACTCTCTCTGCACATGTTATATCTGCCCCACCTGCAGTGCACATGGGGCCTAATTCAGACCAGATTGTAGATGTGCTAAATTTAGCACATCTACTATCAGTTTCCCTAACATGCGGGGGGACGCCCAGCACAGGGCTAGTCCGCCCCGCATGTCATGCCCTACCCTGCCGCACAAGTACAAAAGCATTGCACAGCGGCGATGCTTTTGTACTTGAAGAGTAGCTCCTTACCAGCGCAGCTCCTGCGCACTGGCAGGGATCTACTCGTCGCTGCCTGGGTTGCAGCGGCAGCGTGTGATGTCACAACACCGCCGTGGCCTGCCCCCTGCACAGTCCGGTCAAGCCTGCATTGCCCAGACCGGGCCCCTAAAATGGCGACCAAATGCTGCCGGCCCGCCTCATCCCACCCAGCGACTGCCTTTGCCTGTCAATCAGGCAGAGGCGATAGCAGGGCGGAGATGGCCGTCAGCTATCTGGCATGCGCCGGCGCCACAGTGCACATTTGCTGCTGCTATCAGGTCTGAATTAGGCCCTTATTCCTTCAAAACTATTTGTTTTAAAGAATAAATAGTGGTGCTGGCTCTAGCACTGCATTGGTCAGGGGCAGTGGAACTGAAGTACCAGCATAAAGATATCGAAGTATTGCAGTAAGTTATGAAGGCATCGCAGGTAGGAGTGTATATAAGTCACATGTCACATTCCTCTATATGAAATGGGTGTATGACATATACATATATTCTAGCCTATGCACAGCGCTGCTAAATTCTCACACAGCCATGTTATGGCATTTGGATTAGTAGGTACTTGCTCATTGCTGAGTGAATTCTGCCTGTAACCGCAGATACACCAGCTGCCTGTTTTGCAGTATTATTACCAGTTGTCACTATTGTTCCCCACTACATAAAAGTCACTCATATACAATAGGTGGTCCCAGGTTCTCGTACCCACTGTGGTGACACATCTGTAACCACAAAGTTGCAGTCCTTTTACAAGCTTCCTCCATTCTTGTAACCTTTATGTACAGCACTAATAAATATATAAATGGAACATCACCTGACTTTTGACGTTAGAAATTAAAACGATAAATTGGTTTTATTGAAATGCTGTAATACCATTTTTATAGAAACCCATGCATAGCTTTAAAAGGGTATCCGGTCTTTAGGTCGACAGTCATTAGGGCGACATGTACTAGGTCGACATGACAATAGGTCGACATGCGTTTTTCACAATTTTTTTCAATTTTTACCGTTATCATTCTCAACGATCCACGTGGACTACAATTGGGAACGGTAACCTGCCCGAAGCATGGCGAGTGAAGCGAGCTATGCAAGGGACACGGTGCACTAATTGGGGTTCCCGGTCACTTTACAAAGAAAACCCTAAAAAGTTTTAAAAAAAACATGCTGACCTTTTGTCATGTCGACCTAGTAAATGTCGACCTACTGACCATGTCAACCTAGAAACCCTGTCGACCTAATGACTGTCGACCAATAGTGGTCAACCTAATGACCGTCGACCTAAGTGTGGTCATCCCTACAAACCGCACCCCTTTAAAATCAGCGCTATACCTTTACCTGACAGGCTTATACAGTACTATTCTCTATTATACCGTGGTGTAATTAGCCATACTCTTCACAAATCACTTCATGATATGCTTGCCCCTATATACTGTCTTTCTAGCATGATGTAAAAGCTGGATGCATAGTCATTCCCTCAGAACTTTCTAGCAGAGCATATTAATTATTATCCAGCAGCTAAACAGTCTATTGATATGATCTGCTTAATCTATCAGTGCAGGTCTTTGTTACTGATAATTATACAAGACCATACGGCTTGAAAGGTTTTGCCCTCACCAATGAAAATGCAGGTGGGTCATATTTACAAAGCACGTTATATTACTGAATCATGGAGCCAGCCGATGGAGTGTATAGTACAATGCATACTTTCTCTTAGCCAATGCAAATTGTCCCTCGGTCTTGAATAATAACAGATCAGCAGCCAATCCCAGCTCAGTGAGACACACCCAGGTAACAACTGAGCAAGTGGCAGGAGCGACGCTTGGATTTAATGGTGTTTACAGCTAGAGTCTGTAGCTGTGATGAGCTATAAATGTTAACCATGTAATTACCTGAGATAGGTCTTTTAGACAGCAATTCATTAAACATAATTGATCTTCTATTGGGCATTTAGTAGGGTTGGGGATGTAATGCCGGCGGTTGGGATCCCGGAGGTCAGCATCACTACCATGGGACCCCAGCTGCCAGAATGCAGGCGCGGGGGAAAGCGAAACTGACCCCCATGCAGGCTCACCACAGGTTCTATTCCCACTCTATGGGTGTTGTGGACACCCAGAAGTAAAAATAGCACCCGGTTTGCTGGCATTCCGGCTGACGGCATTGTAAGCGGTCGGGATTCCGGTGTCGGTATCCTGACCACCAGGATCTCGACCGCCAGTAAAGCAACTACATCCCCTCCAGTATACCTGTCTGGTAGGAACAGTGAATACAGCTATGCAGAGCCGGCCCTAGCCAATTTGATGCCCTAGGCAAAATTTTGTCTGGTGCCCCCTAGCTCCGCCGCTAGTTCTGCATCTGTACCTGCAACGCTCAGGTAGTGGGGCCCACGGGGGGGTTACCCTGTGGGCCAGTTCAACTCTGCACAATGCCACACAGTAATGACCATAATACATATAATTCCACACAGTAAAGGAACCTTACACATATGCCCCACATTAGTAATGCCCATAATACACATAATGCCACACAGTAATGCACCTTACACATATGCCCCACATTAGTAATGCCCATAATACACATATACTGCCACAGATACTGCCACACTTGCTGGTTATACAAAAAGATCAGTATCAAACATGTAGAAACTGTCCATTCTCTTGACTATTCAGTGTGTTTGCTGGTATCTGTTACTCCCGTTAACTGCATGCCCTTTATTTTATACTGTGGGAGCTAAATGCTCTGCCCTCCAGTCTGATGTGTCCAAAAGTCACACTGCACTGATGTTTCATATAGAAATAGCACAACGCAACTTACTGACCACGTTACAGTGCTGGATGGCAGGGGAATTTTACGGTATGGACTGACTAGGAAATAAAGTGTGGGGAGAACATTGCCCATGTTATGTCCCTGCAGACACCTGGGGTTTGCACAGGGATAAGGGACACAGGATAACAGGGTCCCCCTCCCCTATGTGCACAAGCAGTATAGGTGATGTCAGGTTTCTGTGAAGCAGTCTTCCAAAATACACATGTGTTATCATAAGAAGCCATCCAGTAATAACCTTATATAGTCAGTAAAAATGTCACAGGTCCAGGAATTGCATTTACTGGGCTTCTGCTGTCTGTCTGAGGTCTCACAAGTCATGGGCATTCAAGCATGTCGGAGGAAGTTTAAGGCACAGTGTGCATTTTTTTTGACAAATGTAAACAGCAGTGTATACAAGTACTGATTGAATACATTTGGAAAGTAACCGTTAGTTTGCGGACTGTCCCTCTCAGCATGAGATGCTGCAGGGACATGCTTGGATGCCCCTAGACATGCTTGAATGCCCTAGGCAAATGCCTAGCCTGCCTATAGCTAAGGCCGGCTCTGCAGCTATGTTGTAGGCTACACTATTTAATCATAAAGAGGCATACTTGTCTACTTTTGAAAAAGAATTTCAGGGAGATTGTGAAAGTAACACCTATCAGCGCGGGTGCGTACTGCTACATCGGAGGGGCATGTCATGAAGATGACTTACATCCAAATGTAAATGAGCCCCAAAGTTAGTAAGATCTACTTGTTGAAGAAAAGACACTGATAATTTTCAGGATTTGTTTGTGTATTGTGTTTTACAAGAGGTTCCATATATATTGTAAGTGGCCACAAGATACCTTATTAAAAATTAGTGATGAGCGGGTTCGGTTTCCGAGAAACCGAACCCCCCCGAACGTCACCCTTTTTACACGGGTCCGAGGCAGGTTAGAACCTTCCCGCCTTGCTCGGCTAACCCGAGCGCGCCCAAACGTCATCATCCCGCTGTCGGATTCTCGCGAGATTCGGATTCTATATAAGCAGCCGCGCGTCGCCGCCATTTTCACACGTGCATTGAGATTGATAGGGAGAGGACGTGGCTGGCGTCCTCTCCGTACTACTACTAATACGAGACAGTTGGTTGATCTGATTGCTTGTTTTATTTTACTATAATTGTGGGGAGGATTGGGGAGCAGCTGTTAGGAGGAGTACAGTACAGTGCAGAGTTTTGCTGATAAGTGAGTCGTGACCACCAGTTTTTTATCCGTTCTCTGCCTGAAAAAAACGCTCCATACCATATCTGTGCTCAGTGTGCTGCATGATATATCTGTGCTGAGTGCTCACACTGCTTAATTGTGGGGACTGGGGAGCAGCTATAGCAGGAGTACAGTGCACAGTTTTGCTGACAGTGACCACCAGTATACGTTTGTCTGCCTGAAAAACACTCCTGTGGTGGCTTTTTTTTATACTAGTTTAGCAGTTTGCTGACAGTGTCCACCAGGTCCATTATACTGTATATAGCAGTACGGTAGGCCACTGCTGTACCTACCTCTGTGTCGTCACTCGTCATCCATTAATAATAATAAGTATACTATCCATCCATCTACATTGTATACCTGTGGTGGCTTTTTTTTTTATACTAGTTTAGCAGTTTGCTTGCAGTGTCCACCAGGTCCATTATACTGTATATAGCAGTACGGTAGGCCACTGCTGTACCTACCTCTATGTCGTCACTCGTCATCCATTAATAACTATACTATCCATCCATCTACATTGTATACCTGTGGTGGCTTTTTTTTTATACTAGTTTAGCAGTTTGCTGACAGTGTCCACCAGGTCCATTTATTATACTGTATATAGCAGTACGGTAGGCCACTGCTGTACCTACCTCTGTGTCGTCACTCGTCATCCATTAATAAGTATACTATCCATCCATCTACATTGTATACCTGTGGTGGCTTTTTTTTATACTAGTTTAGCAGTTTGCTGACAGTGTACACCAGGTCCATTATACTGTATATAGCAGTACGGTAGGCCACTGCTGTATCTACCTCTGTGTCGTCACTCGTCATCCATAAGTATACTATCCATCCATCTACATTGTATACCTGTGGTGGCTTTTTTTTTTATACTAGTTTAGCAGTTTGCTGGCAGTGTCCACCAGGTCCATTATACTGTATATAGCAGTACGGTAGGCCACTGCTGTACCTACCTCTATGTCGTCACTCGTCATCCATTAATAACTATACTATCCATCCATCTACATTGTATACCTGTGGTGGCTTTTTTTTTATACTAGTTTAGCAGTTTGCTGACAGTGTCCACCAGGTCCATTTATTATACTGTATATAGCAGTACGGTAGGCCACTGCTGTACCTACCTCTGTGTCGTCACTCGTCATCCATTAATAAGTATACTATCCATCCATCTACATTGTATACCTGTGGTGGCTTTTTTTTATACTAGTTTAGCAGTTTGCTGACAGTGTACACCAGGTCCATTATACTGTATATAGCAGTACGGTAGGCCACTGCTGTATCTACCTCTGTGTCGTCACTCGTCATCCATAAGTATACTATCCATCCATCTACATTGTATACCTGTGGTGGCTTTTTTTTTTATACTAGTTTAGCAGTTTGCAGGCAGTGTCCACCAGGTCCATTATACTGTATATAGCAGTACGGTAGGCCACTGCTGTACCTACCTCTGTGTCGTCACTCGTCATCCATTAATAAGTATACTATCCATCCATCTACATTGTATACCTGTGGTGGCTTTTTTTTTTATACTAGTAGTTTAGCAGTCTGCTGACAGTGTCCACCAGGTCCATTATACTGTATATAGCAGTACGGTAGGCCACTGCTGTACCTACCTCTGTGTCGTCACTCGTCATCCATTAATAAGTATACTATCCATCCATCTACATTGTATACCTGTGGTGGCTTTTTTTTTATACTAGTTTAGCAGTTTGCTGACAGTGTCCACCAGGTCCATTATACTGTATATAGCAGTACGGTAGGCCACTGCTGTACCTACCTCTGTGTCGTCACTCGTCATCCATAAGTATACTATCCATCCATCTACATTGTATACCTGTGGTGGCTTTTTTTTTATACTAGTTTAGCAGTTTGCTGGCAGTGTCCACCAGGTCCATTATACTGTATATAGCAGTACGGTAGGCCACTGCTGTACCTACCTCTGTGTAGTCACTCATCATCCATTAAGTATACTATCCATCCATCTACATTGTATACCTGTGGTGCCTTTTAGTTGTGCGCATTAAAATATGGAGAACAAAAATGTGGAGGTTAAAAAAATAGGGAAAGATCAAGATCCACTTCCACCTCGTGCTGAAGCTGCTGCCACTAGTCATGGCCGAGACGATGAAATGCCATCAACGTCGTCTTCCAAGGCCGATGCCCAATGTCATAGTACAGAGCATGTAAAATCCAAAACACATAAGATCAGTAAAATGCCTCAAAAATCAAAATTAAAAGCGTCTGAGGAGAAGCGTAAACTTGCCAATATACCATTTACGACACGGAGTGGCAAGGAACGGCTGAGGCCCTGGCCTATGTTCATGGCTAGTGGTTCAGCTTCACATGAGGATGGAAGCACTCATCCTCTCGCTAGAAAAAAGAAAAGACTTAAGCTGGCAAAAGCACAGCAAAGAACTGTGCGTTCTTCGAAATCACAAATCCCCAAGGAGAGTCCAATTGTGTCGGTTGCGATGCCTGACTTTCCCAACACTGGACGGGAAGAGCTTGCGCCTTCCACCATTTGCACGCCCCCTGCAAGTGCTGGAAGGAGCACCCGCAGTCCAGTTCCTGATAGTCAAATTGAAGATGTCACTGTTGAAGTACTCCAGGATGAGGATATGGGTGTTGCTGGCGCTGGGGAGGAAATTGACAAGGAGGATTCTGATGGTGAGGTGGTTTGTTTAAGTCAGGCACCCGGGGAGACACCTGTTGTCCGTGGGAGGAATATGGCCATTGACATGCCTGGTCAAAATACAAAAAAAATCAGCTCTTCGGTGTGGAATTATTTCAACACAAATGCGGACAACAGGTGTCAAGCCGTGTGTTGCCTTTGTCAAGCTGTAATAAGTAGGGGTAAGGACGTTAACCACCTCGGAACATCCTCCCTTATACGTCACCTGCAGCGCATTCATCATAAGTCAGTGACAAGTTCAAAAACTTTGGGCGACAGCGGAAGCAGTCCACTGACCAGTAAATCCCTTCCTCTTGTAACCAAGCTCCTGCAAACCACACCACCAACTCCCTCAGTGTCAATTTCCTCCTTCCCCAGGAATGCCAATAGTCCTGCAGGCCATGTCACTGGCAAGTCTGACGAGTCCTCTCCTGCCTGGGATTCCTCCGATGCATCCTTGAGTGTAACGCCTACTGCTGCTGGCGCTGCTGTTGTTGCTGCTGGGAGTCGATCGTCATCCCAGAGGGGAAGTCGGAAGACCACTTGTACTACTTCCAGTAAGCAATTGACTGTACAACAGTCCTTTGCGAGGAAGATGAAATATCACAGCAGTCATCCTGCTGCAAAGCGGATAACTGAGGCCTTGGCAGCCTGGGCAGTGAGAAACGTGGTTCCGGTATCCATCGTTAATTCAGAGCCAACTATAGACTTGATTGAGGTACTGTGTCCCCGGTACCAAATACCATCTAGGTTCCATTTCTCTAGGCAGGCGATACCGAAAATGTACACAGACCTCAGAAAAAGACTCACCAGTGTCCTAAAAAATGCAGTTGTACCCAATGTCCACTTAACCACGGACATGTGGACAAGTGGAGCAGGGCAGACTCAGGACTATATGACTGTGACAGCCCACTGGGTAGATGTATTGCCTCCCGCTGCAAGAACAGCAGCGGCGGCACCAGTAGCAGCATCTCGCAAACGCCAACTCGTTCCTAGGCAGGCTACGCTTTATATCACCGCTTTCCAGAATACGCACACAGCTGAAAACCTCTTACGGCAACTGAGGAAGATCATCGCAGAATGGCTTACCCCAATTGGACTCTCCTGGGGATTTGTGACATCGGACAACGCCAGCAATATTTTGTGTGCATTACATCTGGGCAAATTCCAGCACGTCCCATGTTTTGCACATACCTTGAATTTGGTGGTGCAGAATTATTTAAAAAACGACAGGGGCGTGCAAGAGATGCTGTCGGTGGCCCGAAGAATTGCGGGCCACTTTCGGCGTTCAGGCACCGCGTACAGAAGACTGGAGCACAACCAAAAATACCTGAACCTGCCCTGCCATCATCTGAAGCAAGAGGTGGTAACGAGGTGGAATTCAACCCTCTATATGCTTCAGAGGATGGAGGAGCAGCAAAAGGCCATTCAAGCCTATACATCTGGCCACGATATAGGCAAAGGAGGTGGAATGCACCTGTCTCTAGCGCAGTGGAGAATGATTTCAACGTTGTGCAAGGTTCTGCAACCCTTTGAACTTGCCACACGTGAAGTCAGTTCAGACACTGCCAGCCTGAGTCAGGTCATTCCCCTCATCAGGCTTTTGCAGAAGAAGCTGGAGAGATTGAAGTAGGAGCTGAAACATAGCGATTCCGCTAGGCATGTGGGACTTGTGGATGGAGCCCTTCATTCACTTAACCAGGATTCACGGGTGGTCAATCTGTTGAAATCAGAGCACTACATTTTGGCCACCGTGCTCGATCCTAGATTTAAAACCTACGTTGTATCTCTCTTTCCGGCAGACACAAGTCTGCAGGGGTTCAAAGACCTGCTGGTGAGAAAATTGTAAAGTCAAGCGGAACGTGACCCGTCAACAGCTCCTCCTTCACATTCTCCCGCAACTGGGGGTGCGAGGAAAAGGCTAAGAATTCCGAGCCCACCCGCTGGCGGTGATGCAGGGCAGTCTGGAGCGAGTGCTGACATCTGGTCCGGACTGAAGGACCTGCCAACGATTACTGACATGTCGTCTACTGTCACTGCATATGATTCTCTCACCATTGAAAGAATGGTGGAGGATTATATGAGTGACCGCATCCAAGTAGGCACGTCAGACAGTCCGTACGTATACTGGCAGGAAAAAGAGGCAATTTGGAGGCCCTTGCAGAAACTGGCTTTATTCTACCTAAGTTGCCCTCCCTCCAGTGTGTACTCCGAAAGAGTGTTTAGTGCAGCCGCTCACCTTGTCAGCAATCGGCGTACGAGGTTACTTCCAGAAAATGTGGAGATGATGTTCATTAAAATGAATTATAATCAATTCCTCCGTGGAGACATTCACCAGCAGCAATTGCCTCCAGAACGTACACGGGGACCTGAGATGGTGGATTCCAGTGGGGACGAATTAATAATCTGTGAGGAGGGGGATGTACACAGTGAAAGGGGTGATGAATCGGACGATGATGAGGAGGTGGACATCTTGCCTCTGTAGAGCCAGTTTGTGCAAGGAGAGATTGATTGCTTCTTTTTTGGTGGGGGCCCAAACCAACCAGTCATTTCAGTCACAGTCGTGTGGCAGACCCTGTCGCTGAAATGATGGGTTCGTTAAAGTGTGCATGTCCTGTTTATACAACATAAGGGTGGGTGGGAGGGCCCAAGGACAATTCCATCTTGCACCTCTTTTTTCTTTCATTTTTCTTTGCATCATGTGCTGTTTGGGGAGTATTTTTTTCAAGTGCCATCCTGCCTGACACTGCAGTGTCACTCCTAGATGGGCCAGGTGTTTGTGTCGGCCACTTGGGTCGCTGAGCTTAGTCACACAGCTACCTCATTGCGCCTCTTATTTTCTTTGCATCATGTGCTGTTTGGGGAGTATTTTTTTCAAGTGCCATCCTGTCTGACACTGCAGTGCCACTCCTAGATGGGCCAGGTGTTTGTGTCGGCCACTAGGGTCGCTTAGCTTAGTCACACAGCTACCTCATTGCGCCTCTTTTTTTCTTTGCATCATGTGCTGTTTGGGGACAATTTTTTGGAAGTGCTATCCTGTCTGACACTGCAGTGCCACTCCTAGATGGGCCAGGTGTTTGTGTCGGCCACTTGTGTCGCTTAGCTTAGCCATCCAGCGACCTCGGTGCAAATTTTAGGACTAAAAATAATATTGTGAGGTGTGAGGTGTTCAGAATAGACTGGAAATGAGTGGAAATTATGGTTATTGAGGTTAATAATACTATGGGATCAAAATGACCCCCAAATTCTATGATTTAAGCTGTTTTTTAGTGTTTTTAAAAAAAAACACCGAATCCAAAACACACCCGAAGCTGACAAAAAATTTCCGGTGAGGTTTTGCCAAAACGCGTCCGAACCCAAAACACGGCCGCGGAACCGAACCCAAAACTAAAACACAAAACCCGAAAAATTTCCGGTGCACATCACTATTAAAAATGCATGTAGCTGTAGGGATCATTGTGCCTTATAACCAATGCAGGGAAATGGCACCGATGATCCCATATGAATGTATGTCATACTTGCCTACCTGACCCTCTCCATGAGGGAGAAAATGCTCTGTTCCTGGACTTTCCTGGTAATGTATGATTGCCATCACCTGTGGTGAGCTAGTTAATTGATAAGAAAGGTGTTTCACCACAGGTGATGGCAATCATACCTTACCAGGAAAGTCCAGGAACAGAGCATTTTCTCCCTCATGGAGAGGGTCAGGTAGGCAAGTATGATGTATGTATCTCTGATTTTCTTTCCCAAGACTGTAACAGCTGCATAATGGAGGTAAGGTGTAATCAGGGAGATTGCTGGTCTTATTCAGGGAGTCAGGGAGATTGCGACTATTTCAGGGAGTCTCCTGCAGAATGCGGGAGTGTAGGCAGGGCCGGATTAAGCCTTGGGGGTGCCTGGGGCACTTAAGATAGGAGGGCCCCAATGGAAGGTGGGGGGTGGGGGTGTATATTAGATTGTGCACACCTCCCAAATTGTCCCATTCCAGAAGGGACAAAATGCTCTCTACCTGGACTTCCCATTTAATACTGTATATGATTGAGGTCACCTGTGTTGAACTATTTAATTGATAAGAAAGGTACTTCAACACAGGTGATTGCAATCATAAATTAAGAAGGAAGTCCACGTAAAGAGCATTTTGTCCCTCCTGGAATGGGTCATGGTGGGAGGTATAGATTGTGTACATTAAATTTAACTAATAGTGTAATAATGCCTGGGTACTGTTTATAGCTCCACCTAATTGAAAGACAACTATTTTGTAAACTTTTCTTGTAGTGGAAAAAAAGAAATCATAACCTTAAAATACACATAGAAAAAATAAGATTTTAAACCTACCGGTAAATCTATTTCTCCTAGTCCGTAGAGGATGCTGGGGACTCCGTAAGGACCATGGGGTATAGACGGGCTCCGCAGGAGATAGGGCACCTAAAAAGAACTTTGACTGTGGGTGTGCACTGGCTCCTCCCTCTATGCCCCTCCTCCAGACCTCAGTTAGAGAACTGTGCCCAGAGAAGATGGACAATACAAGGCAGGATTTAGCAATCCAGGGGCAAGATTCATACCAGCCCACACCAATCATACCATGTAACCTGGAACATACATAACCAGTTAACAGTATGAACAAATGACAGTAACGGTCCAAGACCGATGTCAACTGTAATATAACCCTTATGTAAGCAACAACTATATACAAGTCTTGCAGAGTTTCCGCACTGGGACGGGCGCCCAGCATCCTCTACGGACTAGGAGAAATAGATTTACCGGTAGGTTTAAAATCTTATTTTCTCTTACGTCCTAGAGGATGCTGGGGACTCCGTAAGGACCATGGGGTTTATACCAAAGCATCCAATCGGGCGGGAGAGTGCGTATGACTCTGCAGCACCGACTGAGCAAACGCTAGGTCCTCATCAGCCAGGGTATCAAACTTGTAGAATTTAGCAAAAGTGTTTGACCCCGACCAAGTCGCCGCTCGGCAAAGTTGTAAAGCCGAGACGCCTCGGGCAGCCGCCCAAGAAGAGCCCACCTTCCTAGTGGAATGGGCCTTAACCGAATTTGGTACCGGCAATCCAGCCGTAGAGTGAGCCTGCTGAATCGTATTACAGATCCAGCGAGCAATAGTCTGCTTCGAAGCAGGAGCGCCAATCTTATTGGCCGCATACAGGATAAACAGAGCCTCTGTTTTCCTAATTCTAGCCGTCCTGGCTACATACATTTTTAAGGCCCTGACTATGTCCAGGGATCTGGAATCCTCCAGGTCACTTGTAGCCACAGGCACCACAATAGGTTGATTCATATGGAACGAAGAAACCACTTTAGGCAAAAATTGCGGACGTGTCCTCAATTCAGCTCGATCCACATGAAAAATCAAGTAGGGGCTCTTGTGTGACAAAGCCGCCAATTCTGACACTCGCCTTGCTGATGCTAAGGCCAACAAAATGACCACCTTCCAGGTAAGAAATTTCAACTCAACCTTGTTAAGCGGTTCAAACCAGTGTGATTTTAGGAACTGCAACACCACGTTCAGGTCCCATGGTGCCACTGGAGGCACAAAAGGGGGCTGGATGTGCAGCACTCCCTTTACAAACGTCTGGACTTCTGGAAGAGAAGCCAATTCCTTCTGAAAGATAATCGAGAGGGCCGAAATCTGTACCTTAACAGAGCCTAATTTCAGGCCCATATCCACTCCTGTCTGTAGGAAGTGGAGAAGACGACCCAGATGAAAATCTTCCGTAGGTGCATTTTTGGTCTCACACCAAGACACATACTTTCGCCAGATACGGTGATAATGTTTTACCGTCACCTCCTTCCTAGCCTTTATTAAAGTAGGGATGACCTCTTCCGGAATCTCCTTTTTCGCTAGGATTCGGCGTTCAACCGCCATGCCGTCAAACGTAACCGCGGTAAGTCTTGAAATACACAGGGCTCCTGCTGCAACAGGTCTTCCCTCAGAGGAAGAGGCCAGGGATCTCCTGTGAGCATCTCTTGTAGATCCGAGTACCAGGCCCTTCGAGGCCAGTCTGGGACAACGAGTATCGTTCGTACTCTTCTTCGTCTTATGATCCTCAACACTTTTGTGATGAGAGGAAGAGGAGGAAGCACGTAGACCGATTTGAACACCCACGGTGTTACCAGAGCGTCCACTGCTATTGCCTGAGGGTCCCGAGACCTAACGCAGTACCTCTGAAGTTTTTTGTTGAGGCGTGACGCCATCATGTCTATTTGAGGAGTTCCCTAAAGACGTGTTACGTCTGCAAAGACTTCTTGATGAAGTCCCCACTCTCCTGGATGGAGATCGTGTCTGCTGAGGAAGTCTGCTTCCCAGTTGTCCACTCCCGGAATGAAGACAGCTGACAGAGCGCTTACATGATTTTCCGCCCAGCGAAGGATCCTTGTGGCTTCCGCCATCGCGACTCTGCTTTTTGTCCCGCCTTGGCGGTTCACATGAGCCACTGCTGTGACATTGTCTGATTGAATCAGAACCGGTAGGTTTCGAAGAAAACTCTCCGCTTGTCGAAGTCCGTTGTAAATGGCCCTGAGTTCCAACACATTGATGTGTAGACAGGACTCCTGGTCTGACCAAAGACCCTGAAAATGTTTTCCCTGTGTGACCGCTCCCAATCCTCGGAGGCTCGCGTCCGTGGTAACCAGGATCCAATCCTGAATTCCGAACCTGCGACCCTCCAGGAGGTGAGCACTTTGCAACCACCACAGGAGGGACACTATGGTCCCTGGGGACAGAGTTATTTTCCGATGTAAGTGCAGATGGGACCTGGACCACTTGTCCAGAAGGTCCCATTGAAAAGTCCTTGCATGGAACCTGCCGAAGGGAATGGCCTCGTAGGCCGCCACCATTTTCCCCAGAACTCGAGTGCATTGGTGAACTGACACCCTTTTCGGTTTTAGGAGGTCTCTGACCATGTTCTGTATGTCTTGGGCTTTCTCTATTGGGAGGAAGACCTTCATTTGTTCCGTATCCAGTATCATACCTAGGAACGGTAGTCGAGTTGTCGGAATCAACTGTGACTTCGGTAGATTTAGAATCCAACCGTGTTGCTGGAGCACTCTCAACGAGAGCGCCACACTGTTCAGCAATTTCTCCCTTGATCTCGCTTTTATCAGGAGATCGTCCAAGTATGGGATAATTGTGACTCCATGCTTGCGCAGGACCACCATCATTTCCGCCATTATCTTGGTGAAAATCCTCGGGGCCGTGGAGAGTCCAAACGGCAACTTCTGAAATTGGTAATGACAATCCTGTACAGCGAATCTCAGGTATTCCTGATGGGGGGCATATATGGGGACATGAAGGTACGCATCCTTTATGTCCAGAGACACCATAAACTCCCCCTCCTCCATGTTGGCTATTATCGCTCTGAGAGATTCCATTTTGAATTTGAATCTTCTTATGTACAGGATTAGGGATTTCAGATTCAAAATAGGTCTGACCGAACCGTCCGGTTTCGGGACCACAAATAGGGTTGAATAGTAACCTCTTCCCTGCTGGTGCAGGGGAACCTTGATTATCACTTGCCGTATACACAGCGTTTGAATTGCAGCTAACACTACATCCCTTTCCGATGTGGAAGCTGGTAGGGCCGATTTGAAAAATCGGCGCGGGGGCACCCCCTCGAATTCCAATTTGTAACCCTGGGAAACTATTTCCAACACCCAGGGATTCAGGTCCGAACTGACCCAGGCCTGACTGAAAAGTCGAAGACGTGCCCCCACCGGTGCGGACTCCCTCAGGGGAGCCCCAGCGTCATGCTGTGGTTTTTGGAGCAGCCGGGAAGGACTTTGGTTCCTGGGCACCTGCCGAAGCAGGTGCTCTCTTGCCTCTGCCCTTACCTCTGACGAGGAAAGAGGATCCCCGACCTCTTTTGGACTTGTGCGACCGAAAGGACTGCATCTGATAGGGTGTTACTTTCTTTTGCTGTTGGGGTATATAAGGTAAAAAATTTGATTTACCTGCTGTGGCTGTGGAAACCAGGTCCGTCAGCCCGTCCCCAAACAATACATCACCCTTGTAGGGTAGTACTTCCATATGTTTCTTGGAATCCGCATCACCCGTCCATTGGCGAGTCCATAAGGATCTTCTCGCTGAGACAGACATGTCATTGGCCCTAGAAGCTAGCAATCCAATGTCCCTTTGAGCATCCCTCATAAATAAGACTGCGTCTTTAATATGGGCTAGAGTTAGGAATATAGTATCCTTATCCATATTATCAAATTGATCTGTCAGCTCATCTGTCCAAGCTGCAATTGCGCTACACACCCATGCCGACGCAATTGTCGGTCTTAGCACAGCACCCGTATGAGAATAAATACACTTTAAGGTAGTTTCTTGCCTGCGATCTGCAGGGTCCTTAAGGGCTGCTGTGTCAGGAGACGGTAGCGCCACTTTCTTGGACAAGCGCGTCAGGGCTTTGTCCACAGTGGGGGGTGCTTCCCAAATCTCCCTGTCCTGCTTAGGGAAAGGGTATGCCATATAAATTCTTTTGGGGATCTGCGGTCTCTTATCCGGAGTCTCCCAAGCTTTTCCAAAGAATTAATTTAATTCATGAGATATGGGAAAGTTCATAATCTGTTTCTTTTCCTTAAACATGTGTACCCTTGTGTCGGGGACAGAGGGTTCATCCACAATATGCAACACATCCCTTATTGCCACAATCATACACTGAATGGTTTTAGTCATCCTAGGGTGCAATTTTACTTCGTCATAGTCGACACTGGAATCAGAATCCGTGTCGGTAGTAGTGTCTTGTGTTAAGGGACGCTTTTGAGACACCGACGGGCCCTGTGAGTCGGTCTAATCTGAGGATTGACCCCCTGATGTCCCCCCTAAATCAGCCTTATCAAGCTTTTTATGTAAAGATGCCACACTTGCATTCAACATATGCCACATGTCCATCCAGTCTGAAGTCGGCACAACCGACGGGGACACACCACTCATTTGCTCCACCTCCTCCTTGGAAAAGCCTTCCGCTTCAGACATGTCGACACCACGTACCGACACCCCACACACACAGGGATTAACCTATATGGGGACAAAACCCCAACCAGGCCCTTAGGAGAGACAGAGAGAGAGTATGCCAGCACACACCCAGCGCTTAATAACACTGGAAAAATATAACCAGATAGCGCTTTTATATATATATATATATATATATATATATATATATATATATAAAATGACCAAGGCCCTCATTCCGAGTTGATCGGTCGCAAGGCGAATTTAGCAGAGTTACACACGCTAAGCCGCCGCCTACTGGGAGTGAATCTTAGCTTCTTAAAATTGCGACCGATGTATTCGCAATAATGCGATTACTAACTACTTAGCAGTTTCAGAGTAGCTCCAGACTTACTCTGCCTGTGCGATCATTTCAGTGCTTGTCGTTCCTGGTTGACGTCACAAACACACCCAGCGTTCGCCCAGGCACTCCCACCGTTTCTCCGGCCACTCCTGCGTTTTTTCCGGAAACGGTAGCGTTTTCAGCCACACGCCCCTGAAACGCCGTGTTTCCGCCCAGTAACACCCATTTCCTGTCAATCACATTACGATCGCCGGAGCGAAGAAAAAGCCATGAGTAAAAATACTTTCTTCATAGTAAAGTTACTTGGCGCAGTCGCAGTGCGAACATTGCGCATGCGTACTAAGCGGATTTTCACTGCGATGCGATGAAAAATACCGAGCGAACAACTCGGAATGAGGGCCCAGATTCCCACTCACTGCGCTCAAAATGCCCCCCTCCTCTTTTTTCCAGCCTGAATGTTCAGCAGGGGAGAGACCAGGGAGCCAGCGTTTTCCTCATGCAGCTTCTGTGGAGAAAATGGCGCTGGTTAGTGCTGGGGATCAAGCTCCGCCCACCCGACGGCGGGCTTTGGTCCCGGTGATTTTTTTATAGAAAATGGCGGGGGATCGTAGAATTACTGCCCAGCAGCCTAATCTACCTTGTCAGTGCCCAAATGTGAGGTTTATTGCTGCCCAGGGCGCCCCCCCCCCCCTGCACCCTTCAGTGCTGCTCTGTGTGTGTGAATGGGAGCAAAGGCGCGCAGCGGCCTTACCTCATGAAGATCTGATGTCTTCTGCCGCCTATGATGTCTTCTGCCTTCTCATACTCACCCGGCTTCTATCTTCGGCATCTGTGAGGACGGCGGCGCGGCTCCGGGACGAACCCCAGGTGAGACCTGTGTTCCGACTCCCTCTGGAGCTAATGGTGTCCAGTAGCCTTAGAAACAGAGCCCAACTTGACAAGCCAGCTCTGCTTCTCTCTCCTCGGTCCCACGATGCAGGGAGCCTGTTGCCAGGACTCCCTGACAATAAAAAACCTAACAAAATTCTTTTTCCACAGAAAACTCTGGAGAGCTCTCTGCAGTGCACCCATTCTCCTCTGGGCACAAGATCTAACTGAGGTCTGGAGGAGGGGCATAGAGGGAGGAGCCAGTGCACACCCATAGTCAAAGTTCTTTTTAGGTGCCCTATCTCCTGCGGAGCCCGTCTATACCCCATGGTCCTTACGGAGTCCCCAGCATCCTCTAGGACATAAGAGAAATAAAATAACTTATCTTGTCACATGCAAGAATAGCAGCAGCCTCTGTACTACTTACACACTGGGACAGGGCTCAGGAGTACTCCCTGTGTGTGTGTCTATCTCTGGACCCAAATGGTTTAGTTGCATAACAGTTTACACAGGACTCAGACATCCAGGCGGGGAGAAGGAGAAGCTGGGATCCCTGTGTCACTTACAGCTCTCTCCCCCCTCCTATCTCTCCTCTGGTCAGAAATCTCTGTCGGTAGGTCATGAAACATGATATTCCTGTGTCTCTGCCTGCACTGAATACTGCCCTGCTCGCATTCTGGCTACTGGTTCTGCTGCTGCTTAAGAGGGAAAGCTGGTGATGTCAGTGTGCTCTATCTGGGGGGGGGGGGGGGGGGCCTGACAAACAGTAACAGTATGCCCTGCATCCCCCCCTTAATCTGGCTATGAGTGTATGCAACTATGAAAGAGGTAGTGTATCAAATTACTGATGTTTCTGAAGAACTAAGCACTTATGCCTCACCAGTATTACAATTGTATTCCATTCATTTACTCTCTCCTTAAGATCTAGTATAAATCTCATGATGTAGTGAGGATTCCATCGTGACTCTGCATTGAAGGGATAAATCAGTTTTCCTGGGGTGGTACACCTGTAAAACCATAACACAAGTGTTCTAAGGCGAGCTCAGGGAGGACAGAATCCTCCTGTGGAGCAGAAGGGCATGGGGGCATTCAGGTGCATGGTACAGGAATGCATGGTACCCCAATCATGTCATTATGACTTCACCCACAACGATGACTAGATTCAGTGAGAACTATCCAGTGTCGGACTGGGGTAGAAGGGCCCACCGGGGGGAATGCAGTGATAGGGGCCCATATTTAGGGGGGTGGCCAGCCTACAAAGGGGGTGTGACCAGCCTCCACAGAGGCTTGAAATGCACAATAGGCTTGTGCAGTGTAATGCAATATATCTACCATGTATAATACAAGTGCACAGTCTGGAACCTGATCCCTAGAGGAAAGAGTGGGCCCTCAGGCAGTGGGGCCTACCGGTGGTTTCCCTGGTACCCCTGTGGGCTAATCCAACCCTGGAACTAGGTCATCTAGCTACCCGGACTGCCCCCTTCACTTGCGGGTGTCCAGGAGAGTCACCCAATTTTCGGGAGTCTCCCAGACATTCCAGGACAGTAAGTATTATTTGTGTGCATTCCCAATATGGTTATGGAAGACCAAAAAAATAAGATTTTACTCACCAGTAAATCTATTTCTCATAGTCCGTAGTGGATGCTGGGGACTCCGTAAGGACCATGGGGAATAGCGGGCTCCGCAGGAGACTGGGCACTCTAAAGAAAGATTTAGTACTATCTGGTGTGCACTGGCTCCTCCCTCTATGCCCCTCCTCCAGACCTCAGTTAAGGAAACTGTGCCCGGAAGAGCAGACATTATAAGGAACGGATTTTGGAATCCCTGGTAAGACTCATACCAGCGACACCAATCACACCGTATAACTTGTGATACACTTATCCAGTCAACAGTATGAACAACAACAGGGCATCAACA
This sequence comes from Pseudophryne corroboree, assembly GCF_028390025.1. NCBI lineage: Eukaryota > Metazoa > Chordata > Amphibia > Anura > Myobatrachidae > Pseudophryne > Pseudophryne corroboree. Next base: position 109,050,233 of record NC_086454.1, on the reverse strand, counting down.
ATGGATGCCAACATAACATAACCCATTATTAAGCAATAACTATGTACACGTATTGCAGAAAGTCCGCACTAGGGACGGGCGCCCAGCATCCACTACGGACTATGAGAAATAGATTTACCGGTGAGTAAAATCTTATTTTCTCTAACATCCTAGTGGATGCTGGGGACTCCGTAAGGACCATGGGGATTATACCAAAGCTCCCAAACGGGCGGGAGAGTGCGGATGACTCTGCAGCACCGAATGGGCAAACTCAAGGTCCTCCTCAGCCAGGGTATCAAACTTGTAGAATTTTGCAAATGTGTTTGAACCCGACCAAGTAGCAGCTCGGCAAAGCTGTAAAGCCGAGACCCCTCGGGCAGCCGCCCAAGAAGAGCCCACCTTCCTTGTGGAATGGGCTTTCACTGATTTTGGATGCGGCAATCCAGCCGCAGAATGAGCCTGCTGAATCGTGTTACAGATCCAGCGGGCAACGGTTTGCTTTGAAGCAGGAGCCCCCAACTTGTTGGGGGCATATAGGATAAACAGCGAGTCAGTTTTCCTGACTCCAGCCGTTCTGGCTACATAAATCTTCAAAGCCCTGACTACATCTAGTAACCTGGAATCCTCCAAGTCACGAGTAGCCGCAGGCACTACAATAGGTTGGTTCAAATGAAAAGATGACACCACCTTTGGCAGAAATTGGGGACGAGTCCGCAATTCTGCCCTGTCCATATGAAAAACCAGATAAGGGCTTTTGCATGACAAAGCCGCCAATTCTGACACACGCCTAGCCGTAGATAAGGCCAATAGCATGACCACCTTCCACGTGAGATACTTTAGCTCCACGGTCTTAAGTGGTTCAAACTAGTGGGATTTTAGGAAACCCAGCACCACGTTGAGATCCCAAGGTGCCACTGGTGGCACAAAAGGGGGCTGAATATGCAGCACTCCCTTAACAAACGTCTGAACTTCAGGAAGAGACGCCAGTTCCTTTTGAAAGAAAATGGATAGGGCCGAAATCTGGACCTTTATGGATCCCAACTTCAAGCCCATAGTCACTCCAGACTGTAGAAAGTGCAGAAATCTGCCCAGTTGGAATTCCTCTGTAGGGGCCTTCCTGGCCTCACACCAAGCAACATATTTTCGCCATATGCGGTGATAATGCTTTGCTGTCACGTCCTTCCTAGCCTTTATCAGCGTAGGAATAACTTCCTCCGGAATGCCTTTTTCCGCTAGGATCCGGCGTTCAACCGCCATGCCGTAAAACGCAGCCGCGGTAAGTCTTGGAACAGGCAGGGCCCCTGTTGCAACAGGTCCAGTCTGAGAGGCAGAGGCCATGGGTCCTCTGTGAGCATTTCTTGCAGTTCCGGGTACCAAGGCCTTCGTGGCCAATCTGGAACAATGAGTACATGAGCCACCGCGGTGATGTTGTCTGACTGAATCAGCACCGGTTGGTTGCGAAGCAGGGGCTCCGCTTGACTCAGGGCGTTGAATATGGCCCTTAGTTCCAGGATATTTATGTGCAGACAAGCCTCCTGACTTGACCACAACCCTTGGAAGTTTCTTCCTTGAGTGACTGCCCCCCACCCTCGGAGGCTCGCATCCGTGGTCACCAGGACCCAATCCTGTATGGCGAACCTGCGGCCCTCGAGAAGGTGAGCACTCTGTAGCCACCACAGAAGAGACACCCTGGCCCTGGGGGACAGGGTGATCAGCCGATGCATCTGAAGATGCGATCCGGACCATTTGTCCAACAGATCCCATTGAAAGATCCTCGCATGGAACCTGCCGAAGGGAATGGCCTCGTATGATGCCACCATCTTTCCCAGGACTCGCGTGCAGTGATGCACCGACACCTGTTTCGGTTTTAAGAGGTCTCTGACTAGAGTCACAAGCTCTTGAGCCTTCTCCGTCGGGAGAAACACCTTCTACTGGTCTGTGTCCAGAATCATGCCCAGAAAGGGCAGATGCGTCGTAGGAATCAGCTGCGACTTTGGGATATTCAGAATCCAGCCATGCTGTTGCAACATTTCCTGAGAGTGCGCTACGCTGATCTGCAACTGCTCCCTCGACCTCGCCTTTATGAGGAGATCGTCCAAGTATGGGATAACTGTGACTCCTTGCTTTCTCAGGATCACCATCATCTCTGCCATTACCTTGGTAAATATTCTCAGTGCCGTGGAGAGCCCAAACGGCAACGTCTGGAATTGGTAATGACAGTCCTGTACCACAAATCTGAGGTACTCCCGATGAGGCGGATAAATGGGGACATGCAAGTAAGCATCCTTGATGTCCAGAGACACCATAAAATCCCCCTCTTCCAGGCTTGCAATGACCGCTCTGAGCGATTCCATTTTGAACTTGAATCTTTTCAGATAAATGTTCAGGGACTTTAAATTTAATATAGGTCTGACCGAACCGTCCGGTTTCGGTACCACAAACATTGTGGAATAGTAACCCCTTCCCTGTTGAAGAAGGAGAACCTTTACCACCACCTGCTGGAGAAATAGCTTTTGAATTGCCGCTACCACTACTTCCCTTTCTATGGGGGAAGCTGGCAGGGCCGATTTTAGGTAACGTTGAGGGGGCATCACCTCGAATTCCAGCTTGTATCCCTGAGACACAATCTGTATAGCCCAGGGATCCACCCGTGAGCGAACCCACTGGTGGCTGAAATGTCGGAGACGCGCCCCCACCGCTCCTGGCTCCACCCGTGGAGCCCCAGCGTCATGCGGTGGATTTAGTGGAAGCCGGGGAGGACTTCTGTTCCTGGGAACTAGCTGTAAGGTGCAGCTTTTCTCCTCTACCCCTGCCTCTAGCATAGGGGTGGGCAACATGCGGCCCGCGGGCCGGATGCGGCCCGCGGACCGATCGTGTCTGGCCCGCTGTGCCCCACCAGAGTGCAATGACAAGCGGCCCGACAGGCCGCTTGTCATTGCACTGCTCTCAGACGCGGCGCCGCTGAGGAAATCCCGGTCACGTCACAGGGTCAGCTGACCGGGATTTCCTCTGTTACCATGCGCACGCTGGGCGGCACGGGGGGCGGGCACTGCAGTGAGCAGGAGCGGCGGCTGAGTGAGGAGAAGAAGCGGTGGCCAGCGAGCAGGAAAAGCAGGAGAGGCTACATCAACAGCGACTCCAGGAGGCAGCAGCAGCAGCGCGGATCATCGGACAGTGGGGATCGTCTGCCACTGTGACAAACAGGTAAACCCCCTGTCCAGCCAGCCCCTGGATCAGCGCTTCAGCTGCCATATAGGTTTAGGGGTGGGGAGGCCGCGGAGTTAAAATCTGCAATATGGGTTTAGGGGAGGGGGGGGGGAGGGACTGTCTGCCATAATATGTAAAAAAGTGGGACGCTGTCTGCCGTAATGTGTAAAAAGGGGGACGCTGTCTGCCGTAATGTGTAAAAAGGGGGACGATGTCTGCCGTAATGTGTAAAAAGGGGGACGATGTCTGCCGTAATGTGTAAAAACGGAGGCACTGTCTGCTGTAATGTGTAAAAAGGGGGACGATGTCTGCCGTAATGTGTAAAAAGGGGGATGATGTCTGCCGTAATGTGTAAAAACGGGGGCGCTGTCTGCTGTAATGTGTAAAAAGGGGACGCTGTCTGCTGTAATGTGTAAAAAGGGGACGCTGTCTTCCGTAATGTGTAAAAAGGGGGACGCTATCTGCCGTAATGTGTAAAAAAAAAAGGGCACGCTGTCTGCCGTAATGTGTAAAAAGGGGACTCTTTTTGAGTATTTTGTGTGTGGCCCTCGAATATTCGCTGGAAGTGTTAAGCGGCCCCCCAGCTGAAATAATTGCCCACCCCTGCTCTAGCAAGAAAGGAAGCACCTCTGACCTTCTTGCTTCTTTGTGCGCGAAAGGACTGCATTTGGTAATACGGTGCTTTCTTAGGTAGTGAGGGAATATACGGCAAAAAGTTTGACTTCCCAGCAGTAGCTGTGGAAACCAGGTCCGAGAGACCATCCCCAAACAATTCCTCACCCTTGTAAGGTAACGCCTCCATGTGTTTTTTGGAGTCTGCATCACCTGTCCACTGCCGAGTCCACAGGACCCTCCTGGCAGAAATTGACATTGCATTAATTCTAGAGCCCAGTAGGCAAATGTCCCTCTGGGCATCCCTCATATATAGGACAGTGTCTTTTATATGCCCCAGGGTCAGCGTAATGGTATCCCTGTCCAAGGTATCCATTTCCTCAGACAGATTATCTGTCCACGCTGCTACAGCACTACACATCCACGCCGACGCAATTGCCGGCCTCAGTAGAGTCCCTGAATGTGTATAAACAGATTTCAGGATACTTTCCTGCTTTCTATCTACAGGATCCTTTAGGGTGGCCGTATCCTGCGACGGCAGGGCCACCTTCTTAGATAAGCGTGTGAGAGCTTTATCTACCCTAGGGGAGGATTCCCAGCGCACCCTGTCCTCTGGCGGGAAAGGGTACGCCATAAGTAACCTTTTGGAAATCAGGACTTTCTTATCTGGGGAATCCCACGCTCTTTCACATAACTCATTTAACTCATGTGAAGGGGGAAAAGTCACCTCTTGCTTTTTCTCCCCATACATATAAACCCTCTTGTCAGGGACAGGGTTTACCTCTGATATGTGTAAAACATACTTCATCGCTATAATCATGTAACGTATAGCTTTTGTCATTTTTGGTTGCAATTTTGCATCATCGTCGTCGACACTGGAGTCAGAATCCGTGTCGACATCTGTGTCAACCATTTTGGATAGTGGGTGCTTTTGAGACCCTGAGGGCCTCTGCGCTGTAGGATCAGGCATGGGTTGAGACCCTGACTGGCCCGAGGTATCAGCTTTATCCAACCTTTTATGTAAGGAGTTTACATTATCATTTAACACCTTCCACATATCCATCCAATCAGGTGTCGGCACCGTCGGCGGCGACACATCAGTCAACTGCACTTGCTCTGCCTCCACATAGCCCTCTTCGTCAAACATGTCGACACACGCGTACTGACACACCACACACACAGGGGAAGCTCTAAATGAGGACAGGACCCCCACAAGGCCTTTTGGAGAGACAGAGAGAGAGTATGCCAGCACACACCCCAGCGCTATATAACCCAGGGATTACACAGTAACTCAGTGTTTACCCAGTAGCTGCTGTAATATTATTAATGCGCCTAAATTTATGTGCCCGCCCTCTCTTTTTTACCCCTCTACCGTGATTCTGCAGGGGAGAGCCTGGGGAGCTTCCTCTCAGCGGAGCTGTGGAAGGAAAATGGCGCTGGTGAGTGCTGAGGAAGAAGGCCCCGCCCCCTCAGCGGCGGGCTTCTGTCCCGCAATTTTTTTGTAAAATAAATGGCGGGGGCTCATACATATAACCGTGTCCCACTGTCTATATGCAGCTTTCGCCAGGAGGTATCAATTGCTGCCCAGTGCGCCCCCCCCCCCTTCGCCCTGCACCCTACAGTGACCGGAGTGTGTGGGTTAGTGTGGGCGCAATGGCGCACAGCTGCAGTGCTGTGCGCTACCTCATGTGAAGACAGGAGTCTTCTGCCGCCAATTTCGATGTCTTCTCCGCTTCTGCCGGCTTCTGTCTTCTGGCTCTGCGAGGGGGACGGCGGCGCGGCTCCGGGAACGGACGACAAGGTCAGGTCCTGTGTTCGATCCCTCTGGAGCTAATGGTGTCCAGTAGCCTAAGAAGCGCAACCTAGCCGAAGTTAGTAGGTTTGCTTCTCTCCCCTCAGTCCCACGTAGCAGAGAGTCTGTTGCTCTCTGAAAATAAAAAAACAGGAGAGCTCACTAAAAGCACCCAGCTCTGTCCGGGCACAGATTCTAACTGAGGTCTGGAGGAGGGGCATAGAGGGAGGAGCCAGTGCACACCAGATAGTACTAAATCTTTCTTTAGAGTGCCCAGTCTCCTGCGGAGCCCGCTATTCCCCATGGTCCTTACGGAGTCCCCAGCATCCACTAGGACGTTAGAGAAAACGCAATATATGCCACACCAACTTGTGTAGTACTCTGCAGGACAGTAATTTATAAGGCAATGATACAAGTGTATTGGGGGTGTTGTGTGAAAATCGAGTGAAGATTTAACTTTTATTAGATAGGCATTAAAATATTGAGACCATAAGAGGTAAAACATAACGTACAGTACATTCACATATAAGTATTAAGTGAATCAATTCACCTATGCGATGTGAGGTGACTGGGCCTAGATTTATGGACAACAGATGAATAACTGTCTACATTTTGCATCAGTGATGGCAAAATATTTAAAGGAGTCATTTTGCATCAGCCCCATGTGTACAGAATCATAGCGGACAATTAGTCACAGCTGACACGCAGTTTGAGTGCTGTTTAGCAAGTGTCTGAAACGTAGCATATTGTACAATACAAGAGGCTGACGAACGCGGTGGGTGTGCAGCCGATACTGATCTTCCAGGTGACTTGTATGTTGGAATTTGATAAATGAATGTTGATATGTACTGATTGTTGCAGGAGGCTTGAAGGGTGTATATGATTTCTAGCAAAGAATTCTGGGAAGATATCTGTGCAGTTCTTGATATGTCATCAAGCCAGTATAACTGCATTACTTGCAGAACCTGTCCTACAGACAGCCCCTGCAGGCGTTTTTGGGAGAGGGGTAACACAACCTGTCACTCATTATCCATTATAGGGAGTAGGGCACATTGTTTTGACACTTAAGTGATCTAGAGAGCTGTCACTGTGTAATGTTTTTATTAACTATTGCATTTTTCATATCCACATGCTATTTCTGTAAACATACTGTATACAACCAGTATAGAGCTGAGGCCAGCTCTCCACTGCTCGTCTGCTTGCAGATCTTGCATAGAAACGAGTATTTTCAGAACACATAGTTATCATTTAAAACATTTCCTCCATGGTTATCATTACTGTGATTAAGAGATTGACCTAGTCATGCATTAATTATAAGTACAATTTGTATACAGTGTCCTATACAATTAGTCATTCCAAACATTGTATTTTTTGTACTGGAAGATGAAAAAGCATTGCACATTTGTTAGTCAGAGTTAGATCATGGACCAGAATTGTTACATCGACCCGCCAATTGCAACACTCAGCTTGGCAATTAAAGCATTGCTATTTAGAAGAAGGACACTGAGTTACTGTATACTACTTTCAAACCTACAAGTCCGAGCCAGGGTAATGAACATGGGGCCTAATTCAGACCATACTTGCCTACCTGACCCTCTCCATGAGGGAGAAAATGCTCTGTTCCTGGACTTTCCTGGTAATGTATGATAGCCATCACCTGTGGTGAAACGCCTTACTTATCAATTAACTAGCTCACCATAGGTGATGGCTATCAAACATTACCAGGAAAGTCCAGGAACAGAGCATTTTCTCCCTCATGGAGAGGGTCAGGTAGGCAAGTATGATTCAGACCTGATCGCAGCAGCAAATTTGTTCTCACATGTGCACTGCAGGTAGGGCAGATATAAAATGTGCAGAGAGAGTTAGATTTGGGTGGCTTATATTGTTCCTGTGCAGGGTAAATACTGTCTGCTTTATTTTTACACTGCAATTTAGATCTCAGTTTGAACACACCCCACCCAAATCTGACTCTCTCTGCACATGTTATATCTGCCTCCCCACCTGCACATGGTTTTGCACATTAGAGAACAAATTTGCTGCTGCGATAAGGTCTGAATAAGGCCCATGGTTTCAATCTGTGTTACAGCTGTTTAAACCTCTTTCACACCACACATTATTCCTGGGTCATCACCTTTCACACCACACCCGTTTGTGCCCTGTAAAACTGTATGAGTAATTAAAAGTAGGGATGTGCACTTGAAATTTTTCGGGTTTTGTGTTTTGGTTTTGGGTTCGGTTCCGCGGCCGTGTTTTGGGTTCGACCGCGTTTTGGCAAAACCTCATCGAATTTTTTTTGTCGGATTCGGGTGTGTTTTGGATTCGGGGTTTTTTTTTCAAAAAACCCTAAAAAACAGCTTAAATCATAGAATTTGGGGGTCATTTTGATCCCAAAGTATTATTAACCTCAAAAACCATAATTTCCACTCATTTTCAGTCTATTCTGAATACCTCACAATATTATTTTTAGTCCTAAAATTTGCACCGAGGTCGCTGGATGACTAAGCTAAGCGACCCTAGTGGCCGACACAAACACCTGGCCCATCTAGGAGTGGCACTGCAGTGTCACGCAGGATGGCCCTTCCAAAAAACACTCCCCAAACAGCACATGACGCAAAGAAAAAAAGAGGCGCAATGAGGTAGCTGTGTGAGTAAGCTAAGCGACCCTAGTGGCCGACACAAACACCTGGCCCATCTAGGAGTGGCACTGCAGTGTCACGCAGGATGGCCCTTCCAAAAAACACTCCCCAAACAGCACATGACGCAAAGAAGAAAAAAAGAGGCGCAATGAGGTAGCTGTGTGAGTAAGATAAGCGAGCCTAGTGGCCGACACAAACACCTGGCCCATCTAGGAGTGGCACTGCAGTGTCACGCAGGATGGCCCTTCCAAAAAACACTCCCCAAACAGCACATGACGCAAAGAAGAAAAAAAGAGGCGCAATGAGGTAGCTGTGTGAGTAAGCTAAGCGACCCTAGTGGCCGACACAAACACCTGGCCCATCTAGGAGTGGCACTGCAGTGTCACGCAGGATGGCCCTTCCAAAAAACACTCCCCAAACAGCACATGACGCAGGGAAGAAAAAAAGAGGCGCAATGAGGTAGCTGTGTGAGTAAGATAAGCGACCCTAGTGGCCAACACAAACACCTGGCCCATCTAGGAGTGGCACTGCAGTGTCACGCAGGATGGCCCTTCCAAAAAACACTCCCCAAACAGCACGACGCAAAGAAGAAAAAAAGAGGCGCAATGAGGTAGCTGTGTGAGTAAGCTAAGCGACACAAGTGGCCGACACAAACACCTGGCCCATCTAGGAGTGGCACTGCAGTGTCACGCAGGATGGCCCTTCCAAAAAACACTCCCCAAACAGCACATGACGCAAAGAAGAAAAAAAGAGGCGCAATGAGGTAGCTGTGTGAGTAAGCTAAGCGACCCTAGTGGCCGACACAAACACCTGGCCCATCTAGGAGTGGCACTGCAGTGTCACGCAGGATGGCCCTTCCAAAAAACACTCCCCAAACAGCACATGACGCAAAGAAGAAAAAAAGAGGCGCAATGAGGTAGCTGTGTGAGTAAGATAAGCGACCCTAGTGGCCGACACAAACACCTGGCCCATCTAGGAGTGGCACTGCAGTGTCACGCAGGATGGCCCCTCCAAAAAACACTCCCCAAACAGCACATGACGCAAAGAAAAATGAAAGAAAAAAGAGGTGCAAGATGGAATTGTCCTTGGGCCCTCCCACCCACCCTTATGTTGTATAAACAGGACATGCACACTTTAACCAACCCATCATTTCAGTGACAGGGTCTGCCACACGACTGTGACTGAAATGACGGGTTGGTTTGGACCCCCACCAAAAAAGAAGCAATTAATCTCTCCTTGCACAAACTGGCTCTACAGAGGCAAGATGTCCACCTCATCATCATCCTCCGATATATCACCGTGTACATCCCGCTCCTCACAGATTATCAATTCGTCCCCACTGGAATCCACCATCTCAGCTCCCTGTGTACTTTGTGGAGGCAATTGCTGCTGGTCAATGTCTCCACGGAGGAATTGATTATAATTCATTTTAATGAACATCATCTTCTCCACATTTTCTGGAAGTAACCTCGTACGCAGATTGCTGACAAGGTGAGCGGCGGCACTAAACACTCTTTCGGAGTACACACTTGTGGGAGGGCAACTTAGGTAGAATAAAGCCAGTTTCTGCAAGGGCCTCCAAATTGCCTCTTTTTCCTGCCAGTATAAGTACGGACTGTCTGACGTGCCTACTTGGATGCGGTCACTCATATAATCCTCCACCATTCTTTCAATGGTGAGAGAATCATATGCAGTGACAGTAGACGACATGTCCGTAATCGTTGTCAGGTCCTTCAGTCCGGACCAGATGTCAGCATCAGCAGTCGCTCCAGACTGCCCTGCATCACCGCCAGCGGGTGGGCTCGGAATTCTGAGCCTTTTCCTCGCACCCCCAGTTGCGGGAGAATGTGAAGGAGGAGATGTTGACAGGTCGCGTTCCGCTTGACTTGACAATTTTGTCACCAGCAGGTCTTTGAACCCCAGCAGACTTGTGTCTGCCGGAAAGAGAGATCCAAGGTAGGTTTTAAATCTAGGATCGAGCACGGTGGCCAAAATGTAGTGCTCTGATTTCAACAGATTGACCACCCGTGAATCCTTGTTAAGCGAATTAAGGGCTCCATCCACAAGTCCCACATGCCTAGCGGAATCGCTCCCTTTTAGCTTCTCCTTCAATGCCTCCAGCTTCTTCTGCAAAAGCCTGATGAGGGGAATGACCTGACTCAGGCTGGCAGTGTCTGAACTGACTTCACGTGTGGCAAAATCAAAAGGTTGCAGAACCTTGCACAACGTTGAAATCATTCTCCACTGCGCTTGAGACAGGTACATTCCACCTCCTATATCGTGCTCAATTGTATAGGCTTGAATGGCCTTTTGCTGCTCCTCCAACCTCTGAAGCATATAGAGGGTTGAATTCCACCTCGTTACCACTTCTTGCTTCAGATGATGGCAGGGCAGGTTCAGGCGTTTTTGGTGGTGCTCCAGTCTTCTGTACGTGGTGCCTGTACGCCGAAAGTGTCCCGCAATTCTTCTGGCCACCGACAGCATCTCTTGCACGCCCCTGTCGTTTTTAAAAAAATTCTGCACCACCAAATTCAAGGTATGTGCAAAACATGGGACGTGCTGGAATTTGCCCATATTTAATGCACACACAATATTGCTGGCGTTGTCCGATGCCACAAATCCACAGGAGAGTCCAATTGGGGTAAGCCATTCCGCGATGATCTTCCTCAGTTGCCGTAAGAGGTTTTCAGCTGTGTGCGTATTCTGGAAACCGGTGATACAAAGCGTAGCCTGCCTAGGAAAGAGTTGGCGTTTGCGAGATGCTGCTACTGGTGCCGCCGCTGCTGTTCTTGCGGCGGGAGTCCATACATCTACCCAGTGGGCTGTCACAGTCATATAGTCCTGACCCTGCCCTGCTCCACTTGTCCACATGTCCGTGGTTAAGTGGACATTGGGTACAACTGCATTTTTTAGGACACTGGTGAGTCTTTTTCTGACGTCCGTGTACATTCTCGGTATCGCCTGCCTAGAGAAGTGGAACCTAGATGGTATTTGGTAACGGGGGCAAACTACCTCAAGAAATTGTCTAGTTCCCTGTGAACTAACGGCGGATACCGGACGCACGTCTAACACCAACATAGTTGTCAAGGCCTCAGTTATCCGCTTTGCAACAGGATAACTGCTGTGATATTTCATCTTCCTCGCAAAGGACTGTTGGACAGTCAATTGCTTGGTGGAAGTAGTAAAAGTGGGCTTACGACTTCCCCTCTGGGAAGACCATCGACTCCCAGCAGCAACAACAGCAGCGCCAGCAGCAGTAGGCGTTACAAGCAAGGATGCATCGGAGGAATCCCAGGCAGGAGAGGACTCGTCAGAATTGCCAGTGACATGGCCTGCAGGACTATTGGCATTCCTGGGGAAGGAGAAAATTGACACTGAGGGAGTTGGTGGGGTGGTTTGCGTGAGCTTGGTTACAAGAGGAAATGATTTACTGGTCAGTGGACTGCTTCCGCTGTCGCCCAAATTTTTTGAACTTGTCACTGACTTATTATGAATGCGCTGCAGGTGACGTATAAGGGAGGATGTTCCGAGGTGGTTAACGTCCTTACCCCTACTTATTACAGCTTGACAAAGGCAACACACGGCTTGACAAATGTTGTCCGCATTTCTGGTGAAATACTTCCACACCGAAGAGCTGATTTTTTTGGTATTTTCAACGGCCATATTCCTCCCACAGACAACAGGTGTCTCCCCGGGTGCCTGACTTAAACAAACCACCTCACCATCAGAATCCTCCTTGTCAATTTCCTCCCCAGCGCCAACAACACCCATATCCTCCTCATCCTGGTGTACTTCAACACTGACATCTTCAATCTGACTATCAGGAACTGGACTGCGGGTGCTCCTTCCAGCACTTGCAGGGGGCGTGCAAATGGTGGAAGGCGCATGCTCTTCACGTCCAGTGTTGGGAAGGTCAGGCATCGCAACCGACACAATTGGACTCTCCTTGTGGATTTGGGATTTCGAAGAACGCACAGTTCTTTGCGGTGCTTTTGCCAGCTTGAGTCTTTTCAGTTTTCTAGCGAGAGGCTGAGTGCTTCCATCCTCATGTGAAGCTGAACCACTAGCCAGGAACATAGGCCAGGGCCTCAGCCGTTCCTTGCCACTCCGTGTGGTAAATGGCATATTGGCAAGTTTACGCTTCTCCGACAATTTTATTTTAGATTTTGGAGTCCTTTTTTTACTGATATTTGGTGTTTTGGATTTTACATGCTCTGTACTATGACATTGGGCATCGGCCTTGGCAGACGACGTTGCTGGCATTTCATCGTCTCGGCCATGACTAGTGGCAGCAGCTTCAGCACGAGGTGGAAGTGGATCTTGATCTTTCCCTAATTTTGGAACCTCAACATTTTTGTTCTCCATATTTTAATAGGCACAACTAAAAGACACAGAGGTAGCTACAGCCGTGGACTACCGTACTGTGTCTGCTGCTAATATAGACTGGATGATAATGAGATGAAATCAATATATATTATATCACACTAGTACTGCAGCCGGACAGGTATATATATTTATTATGTAATGACTGATGACGGACCTGCTGGACACTGTCAGCTCAGCAGCACCGCAGACTGCTACAGTAAGCTACTATAGTAGTATGTATAAAGAAGAAAGAAAAAAAAAAACCACGGGTAGGTGGTATACAATTATGGATGGACGAGCGACTGCCGACACAGAGGTAGCTACAGCCGTGGACTACCGTACTGTGTCTGCTGCTAATATAGACTGGATGATAATGAGATGAAATCAATATATATATATATATAATATCACTAGTACTGCAGCCGGACAGGTAGATATATTTATTATGTAATGACTGATGATGGACCTGCTGGACACTGTCAGCTCAGCAGCACCGCAGACTGCTACAGTAAGCTACTATAGTAGTATGTATAAAGAAGAAAGAAAAAAAAAACCACGGGTAGGTGGTATACAATTATGGATGGACGAGCGACTGCCGACACAGAGGTAGCTACAGCCGTGGACTACCGTACTGTGTCTGCTGCTCATATAGACTGGATGATAATGAGATGAAATCAATATATATATATATAATATCACTAGTACTGCAGCCGGACAGGTAGATATATTTATTATGTAATGACTGATGACGGACCTGCTGGACACTGTCAGCTCAGCAGCACTGCAGACTGCTACAGTAAGCTACTATAGTAGTATGTATAAAGAAGAAAGAAAAAAAAAAAAACACGGGTAGGTGGTATACAATTATGGATGGACGAGCGACTGCCGACACAGAGGTAGCTACAGCCGTGGACTACCGTACTGTGTCTGCTGCTAATATAGACTGGATGATAATGAGATGAAATCAATATATATTATATCACACTAGTACTGCAGCCGGACAGGTAGATATATTTATTATGTAATGACTGATGACGGACCTGCTGGACACTGTCAGCTCAGCAGCACCGCAGACTGCTACAGTAAGCTACTATAGTAGTATGTATAAAGAAGAAAGAAAAAAAAAAACCACGGGTAGGTGGTATACAATATTATATATATATTATATACAATTATATATATATATATATATATATATATATATATTAAACTCACTGGTGGTGATTATTAAACTGGTGGTCAGGTCACTGGTCACACTATCAGCAACCTGCAAGTAGTACTCCTAAGCAGACAATCACAATATATATTATACTGGTGGTCAGTGTGGTCACAATGGCAGTGTGGCACTCTGGCAGCAAAAGTGTGCACTGTACGTTATATGTACTCCTGAGTCCTGCTCTCAGACTCTAACTGCTCCCCACTGTCAGTGTCTCCCCCACAAGTCAGATAATACAGTCACACTATCTATCACTTCAGCAAGTAACTACTAGTACTCCTCCTAATGCTCCCCAAAATTACTACTGTGTCTCTCTCTACTGTCTCACTCTCTTCTCTATAAACGGAGAGGACGCCAGCCACGTCCTCTCCCTATGAATCTCAATGCACGTGTGAAAATGGCGGCGACGCGCGGCTCCTTATATAGAATCCGAGTCTCGCGATAGAATCCGAGCCTCGCGAGAATCCGACAGCGGGATGATGACGTTCGGGCGCGCTCGGGTTAACCGAGCAAGGCGGGAAGATCCGAGTCGCTCGGCCCCGTGTAAAAAAAACTGAAGTTCGGGCGGGTTCGGATTCCGAGGAACCGAACCCGCTCATCCCTAATTAAAAGTTGACGCTATAGGCTCATAAAGAATAAAGATTACTGATGAAAAGTGTCCACGGACACAGGACATTTAACCCGGGTTGAACCTTTCACACAGATACATGACCCAGGTTTGGCCGGCAATTCTCCTGTTTATTTAAAGTGGCAATCATTTACATGGCAAATGTTGATTTTGCCATGTAAATGATTGCCACTTTAAAAAAACAGGAGAATTTTACCAAAATCTCTCACTGTCTCATTCTCACACCCTATTACATTTCCCCCTGTGAATAAACTCAGTATGAAGAAATAGGATAGTTACTGCAAACTAGTGATGAGTGGGTTCGGTTCCTCGGAAACCGAACCCCCCCGAACTTCACCCATTTTACACGGGTCCGGGGCATACTCGGATTCTCCCATATGGCTCGGTTAACCCGAGCGCGCCCGAATGTCATCATCCCGTTGTCGGATTCTCGCGAGATTCGGATTCTATATAAGCAGCCGCGCGTCGCCGCCATTTTCACTCGTGCATTGGAAATGTTAGGGAGAGGACGTGGCTGGCGTCCTCTCCGTTTTTATTAATGTTGCTGCAAATATTTGTGCTTATTGCTTAATTGTGGGGACTGGGGAGCAGCTGTATAATATAGGAGGAGTACAGTGCAGAGTTTTGCTGATCAGTGACCACCAGTTTTATCCGTTCTCTGCCTGAAAAACGCTCCATATCTGTGCTCAGTGTGCTGCATATATCTGTGCTCACACTGCTTAATTGTGGGGACTGGGGACCAGCTGTATTATATAGTAGGAGTACAGTGCAGAGTTTTGCTGACCAGTGACCACCAGTATTATACGTTGTCTGCCTGAAAAACGCTCCATATCTGTGCTCAGTGTGCTGCATATATCTGTGCTCAGTGTGCTGCTTTATTGTAGGGACTGGGGACCAGCAGTATTATATAGGAGTACAGTGCAGAGTTTTGCTGACAGTGACCACCAGTATATATAGCAGTACGGTACGGAAGGCCACTGCTCTACCTACCTCTGTGTCGTCAAGTATACTATCCATCTAGATTCTATACCTGTGGTGCATTTTAGTTTTGCAGTTTGCTGACAGTGACCACCAGTATATATAGCAGTATGGTACGGAAGGTCACTGCTCTACCTACCTCTGTGTCGTCAAGTATACTATCCATCTAGATTCTATACCTGTGGTGCATTTTTGTTTTGCAGTTTGCTGACAGTGACCACCAGTATATATAGCAGTATGGTATGGAAGGCCACTGCTCTACCTACCTCTGTGTCGTCAAGTATACTATCCATCTAGATTCTATACCTGTGGTGCATTTTAGTTTTGCAGTTTGCTGACAGTGACCACCAATATATATAGCAGTACGGTACGGAAAGGCCACTGCTCTACCTACCTCTGTGTCGTCAAGTATACTATCCATCTAGATTCTATACATGTGGTGCATTTTAGTTTTGCAGTTTGCTGACAGTGACCACCAGTATATATAGCAGTACGGTACGGAAGGCCACTGCTCTACCTACCTCTGTGTCGTCAAGTATACTATCCATCCATACCTGTGGTGCATTTCAGTTGTGCGCAGTATATATAGTAGTAGGCCATTGCTATTGATACTGGCATATAATTCCACACATTAAAAAATTGAGAACAAAAATGTGGAGGTTAAAATAGGGAAAGATCAAGATCCACTTCCACATCGTGCTGAAGCTGCTGCCACTAGTCATGGCCGAGACGATGAAATGCCATCAACGTCGTCTGCCAAGGCCGATGCCCAATGTCATAGTAGAGAGCATGTAAAATCCAAAAAACAAAAGTTCAGTAAAATGACCCAAAAATCAAAATTGAAAGCGTCTGATGAGAAGCGTAAACTTGCCAATATGCCATTTACAACACGGAGTGGCAAGGAACGGCTGAGGCCCTGGCCTATGTTCATGGCTAGTGGTTCAGATTCACATGAGGATGGAAGCACTCATCCTCTCGCTAGAAAAATGAAAAGACTTAAGCTGGCAAAAGCACAGCAAAGAACTGTGCGTTCTTCTAAATCACAAATCCCCAAGGAGAGTCCAATTGTGTCGGTTGCGATGCCTGACCTTCCCAACACTGGACGGGAAGAGCTTGCGCCTTCCACCATTTGCACGCCCCCTGCAAGTGCTGGAAGGAGCACCCGCAGTCCAGTTCCTGATAGTCAAATTGAACTTGTCACTGTTGAAGTACACCAGGATGAGGATGTGGGTGTTGATGGCGCTGGGGAGGAAATTGACAAGGAGGATTCTGATGGTGAGGTGGTTTGTTTAAGTCAGGCACCCGGGGAGACACCTGTTGTCTGTGGGACGAATATGGCCATTGACATGCCTGGTCAAAATACAAAAAAAATCACCTCTTCGGTGTGGAATTATTTCAACACAAATGCGGACAACAGGTGTCAAGCCATGTGTTGCCTTTGTCAAGCTGTAATAAGTAGGGGTAAGGACGTTAACCACCTAGGAACATCCTCCCTTATACGTCACCTGGACCGCATTCATCAGAAGTCAGTGACAAGTTCAAAAACTTTGGATGACAGCGGAAGCAGTCCACTGACCACTAAATCCCTTCCTCTTGTAACAAAGCTCCTGCAAACCACACCACCAACTCCCTCAGTGTCAACTTCCACCTTACACAGGAAAGCCAATAGTCCTGCAGGCCATGTCACTGGCAAGTCTGACGAGTCCTCTCCTGACTGGGATTCCTCCGATGCATCCTCCTTCACATTCTCCCGCAACTGGGGGTGCGAGGAAAAGGCTAAGAATTCCGAGCCCACCCGTTGGCGGTGATGCAGAGCAGTCTGGAGCGAGTGCTGACATCTGGTCGGACTGAAGGACCTGCCAACGATTACTGACATGTCGTCTACTGTCACTGCATATGATTCTGTCACCATTGAAAGAATGGTGGAGGATTATATGAGTGACCGCATCCAAGTAGGCACGTCAGACAGTCCGTACGTATACTGGCAGGAAAAAGAGGCAATTTGGAGGCCCTTGCACAAACTGCCTTTATTCTACCTAAGTTGCCCTCCCTCCAGTGTGTACTCCGAAAGAGTGTTTAGTGCAGCCGCTCACCTTGTCAGCAATCGGCGTACGAGGTTACTTCCAGAAAATGTGGAGAAGATGATGTTCATCAAAATGAATTATAATCAATTCCTCTGTGGAGACATTCACCAGCAATTGCCTCTAGTAAGTACACAGGGATCTGAGATCGTGGATTCCAGTGGGGACGAATTAATAATGTGTGAGGAGGGGGATGTACACAGTGAAAGGGGTGAGGAATCGGAGGATGATGATGAGGTGGACATCTTGCCTCTGTAGAGCCAGTTTGTGCAAGGAGAGATTGATTGCTTCTTTTTTGGTGGGGGCCCAAACCAACCAGTCATTTCAGTCACAGTCGTGTGGCAGACCCTGTCGCTGAAATGATGGGTTCGTTAAAGTGTGCATGTCCTGTTTATACAACATAAGGGTGGGTGGGAGGGCTCAAGGACAATTCCATCTTGCACCTCTTTTTTCTTTCATTTTTCTTTGCATCATGTGCTGTTTGGGGACTATTTTTTTAACTGCCATCCTGTCTGACACTACAGTGCCACTCCTAGATGGGCCAGGTGTTTGTGTCGGCCACTTGTGTCGCTTAGCTTAGTCACACAGCGACCTTGGTGCGCCTCTTTTTTTCTTTGCGTCATGTGCTGTTTGGGGACAATTTTTTTGAAGTGCCATCCTGTCTGACACTGCAGTGTCACTCCTAGATGGGCCAGGTGTTTGTGTCGGCCACTTGTGTCGCTTAGCTTAGTCACACAGCGACCTTGGTGCGCCTCTTTTTTTCTTTGCATCATGTGCTGTTTGGGGACAACATTTTTTTTAAGTGCCATCCTGTCTGACACTGCAGTGCCACTCCTAGATGGGCCAGGTGTTTGTGTCGGCCACTTGTGTCGCTTAGCTTAGTCACACAGCGACCTTGGTGCACCTCTTTTTTTCTTTGCATCATGTGCTGTTTGGGGACTATTTTTTTGAAGTGCCATCCTGTCTGACACTGCAGTGCCACTCCTAGATGGGCCAGGTGTTTGTGTCGGCCACTTGTGTCGCTTAGCTTAGTCACACAGCGACCTTGGTGCGCCTCTTTTTTTCTGTGCATCATGTGCTGTTTGGGGACTATTTTTTTGAAGTGCCATCCTGTCTGACACTGCAGTGCCACTCCTAGATGGGCCAGGTGTTTGTGTCGGCCACTTGTGTCGCTTAGCTTAGCCATCCAGCGACCTTGGTGCAAATTTTAGGACTAAAAATAATATTGTGAGGTGTGAGGTGTTCAGAATAGACTGAAAATGAGTGTAAATTATGGTTATTGAGGTTAATAATACTATGGGATCAAAATGACCCCCAAATTCTATGATTTAAGCTGTTTTTGAGGGTTTTTTGTAAAAAAAAACACCCGAATCCGACAAAAAAATTTCAGGGAGGTTTTGGCAAAACGCGTCCGAATCCAAAACACGCCCGCGGAACCGAATCCAAAACCAAAACACAAAACCCGAAAAATTTCCGGTGCACATAAACATAACTGCTTGTATTTGCAATGCTGGAATTTGCTATTGCCATAAATTGGAGCTATGTAATTTATGGGTTTTTTTAGGATAAAAAAATAATAGTGTAGCTCCCTACATAGGCGATCTCTCTGTTTGTGAGCATAACATTGGAGAGTAAATGAAAATATTATCATTTAAACAGACAAAAAAACACTTTCACTTCTCTGTCCAGAAGAAAAACAAAGCCCCAGATGGGATGCGATCTTATTCCCCTTTTTCCACTGTGTAGCACCGTGCTACAGCCCCCTTTCACACAGCGCTCACCAACCCGGCATATTGCCGGGTTGGTGACGCTGCTAGTGACGCGGCAGGGGCGGCGCTGGGAGATCACTGATCTCCCAGCGCCGCCCTCCCATACACTGTGAACGGGAGCCGTGACGCCTCGACACGGCTCCCGTTCACACTACACAGCTTACTGGGTTGAACACGTGTTCAACCCGGCAAGCTACCTGGGTAGGATTCCCGGATCACTTAATCCGGGAATTTGCAGGCGGACCCTTTTCCACTAGGGAAAAACACATGTAAATGCGCACCCCCGCACATTTACCAGTGTTTTAAAAGCTAGTGGAAAAGGGGTATAAGTGAACTACTGTACTGTCAACAATCCTTGCGTGAGGTGGTTGATAATCTTAGTTGTAGATGTTAAGGCCCCCATTTATCAAGCCTTGGAGAGTGATAAATAGTACGGTAATAAAGTACCAAGTTCCAACCAATCAGCTCTTAACTTCCAGGTCACAGGCTGTGTTTAAAAAATGACAGTTAGGAGCTGGTTGGCTGGTACTTTATCACCGTGCTATTTATCACTCTCCAAGGCTTGATAAATGGGGGCCTAAATATGCACACTGGAAAACATGAATATAGCCGAGTTATTCATATTTGGGGTGTTAGGTTCTGAGCTTCTTTTGTACTATGTACTTGGCAGGGCAGGATTGGCTTGTACTGGAGTGTATGTGGAGGTTGAATGACGCTTCTCCTCATTCAGTAGCACCATGAACACTGAGCAAGGAGGACAGCGTTAAACTAGGCTGGGCCCGAAGTGTGCCAGTATGAATCATTATGATATACTGGCCCTTCACAGTGTCCCTGCTCCCAGTGCTGGTCAAAATCGTCTGTGGCATCTGTTGAAATTTGGTGCTGATCCGGCATGCAATCGTCATTCATGGACAGGCAGCCAATCAGGGGCAGCCGCTTTGCTGTGAGTGGTGCTGTGGTGTGAGGCGAAGGGAGCTGTGCTGTGAGGTGAGGGGTGCTGTGAGGAGTGAGGGGAGCTGTGTTCTGTAGTGATGGGTGCTGTCCTGTGGGGATTGCTGTGACAGGTGAGGGGTACTGTGTTGGTAAAGGTGTGCTGTGCAGGGTGCTGTGACGGGTGAGGGGTACTGTGATGGGAAAGGTGTGCTGTGCTGTGAAGGGTGCTGTGATGGGAGAGGGGTGCTGTGATGGGAGAGGAGTGCTGTGTTGTGAGGGGAGCTGAGAAGGGTGCTGTGTTGTATTGGGTACGGGTACTCTGGGAGAGGGGATTGTGCTGTGACGGGGGAGGGGTACTGTGCTGTGATGAGAGAGGAGTAGAGAGGGAAGGAAGAAAACCTCCTGAAGAAAAGAAGGAAGAGCCAGCCACGGAAGCAGCCCCAGAGGAAGAAAGGAGAGGAGGCGCCACTGGCCAGGATGTGAGAAGTTGAGGACAGGAGAGTGCTGCAGTGGAGGAAAGGAAATGAGCTAAATGTAGTTCCCCACCGCAGTCTCTCCCAGCACCATGGTAGAAGGATTCACCCGCCTTCATTTATTTAACCCTCCCTAGACTAGCAAGGTGGTTGGCACTGGGCCTGTGGGCTTCTTCCTGCTACAGTGCCTGGAGAAACTCTGTTACATTACACCCTGCCTGGTTATCTTCTGCCTCACACCAAGGGCTGTATTAAGGAGCACAGGACTCCCCCCTTCCTTTCTCTACACAGGCTTCTATATAACTATATCTGCAAACAGTTAATCCACACTACACCCTACATGTCCTTTCCCTACCTCACAACATAGGTTACAGTCTGACTTTTAGGCCCTACACACTGGGCGATATTACTGAAAGATATGAACGATCTCGTTCATTAATGAACAAGATACCGTTCATATCTTTCAGTGTGGAGGCACCAACGATGAACGATGCACGGCCCCGCGTTCGTTCATCGCTGGTGCCCCGTCGCTTGTGCATGCAGGCCAATATGGACGATCTTGCCCTTATTAGCCTGCACTGCTATGAAGCCGGGTGAAGGGGGGAGTGAAGAAACTTCACTCCCCCCGTCATTGCCCCCCCACCGACGGGTCGGCCGTATCCGCCGCCAGGCAGCTCGGTGGCGGATCGCATAGTGTGTAGGGCCCTTTTCTGCCTGACTCTGCACTCTTCTTCCTGCAAATCACAGTGCTTTTATCACAGCTGCCAGCACCCTAACAACAGTGCTACATTATTTAATTATATCATACTCTGGGACATTTTTCCTTTCCTTTATATTTACGTTGTGCCATTTGCCATGGAGCGGTATGTGGCCAAAACACAGCGGATGACCAAAGGCTCCCAGAATAAAAATAAAACGGCTTCTAATAGATTCAGTCCGTCTTCTGTCCAGAGGGCCAAAGAAATATCGGACATTATTTCACTCCTTTTGGATGCGAAAAAGGGAGGCCATTAACTCGGCGGCTGCCCAAATAACGCAACACACCAAACGACTTGTGGAAGTGGAGGACCGCATCTCCACTTTGGAAGATGACCAATTTGAGGCTAAGTTACAATTGCAAATGCACAATGCCAATCTTGTGGCTCTAAACGATAAAATCTAAGATTTGGAAAATCACAATCTGCAAAACGACTTGCGCCTTATTGGCCTTCCGGAATCGGTCCGACCCAAAGATCTACTGGAGCTGGTCTCTCGCTGGCTTCCCAACACTCTGGGTCTCCCTTCCTCGCCCACATCCTATATGGTGGAAAGGGCTCATCGCATTGGCCCTGATAAACAGCCTTCACAACACCGCCCTCAACCAGTGATCTTCAAGCTTCTGAACTACCTGGATAAGGTGAAAATCATGGAAGCCAAGATCTCTGACTTCAGCTATGAGGACTCTAAACTACTCCTTTTTCAGGACTTCTCATTTCAAGTCTCTTCGTGAAGACGGCAGTTTTCTCCGATTTGTAAAGAACTTTTCTCAAAAAATGCCCGATTTGCGCTCCTTTATCGTGCAAAACTGAGGGTTTTTTCATGCTGGCAAACCGCATTATTTTGACACCCCTGAAACTGCTTGGAACTTTCTTAAATCATTATCTTCATACTCGGCAGACCCAGGAATGGATGATGCCGATTGATTGTCCATGGTCTGATAAGTATTGCTGAGACATGTCCCTTTTTCCTTTCCTAATGAGTTACATGATGTATTGTTTGTCCCTTTTGACATTACTGTTGTTACTGTTGCAGGGGGTTTATCCTGCTATACTGTGGACATCGGGGTGGAGGGGTATTGTTTATCCATTTTCTCTGCCTGTTCTCAAGGTTTTCTTTTTTTCTATTCGTATTAGTACTTTAATTGTCTTTCGACGGTTATTAGAACTGTACTACTGGGTTCAAAAAATTTAAAAAATCTTTGGCGTCATTTGTTATGCATTATTGTTGTTTTTACACTTATTGTGGTATGATTCAATTTTCCAGATCATGTTATGTGCCTTCTCTTACTATTTGTTTTTAGTCTCTCCTCTGCTCGCTGGGTCAGATGGTTGGATGCTTTATTATGGCTTCACCCTCCATGTTCCATCAGACTAGGCATTGGATGATGTCGGGTCCTATTGCTACTGACATCTCAATGGACAGCTCTAAGACTTCTCTTGAGCTGATCTCTTGGGACATGGAAGGATTGAACACTCCAATTGAGAGAAAATTCTGAGTCATCTTAAAAAGTTCCGTCCAGATGTTGTATTTGTACAAGAGACACAATGGCGGATCACGGACCCTAACAAAGTGGGAGACACTTGGATTAGTGATTTTAGGTGTGCCTCCTACACTACGAAAACCCGGGGAGTGTTGCTTTTGTTTAGCAAATCATTACACTATGACAGTGGTTCCCAAACTGTGTCCTGTGGACACTTGCAGGGGTGCCTTGGATTGGTGGTCCAGGACCAATTCAAATTATTTATGGTCAATATAATAGGCAAAACTAGTGTCAGTCATAAAATATGGGGACAAACAGAAGCAAATCTTGTCCCTCACCACACAGTTGAGCCTAAGGATGACATATAAACACAATCTACTTAATTTAATATTTCTTTCTAAATTTCTCAATAAGAAATTTTTGGCCTAGGGGTGCCATGAAAAAAATTCTGATACTTTGGGGCGCCGTGATTCAAAAAAGTTTGGAAACCACTGCACTATGAGATTAAAGACGAATGGATAGATCCTGAAGGGAGGTTTTTATTTTTGAAGGTAGATATTAAAGGGGAAAGGTTCACTTTAGCATGCATTTATGCCCCTACAGGGCCAAATGTATAATTTTACTCAGATCTCTTTGTTAACCTGCAGGGTTGGCTGGAAGGCTCCTTAATTTTGGGGGGGTGACCTGAACGGAGTTTTTGATCCTTCTCTAGATGTGTCGGGTGGACCTAGACAGGCAAGATTGAGTAGATCTGCCCCATCTACATTATCACTGTTATTAGACTCACTACAATTATTAGATCCCTGGCAGGTCTTATATCCTGACTCTAGAGAATACTCCTTTTTCTCCCATCCACATAAGTCATTTTCCAGACTAGACTATTGGTTGATTTCCGGTTCATTGATTCATAGGGTTGAAGGCTCAACTATAGCTAACATTCTCTTATCTGACCACACCCCTATCACTTACCCTGACAGATGCCCTCTGTGCTGAGCGGGCTAAATTGTTCCTGTCATTTCAAATATTTTCGTTGGGGCAATGGTCGCGGAAAACTATTGGCAAACTTCTGCCCCTAAACACATTTCATCTATTTGAACCACTCAGGGAACGTTGACTCTGACCCAAGAAAAAATCAGTGACGCTTTTCTTAAATTTTTTGAACATATTTATACTGCACCTCCTGACCAACCAGTTGCAGGTATGAACTTTTTACATCAAGCTGACCTTCCCAGTATTTCAGAAGCTGATAAAGAAACTCTTAGTTCTCCCATCACAGATGCGGAGCTGTAAGCGGTTATTAAATCCCTACCCAATGGGAAAACCCCGGGCCCAGATGGCCTATCTGCCGCATATTACAAACTTCTATCCCCACACCTAAAAGAGCATCTTTCTAAAAACTCTATAATTCTATCCTTCCAGGTCACTCGGCCCCACCTTATTTTAATACAGCCAGGGTTATAGTCCACCCCAAACCTAATAAAGATCCCACTTTGGTTTCCTCTTATAAACAAATTTCCCTTTTAAACCAAGATTTTAAGATTTTCACAAAAATGATTGCTTCCTGTCTTCAGTTGGTTCTGCCCAAACTGTTACACCCTGCCCAGACAGGTTTCCTGTGTAATATACATTCAGTTCACAATGTCCACTCCTTATTGGCGGCTATGATTAAAACACACAGCTCTTTGGAGATGGGTAACATAGTTCTCAGTTGTGATGCCGACAAGGCCTTTGATAGGGTTTCATGGGCTCACATTGATAGAATCCTTCAAAATCAGCAATTTGGCCTGGACTTCTTAGATGTATTCCGTACTCTCTATCAACAACCCTTAGCATTTTTGACAATTAATGCCCACAATACTCGTTACATCACACTACATCGAGGTACTAGACAGGGTTGCCCCTTATCTCCGCTCCTGTTCAACTTGGCCTTAGACCCCCTACTTCGACACTTTCTGAAAGAAGACAGATGGCATGGTATTAAATTGGCCCATATGGAACTTACATTTTTGGCATTTGCTGATGACATCCTGCTCTATTTTAGTAATCCCCATACGGCACTACCACACTTACTATCCATTTTGAATTCCTTTTAATTAGTATCGGGTTTTAAAATCAATCATTCAAAAACGGTAGCCTTGGCTTTTTTTTCTTCTGCCAAATCAGATTGGGATGCTTC
The DNA here is from genome assembly GCF_028390025.1 of Pseudophryne corroboree. Lineage (NCBI taxonomy): Eukaryota > Metazoa > Chordata > Amphibia > Anura > Myobatrachidae > Pseudophryne > Pseudophryne corroboree. The sequence continues at coordinate 109,025,149 of NC_086454.1, read as the reverse complement.
CTTTCCATTCCACTGGGCAACTGACGATTTTATCCCCTACTTAGGTATCAAAATCCCTAGTCATCCTTCTAAATTGTACACCTTAAACTTCTCTCCTGTACTTGCTCGAACTTATGCAGATTTTTCTAAATGGGCTCATCTCCCTTTGACATACACTGGCCGTTCTCTTATATAAAACCAGGTGATTCATCGCACCCTACGGGCGCTCTTCACACCGTCGTAAGGGGCTACGCCCCGTAACCCCTACAGAAAGGTTAAGGTGTAGAATAGTAGTTGTATATTGTATTTTGGTGGAATGGGAGTCTTGCTCTTGGTTAAATGTAGCATGACAAAAGGAAATGTGAGGGTGAATGGTGTGTAGGGCGTTGTGAGTGGGTGAACAGTGTATGCAGGGTACGATGTAGAGAATGTAGGTGTAAATGAAATGTAGACTCAAAAGCTTTGGTACAGTATGTGAAGGCATGTTTTACATTTGAAACACTTGATTGAAAACAACATGTTTAGTAAAGTGTGGTGGATGGTTGATTGTAAAGTGCCCTTGTGGATGGGGATGTTGGTGCAGAGGTGGTGGTGTAAATGGGGTATGTGGATGTTGTGAGTGGTGGAGGGTTGGCAGTGGGGGGTATGAAACTTTTAAAGGGGGAACGGATGTGCTGTGTGTGTGGGAGGAACGTGTGGTGTGTAGGTGGGTTGAGAGGGGGTGTTGCGTTTGCCAGGGTGTTCATAGGTGCTATGGGGGTTTTGTGGGTGTGGTGGGGAGGTTAGGTGGGTTTGAGGATGTATGTGTTAGGGAGTGTGGGGGTTGGCTTTGGATTGTTGATGGTGATGAAAGTAATGTGTTTGGTGTGGTAGTGTGTGTGGGTGTTAGTAGGTTTGGCCTGTGGGTCTGTAAGATGCTGGGGATGGTGAATGACCGTGTATGGGCTGAACCGTGGATGGTGGCCGGTGACTGTGTATACAGGGGGCAAGGGGTAAGGGATGGTGTAGGTGCTAGGAGGTGTTGTACTTGTTGGATTTGTGTTTGTGGGGTACACGGGGACAGGGGAGGGTGTTGGAAGGTGGCATGGGTGGGGGAGTTGCACATGGGGAGTGTGGTGGGATGATGGAGGGTATTTGGGGTGGGGTGCTGTAAGTAAGGAAGGGGGTGGGGAGTGGGTTAGGGGGATGGAGAATGGGCTGTTCAGGTGTATGTGGTAATGGTTGGGTGGTGTATGTGTGGACGGTGGGTGTTAGGTATGGGGTTAGCTTGTTTGGGGGATGTGCTTGTGAGTTGCAGCTGGTGGGTGAGTTGTAGTTGCAGGTGGGGTTGTGTTGAGGGGTAGGGTTTTTTGGTGGTGGTTGTGTTTTATGATGTAGGTAGTGACAGCGTGCAGAGAGGGATGGTGTTGTGTGCGGTGCATGTGGAGGATGGTTTTATGTGAAAGGGTCGTGTGGATGGGGGTGATGTTTTAGAGCTGTGGGTGGAAATGTGGTGTGTACATGATGTGAGTGGTGGAGGGTTTGCTATGGGGGGGGATGGCAATCAGGACGGGTGAAGGCAAAGTGTGTGTGTGTGTGTGTGAGGGAGGAAGGGTTGGTGGACAGGTAGGTGGTTGAGAGGGGGTGCAGGGTGTGGCAAAGGCATGTGCAAGGTGGTGTTGGTGGGGGGGAGGGTGTGGGTGTATGCGGGTTAAGGTTAGGGGCAAAGGTTGTATATGATAGGTTTTGGGTGGCTTTGGGCTGCATTGTGGAGGGGGCTGAAGGGACTGTGGTTGGTGGAGTGTTTTGTGTTAAGGGGTACATGGATTGGGTGGACTGTTCGGAAGAAGCTGTGGTTGGTGGCTGAGCAGAATAAGGCTGGACGGTGGACGTGGTCCGGTGACTGTATACTTTGGGCTAGGGGTTGGGGGAGGGGGCCTGAGGTGGTGCACTTGGTGGAGTTGTAGGTGTGGGGATAAGGGGTACGGTGGGCGAAGGTGCCATGGCTGGGGGATGTGTGCATAGGGCGATTTGTGTAGGGTCGTGTGGTGTGTGTGGTGTGTACATGGAAGGGTGGTTGGTGAGTAGGTTAGGGGGATGTGGAAGGGTGTGTTGAGGTGCAAGGTGCGGTGTTTTTCTGGAAGCTGGGTGTTAGGTATTGTGCTTGGGTGGTAGATGGATGTGTTTGTGAGGTGTTGTGGTTTACTTGTATTGGCGGGGTTTGTTGTGTGTTGTGGGTGTGCGAGGGTTGTGTTCATAGCTGTGAGGGTTAGTGTTAGCTAAGTTGTTGTTGGTGGGTGGGGGTTAATGGAGTACGCTGAACTGTTGTTGTGGGAGCAGGGGTGTTTGGAGGGTGCGTGTATGGTGTGTTTGTGGGAGGGGTGGATGGATTGTTCCTGCGTGTGGCAAAGTGAAGAGGATGTGGTGTTAGGGTATTTGTTGGGGGCAGAGGTGTGTTTTTTTTGCAACTGTTGGAGTTTTAATTGGCGTATTAGTGGTTTTAGAATATGGTGGTAGTGTTGTGGGGTAACTGGTGTGTTGATGGTTTGACTGAGGTGTGTGTGTGTTGGCGTTGCCCTGTGATTGAGGTATTGACTGTTTGTGGGGAGGGTTGTTGTTGTTGTAGGTGGTACGTGTGGTGGATGGTTGATTGTAAAATGGCCTTGTGGATGGGGATGTTGTTGCAGAGATGGTGGTGTAAATGGAATATGTGGATGTTGTGAGTGGTGGAGGGTTGGCAGTGTGGGGTATGGAACTTTTGAAGGGGGAACGGATGTGCTGTGTGTGGGAGGAACGTGTGGTGTGTAGGTGGGTTGAGAGGGGGTGTTGGATTTTTGACGGTGGTGAAGGTAATGTGTTTGGTGTGATGGTGTGTGTGAGTGTTAGTAGGTTTGGCCTGTGGGTCGGTAAGATGCTGGGGATGGTGAATGACTGTGTATGGGGTTACCCGTGGATGGTGGCCGGTGACTGTACATACAGGGGGCAAGGGGTAAGGGATGGTGTAGGTGCTAGGAGGTGTTGTACTTTTTGAATTTGTGTTTGTGGGGTACACGGGGACAGGGGAGGGTGTTGGAAGGTGGCATGGGTGGGGGAGTTGCACATGGGGAGTGTGGTGGTATGATGGAGGGTATTTGGGGTGGGGTTCTGTAAGTAAGGAAGGGGTGGTGGGGAGTGGGTTAGGGGGATGGTGAATGGGCTGTTCAGGTGTATGGGGTAATGGTTGGGTAGTGTATGTGTGGACGGTGGGTGTTAGGTATGGGGTTAGCTTGTTTGGGGGATGTGCTTGTGAGGTGCAGCGGGTGTGGGGGAGGTGGGTGAGTTGTAGTTGAGGGTGGGGTTGTGTTGAGGGGTAGGTTTTTTTTTGTGGTGGTAGTGTTTTATGATGTAGGTAGTGACAGCGTGCAGAGAGGGATGTTTTTTTGCGAAAGAGGCATGTGGATGGGGATGATGTATTCTAGGTGCGTTTGGAAATATGGTGTGTAGATGATGTGAGTGGTGGAGGGTTTGCTATTGCGGGATGGCAATCAGGGAGGGTAAAGGCAAAGTGTGTGTGTGTGAGGAAGGGTTGGTGGACAGGTAGGTTGAGAGGGGGTGCAGGATGTGGAAAAGGCATGTGCAAGGTGGTTTTGGTGGGGGGGAGGCTGTGGACGGGGGTGTATGCGGGTTAAGGTTAGGGTCAAAGGTTGGATATGATAGGTTTTGGGTGGCTTAGGGCTGCATTGTGGAGGGGGGTGAAGGGACTGTGCTTGGTGGAGTGTTTTGTGTGAAGGGGTACATGGAGTGGGCTGGCTGTCCCGAAGAAGCTGTGGTTGGTGGCTGACCAGAGTAAGGCTGGGCGGTGAATGTGGTCCGGTCACTGTATACTTTGGTCTAGGGGTGAGGGTTGGGGTCCTGAGGTGTTGCACTTGGAGTTGTAGGTGTGGGGATAAGGCGTATGGTGGGCGAAGGTGCCAAGGCTGAGGGATGTCTGCATAGGGTGATTTGTGTAGGGTTGGGTGGTGTGTGCATGGGAGGGTGGGTGGTGAGTAGGCTAGGGGGATGTGGAAGGGTGTGTTGATGTGCAAGGTGCAGTGTATCTATGGAAGGTGGGTGTTAGGTAATGTGCTTGGGTGGTAGATGGATGTGTGCGTGAGGCGTTGTGGTTTAATTGTAGTGGCGGGGTTTGTTGTGTGTTGTCGTTGTGGGCATGGGTGGGTTGTGTTCATAGCTGTGAGGGTTACTATTTACTAAGTTGTTGTTGGTAGGTGGGAGTTTAGGGAGTATGCTGAACTGTTGTTGTGGGATCTGGGGTGTGTGGAGGTTGCGCCTATGGTGTGTTTGTGGGAGGGGTGGGTGGATTGTTTATGCGTATGGCAAGGTGAAGAGGATGTGGTGTCAGGGTGTTTGTTGGGGGCAGAGGTGTGTTGTGTTAGCAGATGTTGGCATTGGAATTGGCGTATTAGTGGCTTTAGGATATGGGGGTAGTGTTGTGGGGTAGCTGGTGTTTTGATGGTTTGACCAAATTAGTTGGGTGCAGAGGGAGGGAGGTTGGTGTGCGATAGGGTTCGGGTGGTGTTGGGTGGGATTGTGGAGGGTGTTGAAGGGAATGTGCGTGGTGGAGTGTTTTTTGTGAGGGGTACGTAGTTTGGCGTGTGGTTTTCTGAAATGCTCTGGGTAATGATTAATGGTGCTTGGGCAAGTGTGTGGAGAGGGGTCGCTGCCTGTATATGTTTTTGCGTAGGGGTGAGGGATGGGGTGGTGACAGGAGGTGCAGTGTGGGATGGAGTTGGGTGGCAGGGGGATGGGGTTTGAAGTTGGCATGGGTGGAGGAGGTCCACAGGATGGGTGGGTGGATGGTGGAGGGTTTTGTGGGGTTTGTGGTGTGTGCATGGGAGAGGAGTGGAGAAGGGGTGGCATGATTAGTCAGATTGGTAAGGTTGTGCTGTGGTTGTGGTGGTGTTGGATGGGTGTTGTATTTGTGGTGGGTGGGTGGGAGGTATGGGGTTATTGCAGTTGTGGGATGGGCTTGCAGTGTGCGTGGTGGAGTTGGCCAGGTGGTTGCGTGTGTGTGGGTTTATTTGTTAAATGTAGTGTTGGGTGTGTTAGGGTTTTGTTTCCCCTAGTGGTGTGAGGGTGATGGGGGCAGGGGTGGTTGTTGTTGGGTGATGGTGTAGCAAAGATGGGTAAGGTGTTTTGTGTGTGGAGGGGGGGAAGGGGGAGGGGAAAGGGAAGTGGAGGGTGCGTGCGTGTTGTTAGGAGTGTGGAGGGTGAGTGTGTGTGTGTAAGGTAGAAGTGGTTGCAGCGTTTGTGTGGTGATAGGCGATGGTATATTTGGGGCCATGAGGCTGCTACTTGTTTCCCCCTTGTGATGGACGGGGTGCGAGTGGGGATTGGTGCAAAAGGGATTGCTGCACCTAGGGGGATGGGTGATATCGGGCGCTGACCATTTGTGAGTGGTCAGTTGAGGGTGCGGTCTATATTGTGGGATGTGTGCAAAACGGAGCAACATTAACACAGGCCATTGCTGTACATGCGGCACAGCATCACCCTGACAGCACGCCGCACCTGACCCTGTACCAGCGTTAGCTCTTTCGCCGCTGCTGCCCCCAGACCCAACAAATCTATCTGTTTCCAAACATCCATCGGTGTTGTTTAGAAACAGACAGATTCGGCGGGTCTGGGGGCAGCAGCGGCGAGAGTGCTAACGTTGGTACAGAGTCAGGTGCGGCTTGCTGTCAGGGTGATGCTGCGCCACATGTACAGCAATGGCCTGTGTTAGTGTTGCTCCATTTTGCGGACAGCGGTTCCCGGTCAGCGTGTCTTGTCGGGTCCTGGCCAGCATGTCAGTGTCTAGATGTGGGAGCTGGTGACGGGGTGGTGCGGAGGGAGGGATCCGAGGTGTGGGGTGCGGGTGTCAGTCGGCTCCCTTCCAGCGTGTCCCGTCAGTGGCTGCATGTGGGAGCTGGTGACGGGGTGTTGTGGAGGCAGGGTTCCGTGGAGTGGGGTGCGGGTGTCAGTGGGCTCCTGGGCAGTGTGTCCCATCGGTGGCTGGATGTGGGAGCTGGTGACGGGGTGTTGCGGAAGGAGGGTTCCGTGGTGTGGTGTGCGGGTTGTCAGTTGGAGTGTGGGTGGCTGTGTGTTGGGGGGAAACCAAGGGAGGGGTGTATGGCGTGGGTGTATATTGCGTTACCATGCATGCTGGGGGCGTCCGTCCAGTGGTGGTTTCCTCAGGTGAAGGTGGTCGGATTGTGTGGCTGCTACTGCTGCCGCTGTCCACCTCCCTATGTGTAGGTAGTGTTGTGCTGGCACTGGCACAGGGCAGAAGCAGGTGAATCCACCCAGCCCTGTGACTCCACCCAGCGTTAGAGGGCCAGGCACAGAGTCACAGATTTGGCCTAATATATAGAAGATGATTAGCTTCCTACATTTCTTATATGTATTGCAAATGCTTCCATTAATTTCGCCCAAAAGTACATTCGCCCACTTGGATAAGGCATTAACTAAATTTATTTGAGCAGGTAAACGTCCAAGGTTTTCATTGTTCAAATTACATCAACCAAGGATCCTAGGTGGCCTTAACCTACCATGTCTGCGCACTTACGCAATGGCAGCCAATTACAGAATCGCTTTGGACTGGATTAAAGAACGCAGCGTCTTTGCTAACCTACAATTAGAACAAACTTTTGCACCAAACTGGAACCTAGTATCCCTTGTGGGTTTATTACGTTGGAAACTAGAGTTTCCAGACCTCACATTGAAGTCCATTCTGGATGCTACTATATCTTTAAATAAAGCATTAGTGTTAACATCATACACGGAGAAGCACCAGAAAATATTGCATAGGGCCTGTTACACCTAAACTAAAGTTCCTTATTGGAGCTGCCTCTACGTCCAGTTGTTTTAAATGTGGCTCATCAGAAGCTGATATGGTTCATTGTATATGGTCTTGTCCGAAGGTACAGGCCCTGTGGCACATACTTCAAATGTATATTTAAAATGATTTGAAAATTCAATTCACTATAGATAAAACCTGGGCTTTTTGGGGCATCTATCCTAAATCTCCCCCCTCCATATTGTCTAAAGGGAACCGTATCCTATTGGTCAAATTGGCTGCTGCCACAAAAAAAACGATACTCTCCCAATTGATTTCCCCGGACTCCAATCCCATTTCATTATTACACCCTAGGATCTCGTATTTGTTTCATCTAGATTGGACAAATACTGCATTTTGCAAAGAAAAGCTGACTGAGAAACACTTTGACGTATGGCTTCCATATGTCCACACTTTTTCCCCGTTAAGTAAAGAGGCTTTACGGGGTTGTTTCCAGACTACTAAATGGTACACTTTAGAAGTCCTTGATTCTGGTGCCCCGTTCTGACCCGACCCTGTCTAAGAATGAGTCCTCATGTACTCTGTACATGCTTTTGACTTTTATATGATTGCTGTTCTCTCTCTTGTTAGAAGTAAGGTACTGATGATCCATTTTGTTATTGTGGAATTTACCTGACCCCTATATGTGTATTGCCTGTTTTTTATTTTACCTGTCAATAAAAACTTTTAGGGGGGAAAAAAAAACAAAAAAACGCAGACTGTAGCTGGAAGTGCAGGTAGTACTGCAGGAACCAGACAGCACACCGATGTATGGGATAAGCACTGAATAAAACAGATGATTCCTGATGCAGCATGGTAGGGAACAGAGACTGAATGCAAGTGATGGTAATAGGAACACTCTGTATAACTCTGGAGAGAAACTGGAACAGAAAGCAGGAAGCTTAGGATACAGAGAACCACTTGTGATATATTGACCAAAGTGTACAGTAGCTTGAAGGTAGTTGTACTGGCAACAAGCAGGTGTCAGGGAATGGTTTAGATAGGGTGTGCTACAACTGGATTGGACACTGGAGTCATGTGAAGAGTAGTAACACTGTGAAGGGTTGTAAGTGCATCAGCTGACCTCAGGCAAGATGGTGGCGCCCATGCCATGCTGGACTGCAGAAACAGGTGCACCCTGAGATGATTGACCAGTGGTAACATGCCAGTTAGTGAAAAAGCAGCACTGGATGTGATAAGAGGTCTGACTTCCCACCATGTGACATGGAGCTGATTCTGTGTCCGATGAGCGAGTTTTTGCATACAGTTTTTACAAACTTATGCATTGTGTATGTCTGTCCTGTTCTGAGTCAGCTGGAACTCAGTCGGATCTGTTTTTCCATAAAATTAGCCATTTTGGGGAAGCAACTCTGGGGCAACAATGTGAGTACACTGCCCTGGCTTCTGGTAGTGCTATGGGAGGGTGTTGGGCATGCAGCTAAAACTCCATGCAATTCTGATTCGCACGAATGGTGAGGGGAAGTCTGTTTCTGATGGATTCCTTGCACCTAGCATTGGGTTGGTGTAAGTGAAGATACTAATGATGGTAAATTCAATAGGCGATATGGGTTTCTGCTTGTAGACACACGAACCCCTGCATTAGCTTAACGGAATCTCGCTCTAGCATAAGGTAGTAAGCCTTTCGCCACTACATTTACTTTGTGTGTGATTCAGAATCAGCCCCTTAGGGGGTTTGCCCTTGTTGCCCTTTTCTGCAGTGCTCTGAGACTGTTCACTGTCCGTGTGGGGCCCATGACGAGTAGTTCTGTGTGACCCCGGGTTGCCAAGTTAAGGGCAGTGCCTGTACAGTATGTTGTAGTGCCTTCCTTCTGCGGGATGGTTACTCATCGGGTTTATAGAGAGAAGCCACATGGTGTGCTCTCCCGTTAATCTTCATAAGTTCTGTAGTAATTGGCCTTATAGCATTGAAAGTGGGCAGTGCTCCCAGCAGCTTTCACACTGTAACCTGGTGTTCCAATGCCCTCTTTAGGCATCATGATGTGCAACTGGAATTCACAACAGCTTGCACATGAGAGTAGATAATAGATCCTAATATCTACTATCCCTGAGGAAGTCTGGACATGGCAGACAAAACGTGTAGGGGATTGGGGCACCTGATCACATCATGTTACTGTAGCTTTCTCCGGCAGGGTTCACAGGTTACCCACTGATAACATTGGGATATGATGACGCGACAACGGATTGGCACCAATCGGTCAAAGCTTTTGGCCTCCCAGCATGCAACAGGCCCGTCCATATAACCCCGCCTCCTGCCTCAGGCAAATACGTTTTTTGTTCGGTGTGGCAGGAGCCAGACCATGGTCAAGAGGGCTGCTGGTTTTTTAGCAGCCATAAACATTTTTATTTTATTTTTAAAGTCTTACTATTTTTTTGAGCGATCTTTCTAAAAAGCGTCCTATACGTATCTTAGAAAGAGTCGCGACAACTCTTACCCACGAGTACAGTGCTGTTTCAGCGGGCGTCTGTGTCGGATGTTCTAGCAAGTCCAGCAAACGTTACCAGGCTGTGGCGGAGCATGGGGAGAAGGTAAGGCATCGGTTCTGCTTAGAGGGGGAACACGGATACAGCCACACTGTTTTGGGAGGAGACTACCAAACAGTCGCTGACGCCGCTGCCACCTAGGGTGCACCAGCGCTAGGCCCTAGGGATAGTATGAGGCCGTGATCTCTAGGGTTGATGTCAGCAATGGGGAGTCAGACGCTGTCTTGGTCGTCCCGCCCCCTGGTTCATGACCAGTTTTCTCTGAGTCTCCCGCCATGAACTGATTTCCCGCTTCCGTCTGAGACACTGTGTATCAAAGGGGACCCAGTCGCAGCATAGGTGGCTGTGTAACTGGTGCTGCAGTGTTCACTTGGGCGTCTATGTTCACTGTAGGTTCACAAGGCGAATATGTACACTATTAGCGTATGGATCCACTCAGCGTTCCATAATGTATTGATCAATTCTGGAAGCCAGTTGAGTCTCCCTGTATCCCACTCTACTGAGTCGGGTAATACAGCACTAAATCTCTATCTACCTTTGAGTACGAATAGTTGGATAAGTGCCTGATGCATATGAGTCTGATAACTATTGCTGTTGTTTTCTTTTGCTGTGCGGTTAAATCCTATATAAGGTAATGCAGTAATATGTTTCTCCTACATACCTGAAATGTATTTGTAGTTGATTATGTGCTCATGTTGCTTATTATACTAATGTATAACCTGTGACTGATTGCTAGTGTGATTGCTGACTTTGCTATGATTCTGTCAGTTTTTCTATGTATCCAATCCTCAATGCTGGTGCAATGCAAGGTAGGGTCGGATTGTGTGTCACTTTAACAAATTTGAAAGTGATTACAGTCACAAATTGTGTAGTAACACTGTACAGGTGTGTGGTTTATTTATCATGTGTAAGAGAGGCAAGGGTGAGGAAATTACACTTTCCATAGCAGCACCAACACTCATTTCATGTTCAACTTGCGAAGTTGGGTTAACCTATCAGGATCTGGTTCAAAAGGGATTATGTGCAAAATGTTTTAGTTGTCACCGAAGCCTCTTAATTAACCAAGGCAAGCACAGGTTCTAGTTGAACCTTCATGGGCTACTTTGTACAGACATTATCCAATATAGCTGAGCAGAATATGCCAGCTCCTATACCAGGGATAGGTTACCCTATTAACCCTTACATGCAACATTCATTCTCAGGTTTATCCACCTTGGGAATTGGCAGCTTCTCAACAAAAGCAGGCTGAAAGGCCGGTGGTAAGTAATCACATAGACATGAACATATTCACAGTCTACACAAGTTTTAGATGAGGATTCGTCAGAGGATGAAGACTCATTGCAGGAAGGTCTCAGCTCAGTGGACATACTGTACCTGATCTAATTAGTGCTATGTAAGCCATTCTATCCTTAGAAGAGGCAGCAGAGCCTGTGTTAAACACTAAGGCAACTGTGTTTAAATGTCCCAAAACAGCTGATGGAAATTATGCAAGAGGTTTGGGTTATGCCCAGTAAGAAATTAGATTTCCAATTATCCTCGTCCAGCTGGGGATTGTTTAAAAAAGTGAGGTGGCTCCCAAAGTAGATTTGCATATCATAGATTGGTGCGAAAATAAACATTACTTCTGCTTTCAACATAAATAAATTATGTCACGGATAGGAGAGTCAATGGTTTTCTAAAAAAACATTTTTTCATTGTCTTGGGCATTCATTATACCAACCATGGCTTCAGCCTGGATGGCGTAAATAGTGGCAGCCTGTGCTGATGCATTGAAGGAAAATCTTTCAATGGCATCTAGAGTGAAAAAATTCCATAGTGCACATATCAAACAGGCAGCGATAAGCGAAGCTGGATATGGGTACAATTGCCTCTTAGGCATCAGCTTCAGCAGTAGCAGTTCGCAGAGCGGGTTGGCTATGTACATGGTAAGTTGACTCCGAATACAGGAAGGTTCTGGAGTCTTATCCTTGTTTACTGGAGATATTCTTTTTGGTAAAGAATTAAACAGTATTTTGGAGTCAGAAGCAGACTCCAAAAAAGTGAAGTTTCCTTTTACACATAAATTCAAGCCTAGTTTCCAGCATTTCGGTCCTTTCAGAATCAAGGAAAAGCAAAAGGAAAGGGTAATGGCAAACAGTCCCAATCCAACAAGTCTGGTAAGACTAAAAGGTATTGGGCTACCAGAGGACCGTTTTTTAAATCTGAAGACATCAGCCTGATAGTGCGGGTCTCCACCTGGGGGAACCCAGGGTTGGCGGCTGACTTCTTCAGTTTGCACAGATCTGGCAGCAGTCTACTACAGATGCCTGGGTGCAAGAAGCGGTATCTCAAGGTTATGATCTACAGCCACACCACATTGGACATGCCCAATCTTATCTAATCTTGGAAGCTAAGCAGTGTTGGTCCTGGTTAGTACTTGGATGGTAATCCACCTGGGAATACCAGGTGCTGTAGGTGTTTTCAAGAAGCACCCTCATTAAAAGTTTGTACCAGCCCGTCTTCAGTGGAAACAAGACCAGGGCTTTGCAAGAGGCAGTTCAGGAGTTGCTTCAGTCAGGATTGAAAATTCCATTCCCTCCTGCGCAACGAGGACAAGGTTGTTATTCCAACCTGTTTTTAGTCCAGAAGCCAAATGGGTCGTTCCGGCCCATACTCAATCTCAAAGCACTGAACAAGTACATTTGGGTGCCTCGGGTTTCATATGGAGACTTTACGTTCCATTATTTTGGCCATGGAGCAGGAGGATTTTATGGTATCCCTGGATATCCAGGATGCTTATCTAAATGTTCCTATAGCACTGTTCCATCAGCGCTATGGGGGTCATTCTGACCCGTTCGCACCCAGCGGTTCTTAGCTGCGGTACGAACGGGTCGGAACTGCGGCTGCGCGGTGCCCACATTGCGCATGCGCATCGTTGCCCAACAACGGCAGTCGCCGGGCAATGGTGCCAGGACCGAAGAAAGCGATAGCAGGCCTGATCGCAAGAAGATTGACAGCAGGAAGGAGAATCAGGGCATCTACTCACCGTTTCCCAGGTGTGGTAAGGCGAACGCAGGCGTGTCCAGGCGTTTTGAGGGCGGATGTCTGACGTCACAGCCGGGACCTTCATTGCTGGATCCGTTGCACTGGGTAAGTAGGTACAGGGCTGGTCTTGTTCTGCACAAACTTTTTTAGCATAGCAGGGCTACACAAGCGATCACAGCCCTGCTATGCTAAAATGCACTCCCCCATAGGCGGCGTCAAGTTGATTGCACGAGCAGCGAAAAGTTGCTACGTGCGATCAACTCGGAATGACCACCTATGTCAGGTGTGCTATCCTCCAGCATCATTTTCAGTTTCAGGCCCTACCATTTGGACTGACCACAGCTCCCAGAGAATTCACCAGAATTATGGAGGTGATGGCATCTTATCTCTGTTTGCAGGGGATAAGGATTTTTAAAAATCCATACTTCGATGATTTATTAATCCTGGCACAGTTTTACAAATTGTTCAGTGTTATCTGCAACAGACAACAGCTTGTTACAGAGATACAGTTGGCTCAAAAATGGGGCAAAGTCATCTCTGGTTCCGTCACAATGGATGACTCACTTGGGGGCTGAATTGTGAATTCAGAGAGTAATTTTACCTCTGAACAAAATATCCAAAATTCACTTAAGGATTCAGGTGTTGCTACACAGTTAAACGGTATCCATTTACGCGGTAATGCGTGTGATGGGTTTGATGGTGTAGACATTCAACATGATGGAGTATATTCAGTTCCACTCTACACACCTGCAACGTCTGATCCTTTCCAAGTGGAAAGGTTTTTCATCAGACAATAAAAGCGCAGATTATGGTCTTTCCTCTGTAAGTTAGGAGGTCAACAGCCTGGTGGCTACAGATATCCTATCTGGACAAAGGAGGCTCCTTTTGGATTTCAGATTGGGAAACTCTGACAATGGATGCCCGCCTGCAGGGCTGGGGAGAAGTGTCAGGAAGGAGTTGTTTCCAGGGGCAGTGGACCAAGGAAGAAAGTTGCCTGCCAATAAAAATATATTGGAACTTCGGGCCATATAAATGGTATTTGTTAAGGCAAAGAATATCCTTCTGATGAAACCAGTTCGAATCCACTCGGACATTACAATGGCAGTAGCATATCTCAACCATCAGGGAGGAACTCGCAGCCAAAACACATTGAAGAAAGTAAGTCACACCTTAAGGTGGGCAGAACTTCATTGTCCGCAGTATTCATTTCAGGAGTCCTAAACTGGAGAGCAGATTTTCGCAGTCGACACACCATTCATGCAAACAAATGGGATTTAAACCCCAACGTCTTAAACTCTGGTAGATAATGGGGGTTACCGAAGATAGATTTCATGGCGTCCTGTCAGAACAACAAAGTTTCCGCATACGGGTAAAGAATAAAGGATCCCAGAGCGACCTTTGTTGATGACTTGTCAACTTTCGTCTGGCTCATGTGTTTCCACTAATTGCCTCGTGATCCAGGGTGATGCGAAGTAAGGGTGCCATGATACTAATAGCTCTGGCTTGGTCTAGAAGACATTGGTACACAGATCTGCAGAGGATTTCGAGGGATGTTCCTACTCCTTCAACGTCCAGATCTTCTGTCTCAGGGTCCTGGTTATCACAAACACCTGGACCGACTGTCTTTGACGGCATGGCTCTTGAGACTTCCATCCTGAAGGCAAGAGGATTCTCACAACAGGTAATTCAAACTATGCTCAGAGCAAGGAAACTTTCCTCACCTCGCATTTATCACCAAATATAGCAAGCCTATATTCAATGGTGGAGTAACCGAAAATTTGACCCTTGGTTTTTCAGTGTTTCTAGAGTCTTAGCATTCCTTCAAGCAGGAATGTATTAAGGTTTATGGGTGGCTTCCTTGAGAGTACAAGTGTCAGCATTGACTGTATGGTTCCATAGGAAAATTGCTAAACCTGCAGGATGTACAAACTTTTTTTCCAGGGAATGTTGCACATTCAACCTCCTTTTTTCCTCCTTCAGTGCCTTGGGACTTAAGTTTAGTCCTAAAGGCGCTTCAAGTTGCCACATTTGAACCACTAAAAAGAGTGGATATTAAATGTTTGACAGCTAAGCGGTTCTTGGAACCAAATCTGGTTATCTTCCTAAGGTGGTGTCTTAATTACACCTTAACGAAGAAAATAAGAATTTACTCACCGGTAATTCTATTTCTCATAGTCCGTAGTGGATGCTGGGAACTCCGTAAGGACCATGGGGAATAGACGGCTCCGCAGGAGACTGGGCACATCTAAAGAAAGATTTAGGACTATCTGGTGTGCACTGGCTCCTCCCCCTATGACCCTCCTCCAAACCTCAGTTAGGACACTGTGCCCGGAAGAGCTGACACAATAAGGAAAGATTTTGAATCCCGGGTAAGACTCATACCAGCCACACCAATCACACCGTATAACTCGTGATAGGAACCCCGGTTAACAGTATGATAACAAAAGGAGCCTCTGAACAGATGGCTCGCAATAATAACCCGATTTGTGTAACAATAACTATTTACAAGTATTGCAGACAATCCGCACTTGGGATGGGCACCCAGCATCCACTACGGACTACGAGAAATAGAATTACCGGTGAGTAAATTCTTATTTTCTCTGACGTCCTAGTGGATGCTGGGAACTCCGTAAGGACCATGGGGATTATACCAAAGCTCCCAAACGGGCGGGAGAGTGCGGACGACTCTGCAACACCGAATGAGAGAACTCCAGGTCCTCCTCAGCCAGGGTATCAAATTTGTAGAATTTTGCAAACGTGTTTGCCCCTGACCAAGTAGCAGCTCGGCAAGTTGTAAAGCCGAGACCCCTCGGGCAGCCGCCCAAGATGAGCCCACCTTCCTTGTGGAATGGGCTTTTACAGATTTAGGCTGCGGTAGTCCCACCGCAGAATGCGCCAGCTGAATAGTGCTACAAATCCAGCGCGCGATAGTCTGCTTAGAAGCAGGAGCACCCAGTTGTTTGGGTGCATACAGGATAAACAGCGAGTCAGTTTTCCTGACTCCAGCCGTCCTGGAAACATAAATTTTCAGGGCCCTGACTACGTCCAGTAACTTGGAATCCTCCAAGTACCCAGTAGCCGCAGGCACCACAATAGGCTGGTTCAAGTGAAACGCTGATACCACCTTCGGGAGAAACTGAGGACGAGTCCTCAATTCTGCCCTATCCATATGGAAAATCAGATAAGAGCTTTTATAGGACAAAGCCGCCAATTCTGACACACGCCTGGCCGAAGCCAGGGCCAACAGCATGACCACTTTCCACATGAGATATTTCAAATCCACAGTCTTAAGTGGTTCAAACCAATGTGATTTCAGGAACTCCAGAACCACATTGAGATCCCAAGGTGCCACTGGGGGCACAAAAGGAGGCTGAATATGCAGAACTCCCTTGACAAAAGTCTGAACTTCAGGCAGGGAAGCCAGTTCTTTCTGGAAGAAAATCGACAGGGCCGAAATCTGGACCTTAATGGACCCCAATTTGAGGCCCAACGTCACCCCTGCTTGCAGGAAATGCAGGAATCGACCTAGTTGAAAATTCCTCCGTTGGGGCCTTCCTGGCCTCACACCAAGCAACATATTTTCGCCAAATGCGGTGATAATGTTTTGCGGTGACATCCTTCCTGGCTTTGATCAGGGTAGGGATGACTTCCTCCGGAATGCCTTTTTCCTTCAGGATCCGGTGTTCAACCGCCATGCCGTCAAATGCAGCCGCGGTAAGTCTTGGAACAGACAGGGCCCCTGCTGCAGCAGGTCCTGTCTGAGCGGCAGAGGCCAAGGGTCCTCTGAAAGCATCTCTTGAAGTTCCGGGTACCAAGCTCTTCTTGGCCAATCCGGAACCACGAGTATAGTTTTCACTCCTCGCCTTCGTATTATTCTCAGTACCTTGGGAATGAGAGGTAGAGGAGGAAACACATAAACCGACTGGTACACCCACGGTGTTACCAGAGCGTCCACAGCGATCGCCTGAGGGTCCCTTGACCTGGCGCAATATCTTTTTCGCTTTTTGTTGAGGCGGGACGCCATCATGTCCACCTGTGGTCTTTCCCACCGGTTTACCAGCATTTGGAAGACTTCTGGATGAAGTCCCCATTCTCCCGGGTGGAGGTCGTGCCTGCTGAGGAAGTCTGCTTCCCAGTTGTCCACTCCCGGAATGAACACTGCTGTCAGTGCTAACACATGATTTTCCGCCCATCGGAGAATCCTTGTGGCTTCTGCCATTGCCCTCCTGCTTCTTGTGCCGCCCTGTCTGTTTACATGGGCGACCGCCGTGATGTTGTCTGATTGAATCAGTACCGGCTGGTTCTGAAGCAGGGGCCTTGCTTGGCTTAGGGCATTGTAAATGGCCCTTAGCTCCAGAATATTTATGTGAAGCGAAATCTCCTGATTTGACCACAGTCCTTGGAAATTTCTTCCCTGTGTGACTGCCCCCCAGCCCCGAAGGCTGGCATCCGTGGTCACCAGGACCCAGTCCTGTATTCCGAATCTGCGGCCCTCTAGTAGATGAGCCCTCTGCAGCCACCACAGCAGCGACACCCTGGTCCTTGCCGACAGGGTTATCCGCTGTTGCATCTGGAGATGGGACCCGGACCATTTGTCCA
Organism: Pseudophryne corroboree; assembly: GCF_028390025.1. Taxonomy (NCBI): domain Eukaryota; kingdom Metazoa; phylum Chordata; class Amphibia; order Anura; family Myobatrachidae; genus Pseudophryne; species Pseudophryne corroboree. Next base: position 109,008,216 of record NC_086454.1, on the reverse strand, counting down.
ACAGGTCCCACTGGAAAGTCCTTGCGTGGAACCTTTCCGAACGGAATTGCTTCGTACGAAGCTACCATTTTTCCCAGGACTCGTGTGCATTGATGTACCGACACCTATCCCGGTTTTAGGAGGTCTCTGACTAGAGATGACAACTCCTCGGCTTTTTCCACTGGAAGAAACACTTTTTTCTGGTCTGTGTCCAGAATCATTCCCAGGAACAGAAGATGTGTCGTCGGGACCAGCTGTGACTTCGGAATATTGAGAATCCAGCCGTGCTGTTGTAGCACTTCCCAAGAAAGTGCTACCCCCACTACCAACTGTTCCTTGGACCTCGCCTTTATCAGGAGATCGTCCAAGTACGGGATAATTAAAACTCCCTTCTTGCGAAGGAGTATCATCATTTCGGCCATTACCTTGGTAAAGACCCTCGGTGCCGTGGATAACCCAAACGGCAGCGTCTGGAACTGATAGTGACAGTCCTGTACCACAAATCTGAGGTACTCCTGGTGAGGGGGGTAAATGGGGACATGTAGGTACGCATCCTTGATGTCCAGGGAGACCATGTAATCCCCCTCGTCCAGGCTCGCAATAACCGCCCTGAGCGATTCCATCTTGAACTTGAACCTTTTGATATAAGTGTTCAAGGATTTTAAATTTAAGATGGGCCTCACCGAACCGTCCGGTTTCGGTACCACAAACATTGTGGAATAGTAATCCTTTCCTTGCTGAAGGAGGGATACCTTGACAATCACTTGCTGTGAATACAGTTTCTGGATAGCCACCAACACTGCCTCCCTGGCAGAGGGAGTTGCTGGTAAGGCAGATTTTAGAAAACGGCGGGGGGGGGGCACGTCTCGAATTCCAGCCTGTACCCCTGAGATACTACTTGAAGGATCCAGGGATCCACCTGTGAGAGAGCCCACTGTGTGCTGAAATTTCTGAGACGGGCCCCCACCGTACCCGGGTCCGCCTGTGAAGCCCCAGCGTCATGCTGTGGAATTACCGGACGCGGGGGAGGACTTTTGCTCTTGGGAACTGGCTGTATGCTGCAGCTTTTTCCCTCTACCTTTGCCTCTCGGCAGAAAGGATGCGCCTCGAGCCCTCTTGTGTTTATGGGGCCGAAAGGACTGTACTTGATAATACGGTGCTTTCTTTTGCTGTGGGGTAGCCTGTGGCAAAAATGTCGATTTCCCAGCCGTAGCTGTGGAAACGAGGTCTGAAAGACCATCCCCAAACAGTTCCACCCCTCAGCAAAATATTGTCCCTATCCAGGGTATCAATATTATCCGACAGGGAATCTGACCACGCAGCAGCAGCACTGCACATCCATGCTGATGCAATCGCTGGTCGCAATATAATGCCCGTGTGTGTATATATAGCTTTTAGGGTAGCTTCCTGCTTTCTATCAGCAGGATCCTTTAGGGCGGCCGTATCCGGAGACGGTAGTGCCACCTGTTTTGATAAACGTGTAAGCGCTTTATCTACCCTAGGGGATGTTTCCCAACGTGACCTATCCTCTGGCGGGAAAGGGTACGCTGCCAATAACCGTTTAGAAATTATCAATTTCTTATCGGGGGAAGTCCAGGCTTCCTCGCACACCTCATTTAATTCCTCAGATGCAGGAAAAACTACTGGTAGTTTTTTCTCACCGAACATAATACCCTTTTTTGTGGTACATTGCCTCAATCATGTAACGGGTGGACCTATTGGAGGGTACACTAGTCTCATCGTCGTCGACACTGGAGTCGGTATCCGTGTCGACATCTGTGTCTGTCATCTGAGGTAGCGGGCGTTTTAAAGCCCCTGATGACATTTGAGACGCTGGAACAGTCACAAGCTGAGTAGCCGGCTGTCCTATGTCGTCAAACCCTTTATGTAAGGAGCTGACACTGTCACGTAATTCCTTCCATAAGTCTATCCACACAGGTGTCGACCCCTCAGGGGGTGACAACACATTTACAGGCATTTGCTCTGCCTCCACATCATTTTCCTCATTATACATGTCGACACAGCGGTACCGACAAACAGCACACACACCGGGAATGCTCTGACAGAGGACAGGACCCCACAAAGCCCTTTGGGGAGACAGAGGGAGAGTATGCCAGCACACACCAGAGCGCTATATACCACAGGGATATCACCTATAAAGAGTGTTTTCCCCATATAGCTGCATATATATATTATACTGCGCCTAAATTTGTGCCCCCCCCCTCTCTTTTTTACCCTTTCTGTAGTGCAGGACTGCAGGGGAGAGCCAGGGAGCGATCCTTCCAGCGGAGCTGTGAGGGAAAATGGCGCCAGTGTGCTGAGGGAGATGGCTCCGCCCCTTTTTCGGTGGGCTTTCTCCCGCTATTTTAATATTTCTGGCAGGGGTTAATATACACCTATATAGCCTCTGGGGCTATATATGGTGTCAGTTTGCCAGCCAAGGTGTTATTTATTGCTGCTCAGGGCGCCCCCCCAGCGCCCTGCACCCATCAGTGACCGCAGTGTGTGGTGTGCATGAGGAGCAATGGCGCACAGCTGCAGTGCTGTGCGCTACCTTGGAGAAGACAGAAGTCTTCAGCCGCCGATTTTCCGGACCTTCTTGCTTCTGGCTCTGTAAGGGGGACGGCGGCGCGGCTCCGGGAACGGACGACGAGGTCGGGTCCTGTGTGCGATCCCTCTGGAGCTAATGGTGTCCAGTAGCCTAAGAAGCCCAAGCTACCACCACTTAGGTAGGTTCGCTTCTTCTCCCCTTAGTCCCTCGGTGCAGTGAGCCTGTTGCCAGCAGGTCTCACTGTAAAATAAAAAACCTAAATTATACTTTCTTTCTAGGAGCTCAGGAGAGCCCCTAGTGTGCATACAGCTCAGCCGGGCACAGAAATCTAACTGAGGCTTGGAGGAGGGTCATAGGGGGAGGAGCCAGTGCATACCAGATAGTCCTAAATCTTTCTTTAGATGTGCCCAGTCTCCTGCGGAGCCGTCTATTCCCCATGGTCCTTACGGAGTTCCCAGCATCCACTAGGACGTCAGAGAAATTGTAGTCCTGGTCTTCCAGGGGCCGGACCTTTCTGCAGGAGATGCATCGTTGAACGTAGTCTATGCCTTAAAGATCTACGTGGATCGTACCAGTGCCATCAGAAGGACAGACACTCTCTTCGTTCTCTACGGATTTCACAAGAGAGGATGGCCTGCTGATAAGCATATACTGGCGAAGTGGCTTTGGATGAAAATTTCAGAAGCATACTCTCAAGCTAATCTCCCTGTTCGGCTAATGTCTCTGCTCATTCTATTTGTAAGGTAGGTCCATTATGGGCAGCACAATGTGGTGCTTCAGCAGAATAGATATGTTAGGTAGCCACATGGTCTCCATTAACACATTCATTAGACATTATGCCTTTTGATACCTTTGCCTCTCAGGGCGCTGAATTCGGGCGAAGGATTCTCCTATCCAATCAGGAGCGTCCCCACCTGTAATTGCTTTGGGACATCCCAATGTTATCCTGTGGATAACCTGTGGACCCTGCCGGAGAAATATTCATTATGGTAAGAACTTACCATTGATAACGGCATTTCTCCTAAGTCCACAGGATCCGCAGGGATCCCACCCTGACGCATCTGATTTGAAGATCCTTTTACTCACTAACCTCTTCCTTCTTGTACGGAAGGGTGTGCATGTGTGTTCTTCTCACCTGATTAGGGCTCTCTAGGATGCTCCTGCCCTGAGATTTGGAAAAACAACTGATTTGCCTGAGCCAGAAGGCGAGGATATATGGACGGGCCCGTTGCATGCTGGGAGGCCGAAAGCTTTGACCGATTGGTGCAAATCCGCTGTCGCGTCATCATATCCCAATGTTATTCTGTGGATCCTGTGGACTTAGGAGGAATACCATTATCAACGGTAACTTTTTACCGTAATGAATATTTTTAATGCACCACCCCACCACCATCATCAGGCCAATTACTATTGTGCTAAACCCAACCACCTCACATGAATATTCTGACTCTAGGGGCCTAACACTGAGTCAGATGCAGCTCTTTACATGGCCACAAATAGCAAGGTTTAGCTTACTGTGAATGCAAAGAAGTAAAATAATGCATCTTTGTGCATGTCCAGATGTTTCTAAATCATGACTGGATCTCTGTTTTTTTGAAAAAAGAATGTTTCAGGGTGGATGGTAATGCTGCAGTTGCACACAAGAGATCTGTCTCTTGGGAGTATTATGGGAGTGTCGTGGGCATGCAGCTAGACTTATATGTCGTTCTGAGTCATTTATTCAGCAAATGGAAACTTGTCTCTGACAGATCTCTTGCACCCAGCATGGGGCAGGTGCAAGACCCAATATTAACTTGCCTGGCATAGTTGCATCAGATGTGACCACACCAGGCTGGGCTTTCCCTGTTATGGTTGCATCTGATGCAACCAGTTAGAAAGCCCACTGTGCAGCTGCTGGAAGCCAATCTTCCAGCAGCTGCCACTCTGAGGGATCTTCCGACCCCTTTACTTCCTGGTTCCCTCCCCCATTGTTTGCCATGCTGCTGAACAGCAGTGACCGGGCAGCTAGACTGCACCCCCACCCTGCAGCTGCAGATATTAGCAGCTTCAGGGGAAATGTAAAAATGCAGCACTCACCTTCCCTGGGTACACCCAGCGGATGTAGAGAGGAGCAGCCACTAGGAAAATGTATGGTTACTATGGCCCAGTCATTAGTGGTCTGAGATATCGACCATCAATGTTTATTTAAAATAAAAAAAATAATTTTATATTTTTAAATAAAATTGTGTTGGATAGGTTTAATTAAATGTTCTTAACCTAATTCAATCCTAAAAAAAGGTGAATATCTCTCTGCTGTTTTTGAAAATAAGATTTTACTTACCGATAAATCTATTTCTCGTAGTCCGTAGTGGATGCTGGGGACTCCGTCAGGACCATGGGGAATAGCGGCTCCGCAGGAGACAGGGCACAAAAGCAAGCTTTTAGGATCACATGGTGTGTACTGGCTCCTCCCCCTATGACCCTCCTCCAAGCCTCAGTTAGGTACTGTGCCCGGACGAGCGTACACAATAAGGAAGGATCTTGAATCCCGGGTAAGACCCAAACCAGCCACACCAATCACACCGTACAACTTGTGATCTGAACCCAGTTAACAGTATGATAACAATGAAGTAGCCTCTAAAAAAGATGGCTCACAACAATAATAACCCGATTTTTGTAACAATAACTATGTACAAGTAATGCAGACAATCCGCACTTGGGATGGGCGCCCAGCATCCACTACGGACTACGAGAAATAGATTTATCGGTAAGTAAAATCTTATTTTCTCTAACGTCCTAGTGGATGCTGGGGACTCCGTCAGGACCATGGGGATTATACCAAAGCTCCCAAACGGGCGGGAGAGTGCGGGTGACTCTGCAGCACCGAATGAGAGAACTCCAGGTCCTCCTCAGCCAGGGTATCAAATTTGTAGAATTTTACAAACGTGTTCCCCCCTGACCACGTAGCTGCTCGGCAAAATTTTAAAGCCGAGACCCCCTCGGGCATCCGCCCAAGATGAGCCCACCTTCCTTGTGGAATGGGCATTGACAGATTTTGGCTGTGGCAGGCCTGCCACAGACTGTGCAAGCTGAATTGTACTACAAATCCAACGAGCAATAGTCTGCTTAGAAGCAGGAGCACCCATCTTTTGGGGTGCATACAATATAAACAGCAAGTCAGACTTTCTGACTCCAGCCGTCCTGGAAATATATATATATATATATATATATATATATTTTTAGGGCCCCGACAACGTCTAGCAACTTGGAGTCCTCCAAGTCCCTAGTAGCCGCAGGCACCACAATATGTTGTTTCAGGCGAAACGCTGACACCACCTTAGGAAGAAACTGGGGACGAGTCCGCAGTTCTGCCCTGTCCGAATGGAAAAACAAATATGAGCTTTTTTTAAGACAAAGCCCCCAATTCTGACAATCGCCTGGCCGAGGCCAGGGCCACAACATGGTCCCTTTCCATGTGAGATATTTCAAATCCACAGATTTGATCGGTTCAAACCAATATGATTTGAGGAATCCCAACACTACGTTGAGATCCCACGGTGCCACTGGAGGCACACAAGGGGCTGTATATGCAATACTCCCTTGACAAACGTCTGGACTTCAGGAATTGAAGCCAATTTTTTCTGGAAGAAAATCTACAGGGCCGAAACTTGAACCTTAATGGACCCCAATTTGAGGCTCATAGACACTCCTGTTTTCAGGAAGTGCAGAAATCGACCTAGTTGAAATTTTTTCGTGGGGCCTTCCTGGCCTCACCCACGCAACATATTTTCACCACATGTGGTGATAACGTTGTGCGGTCACCTCCTTCCTGGCTTTGACCAGGGTAGGTATGACCTCTTCCGGAATGCCTTTTCCCTTAGGATCCGGCGTTCAACCGCCATGCCGTCAAACGCAGTCGCGGTAAGTCTTGGAACAGACAAGGTCCCTGCTGGAGCAGGTCCTTTCTTAGAGGCAGATGCCACGGTTCCTCTTGGAACAGACATGGTTCTTGCTGAAAGCAAATCCCATCTTAGCTCCCGAGGCCATTAGTCCTCTGTGAGCATCTCTTGAAGTTCCGGGTACCAAGTCCCTCTTGGCCAATCCGGAGCCACGAGTATAGTTCTTACTCCTCTACGTCTTATAATTCTCAATACCTTGGTTATGAGAAGCAGAAGAGGGAACACATACACCGACTGTTACACCCACGGTGTTACCAGGACGTCCACAGCTATCGCCTGAAGGTCTCGTGACCTGGCGCAATACCTGTCCCGTTTTTTGTTCGGGCGGGACGCCATCATTTCCACCTTTGGTCTTTCCCAACGGTTCACAATCATGCGGAAAACTTCCCGATGAAGTTCCCACTCTCCCGGGTGGAGGTCGTGCCTGCTGAGGAAGTCTGCTTCCCAGTCGTCCACTCCCGGAATGAACACTGCTGACAGTGCTATCACATGATTTTCCGTCTAGCGAAAAATCCTTGCAGTTTTGACCACTGCCCTCCTGCTTCTTATGCCGCCCTATCTGTTTACGTGGGCGACTGCCGTGATGTTATCCCACTGGATCAATACCGGCTGACCTTGAAGCAGAGGCCTTGCTAAGCTTATAGCATTACAAATTTGCTCTTAGCTCCAGTATATTTATGTGGAGAGAATTCCCCAGACTTGATCACACTCCCTGGAAATTTTTTCCCTGTGTGACTGCTCCCCAGCCTCTCAGGCTGGCCTCCGTGGTTACCAGCATCCAATCCTGAATGCCGAATCTGCGGCCCTCTAGAAGATGAGCACTCTGTAATCACCACAGGAGAGACACCCTTGTCCTTGGATATAGGGTTATCCGCTGATGCATCTGAAGATGCGATCCGGACCATTTGTCCAGCAGATCCCACTGAAGAGTTCTTGCGTGAAATCTGCCGAATGGAAGCGCTTCGTAATAAGCCACCATTTTTTACCAGGACTCTTGTGCAATGATGCACTGACACTTTTCCTGGTTTTAGGAGGATCCCGATTAGCTCGGATAACTCCCTGGCTTTCTCCTCTGGGAGAAACACCCTTTTCCTGGACTGTGTCCAGAATCATCCCTAGGACCAGCAGACGTGTCGTCGGAACAACTGCGGTTTTGGAATATTTAGAATCCACCCGTGCTGTCGTAGAACTACTTGAGATAGTGCTACTCCGACCTCCAACTGTTCTCTGGACCTTGTTCTTATCAGGAGGTCGTCCATTTTCTTTGAAGACGAATCCTCATTTCGGTCATTACCTTGGTAAAGACCCGGGGTGCCTTGGACACTCCAACGGCATCGTCTGAAACTGATAGTGACAGTTCTGTACCACGAACCTGAGGTACCCTTGGTGAGAAAAGCAAATTTTGGGACATGGAGGTAAGCATCCCTGATGTCCCGGGACACCATATAGTCCCCTTGTTCCCAGTTCGCTATCACTGCTCTGAGTGACTCCATCTGGATTTGAACCCTTGTAAGTGTTCAAATTTTTCAGATTTAGAATCGGTCTCACCTAGCCTTCTGGCTTCAGTACCACCCTATAGTGTGGAACAATACCCCTTTCCTTGTTGTAGGAGGGGTAATTTTATTATCACCTGCTGGGAATACAGCTTGTGAATTGTTTTCAATACTGCCTCCCTGTCGGAGGGGGACATTGGTACAGCAGACTACAGGAACCTGCGAGGGGGGAAACGCCTCGACATTCCAATCTGTGCCCCTTTGATACTACTTGTAGGATCCAGGGGTCCTGTACGGTCCCAGCGTCATGCTGAGAACTTAGTAGAAGCGGTGGAGGGCTTCTGTTACTGGGAATGGGCTGCCTGCTGCAGTCTTCTTCCCTTTCCTCTATCCCTGGGCAGATATCTTATAGGGACGAAAAGACTGAGGCTGAAAAGACGGTGTCTTTTTCTGCAGAGATGTGACTTAGGGTAAAAAACGGTGGATCTTCCAGCAGTTGCCGTGGCCACCAGGTCCCATGGACCGACCCCAAATAACTCCTCCCCTTTTATACGGCAATACATCTTTGTGCCGTTTGGAATCTGCATCCCCTGACCACTGTCGTGTCCATAAACATCTTCTTGCAGATATGGACATCGCATTTACTCTTGATGCCAGAGTGCAAATATCCCTCTGCGCATCTCGTATATATAGAAATGCATCCTTTAAATGCTCTATAGTCAATAAAATACTGTCCCTGTCAAGGGTATCAATATTTTTAGTCAGGGAATCCGACCAAGCCACCTCAGCTCTGCACATCCAGGCTGAGGCGATCGCTGGTCACAGTATAACACCAGCATGTGTGTGTATACTTTTTAGGATATTTTTCTGATAAGCATGTGAGCGCCTTATCCACCCTGAGGGGTGTTTCCCAGTGCGCCTTAACTTCTGGCGGGAAAGGGTATACCGCCAATAATTTTCTATCGGGGGAAACCCACGCATCATCACACACTTCATTTAATTTATCTGATTCAGGAAAAACTACAGGTAGTTTTTTCACCTCACACATAATACCCTTCTTTGTGGTACTTGGAGTATCAGAAATATGTAACACCTCCTTCATTGCCCTTAACGTGTGGCCCTAAAGGAAAATACGTTTGTTTCTTCACCGTCGACACTGAAATCAGTGTCCGTGTCTGGGTCTATGTCGACCGACTGAGGTAAATGGGCGTTTTTACAAGCCCCTGACGGTGTCTGAGACGCCTGGACCGGTACTAATTTGTTCGCCGGCCGTCTCATGTCGTCAACCCACTTGCAGCGTGTTGACATTATCACGTAATTCCATAAGTAAGCCATCCATTCCGGTGTCGACTCCCTAGAGAGTGACATCACCCTTACAGGCAATTTGCTCCGCCTCCTCACCAACATTTTCCTCATACATGTCGACACACACGTACCGACATACAGCACACACATAGGGAATGCTCTGATAGAGGACAGGACCCACTAGCCCTTTGGGGAGACAGAGGGAGAGTTTGCCAGCACACACCAAAATGCTATAATTATACAGGGACAACCCTTATATAAGTGTTCCTCCCATATAGCATTTAATATATATGTATATCGCCAAATCAGTGCCCCCCCTCTCTGTTTTAACCCTGTTTCTGTAGTGCAGTGCAGGGGAGAGCCTGGGAGCCTTCCCCTCAGCCTTTCTGTGAGGGAAAATGGCGCTGTGTGCTGAGGAGAATAGGCCCCGCCCCCTTTTCGGCGGGCTTCTTCTCCGGAGATTGTGAAGTCTGGCAGGGGTTAAATACATCCATATAGCCTCAAGGGCTATATGTGATGTATTTTTCGCCATACAGGTATTCTACATTGCTGCCAGGGCGCCCCCCCCCCCGCGCCCTGCACCCTCCGTGATCGCTGTGGGAAGTGTGCTGACAGACAATGGCGCACAGCTGCAGTGCTGTGCGCTACCTGAGGAAGACTGAAAAGTCTTCTGCCGCCTGGTTCCGGACCTCTTCAATCTTCAGCATCTGCAAGGGGGTCGGCGGCGCGGCTCCGGGACGAACCCCAGGGCGAGACCTGTGTTCCGACTCCCTCTGAAGCTAATGGTGTCCAGTAGCCTAAGAATCCAATCCATCCTGCACGCAGGTGAGTTGAAATTCTCTCCCCTAAGTCCCTCGATGCAGTGAGCCTGTTGCCAGCAGGACTCACTGAAAATAAAGAACCTAAAAACTTTTTCTAAGCAACTCTTTAAGAGAGCCACCTAGATTGAACCCTTCTCGGACGGGCACAAAAACCTAACTGAGGCTTGGAGGAGGGTCATAGGGGGAGGAGCCAGTACACACCATGTGATCCTAAAAGCTTGCTTTTGTGCCCTGTCTCCTGCGGAGCCGCTATTCCCCATGGTCCTGACGGAGTCCCCAGCATCCACTAGGACGTTAGAGAAAATAACATTTAGCCAGTTAAGTGGTTATTGATGATGGTTGCGACTGTGGACGGAGAAACAAGGGGCCTAATTCAGACCTGATCATTGCTGTGCGTTTTTGCACAGCAGCCGATCAGGTCTGAACTGCGCATGTGTCGGTGCCGCAGTGCGCCGGCGCATGCCAGACAGCCGATGGCTGTCTCAGCCCTGCGATTGCCTCTGCCTGATTGACGGGCAGAGGCGGTCGCTGGGCGGGAGGGGGAGGGCCGGCGCAGTTTGGTCGCCGATTAGGGGGCACGGTCCGGGCAATGCAGGCGTGGGGGGGGGGGAATTAATTCTGACACAGAATCAGGCTCTAGGGTACGGAGACGCACGGCTTCTAACCAGGGCGGAATGCGTCTCCTGACACAGTACACAGTACCCGCACTGGCAAAAACAGCCTTAAAATGGTTTTCTCTCCATTTTAAGCACCAGATTACCTCAGCCAGTATAAAAAAAGCAGAAAGACCGTGCGCCATTGAAGGGGCAGGGCCTTCACTATGAGCAGATCCAGCAGCTCACCAGCGCCATTTTCCCTCTGCAGTAGACACAGAGGTTGACTGACAGGGACGCGCAGCTCCTCCGGAGAGACTCCAGATTACCTCAGCGGTACCAGGGGGTCATAGCAGGGGGGGAGCAATTATTAGTGTATTAAGTCCCCTATCAGGGTACTTAGTCTGCAACCCAGCTAAGCTTGGCATTAGCGATAAGGGTGCGGTGGGGGCTGGCTACAAATAACTGTGTGTCTCCCTGAAGGGCTCTTTGTGGGTTAATTGTGCTTAACCTTTTACTGTGTGTGTATGCAGTCACATAGACATTATGTCAGGCAAAGAGTGTGTTTCTTGTACAGCAGAGTGTTCCTCTTCACCAGGGGGATCACTACTGGGTACTCAGGGCAGTGCTCCTTCCCAGAATAGAGGGGCTGAACCGGATTGGGTTAATTCCATTAAGGTAATGATCTTCAATATTTCTACGAAATTATCCCGCAATGAGAAAGAGACGCAATACTTAAGACAGACTGTGGATGAGTTTATGAATATAGACTTAGTCCCCAAACTAGCGTTTCAATCCCCTCCCATTTGCCCGCAAAAACGATCTCTGGCCCATATCCTGCAGTCTGACTCTGACGCTGACGGGTGATACATGGAGGAGGGCGAGGTAGATTTGGAGGGGAGGGGGGGAGGATGCTACTCACAGGGAATAGAGGTTCTTATAGAGGCTATCGGAGATGTTCTGCAAATTCTTGATTTGGTGTCAGAGGAGTGTGAGGAATCTTATATTTAATGTAAAAAAGAAGTCCTCAGTCACTTTTCCTGCGTCAAAGGAATTAAATACCCTGTTTGAAGGACCGTGGGTTAATCCTGATAAGAAATTTCAGATCCCTAAAAGGTTGCTCTCATGTTTTCCTTGTCCTCTGGAGGACAGGAAAAAATGGGAAAATCCCCCGATAGTGGGCGCATCAGTCTCTAGACTGTCATGAAAAATTGTATTGCCTGTCACTGGTGCAGCCTCCCTAAAAGACACAGCTGATCGTAAAATTGAGACTACACTCAAATCATTGTATACAGCTGCTGGGGTGGCCCAGAGACCTACTATTGCATGTGCGTGGATCACAAAAGCCATTGCTAAATGGTCAGGTAACCTAATTGAGGGGTTAGATTCCTTGTCTATGGGGGATGTTGTTTTACTCCTGCAGCATATACAGGACTCTGCGAACTTTATGGCGAAAGCCATAAAAGAGATAGGTTTGCTTAATGCACGCACCATCGCTGTAGCAGTGTCAGCACGCAGGGGCTTGTGGCTACGCCAGTGGACTGCCGACGCAGACTCCAGGAAAGGCGTGGAAGGCCTACCCTTCACAGGAGAGGCATTGTTTGGAGACAAACTAGACAAATGGATCTCCAAAGCTACTGCAGGTAAGTCTACGTATCTTCCTTCCACAGCTCTCCCAGCCAGGGAAGTTTATTCAGCTTAAAATTTACAGTCCTTTCGGACGGCCAAATTTAAGGGTAAATCCAGAGGTGCTTCTACGGCCTCCAGATGCGCAAGAGGTAAACCACGCAAACCAGCAACTGCAGGTGCTCAGGAACAGAGCTCAGGCTCTGCTTCCTCAAAGCCTTCAGCATGATGGTGGACCGCGATGCCTGGAGGACTGTCAGGTGGGAGCCCGACTAAAATTCTTCAGTCACTTCTGGTCAAGTTCGTGCCGGGATCCCTGGGTCATAGATCTTATTTCCCAGGGCTACAGACTGTAGTTCCAAGAGCTCCCACCTCACAGATTCTTAAAATCAGGCTTACCAGCTTCACAAGAGGCAAGTATAACTTTACAGCATGCCATCCAAAAGCTGGTACAGACTCAAGTCATTGTTCCAGTTCCACCTCATCAGCACAACAAGGGGTACTATTCCAACTTGTTTGTAGTACCAAAACTGGACGGTTCGGTACAACCGATTCTGAACCTCAAGCCCTTGAATCCGTTCTTAAGAGTGTTCAAGTTCAAGATGGAGTCTCTGAGAGCGGTGATCTCAGGTCTGGAGGAAGGGGAATTCCTAGTGTCTCTGGATATCAAGCATGCGTACCTTCACATTCCGATCTGGCTGCCTCATCAGGCTTATCTATAGTTTGCACTGCAGGACTGTCACTACCAGTTCCAGGCCCTGCCATTTGGTCTCTCCACGGCACCAAGGGTATTCACCAAAGTGATGGCAGAGATGATGTTTATACTCCGCAAACAGGGAGTGAATATAATTTCATACCTGGACGATCTTCTGATAAAGGCGCCGTTCAGGGAGAGGTTGCTGGACAGCATTGGTCTCTCAACCAAACTTCTCCAGGATCACGGGGGGATTCTGAACCTTCCGAAGTCTCACCTAGAGCCAACACAGAGGCTCCCGTTCCTGGGAATGATACTGGACACAGAGTCGCAGAAAGTGTTCCTTCCGTTGGAAAAGGCACTGGTAATCCAGTCGATGGTTCGGTATGTCCTGAAGCCAACCCGGATATCGGTGCATCTATGCATTCGCCTTCTGGGGAAAATGGTGGCTTCTTACGAGGCACTTCAATATGGAAGGTTTCACGCAAGACCCTTCCAGCTCGATCTGTTGGACAAATGGTCCGGATCGCATCTTCACACGCACCAGAGGATCAGTCTGTCGCCAAAAGCCAGGTTCTCCCTTTTGTGGTGGCTACAAATTTCTCACCTCGTCGAGGGTCGGATGTTCGGAATTCAGGATTGGATCCTATTAACCACTGACGAAAGACTCAGAGGTTGGGGTGCAGTCACCCAGGGGGTGCAGTTTCAAGGAAGATGGTCAATGCAGGAAGTCATCCTTCCAATCAACATTCTGGAACTCAGGGCCATGTACAATGCACTTCTGCAGGCATCATATCTTCTTCAAGATCGGGTCATTCAGGTCCAGTCGGACAATGTGACGGCAGTGACCTACATAGACCGACAGGGTGGAACGAAAAGCAGAGCAGCAATGTCAGAGGTGTCAAGAATTCTCCTCTGGGCAGAAAAAAAATGCTGTGGTGTTGTCAGCAGTCTTCATTCCGGGAGAAGACAACTGGGAAGCAGATTCCTCAGCAGACACGAACTACACCCGGGGGAGTGGGGCCTTCACCCGGAAGTGTTCAGGTGCTTGACACGTCGATGGGGATATCCACAAATCGACAGGATGGCCTTTTGCCTCAACAAAAAGCTCAAGCGGTATTGTTTCAGGTCGAGAGACCCACAGGCCGTGGTGGTAGACGCTCTGATGACTCCATGGGTCTATCAGATGGTGTACGTGTTTCCTCCACTTCCTCTGATCCCAAGAATTCTAAAAAGAATAAAAAAGGAAAAAGGTTCAAGCAATACTCATTGCTCCGGACTGGCCAAGAAGGGCCTGGTATGCGGACCTTCTGGAGATGCTCCTTGAAGATCCGTGGCCTCTACCTCTACGCGAGGATCTTCTGCAACAGGGTCCGTTCGTCTATCAGGACTTACCGTGGCTATGTTTGACGGCTGATTCTAGCCAGAAGAGGGATCCCTAACAAAGTTATCCCAACTATGATCCAAGCCAGGACGGGGGTAACGTCTAAACATTACCACCGTATTTAGAAGAAATTTGTCTCTTGGTGTGAGAGCAGAAATTTTTCTGCGGTGGAATTTCATCTGGGACGTTTCCTGCTTTTTCTGCAGGCAGGTGTGGATGTTGAAACATATAAAAAAATGGCGAATAGAACTTAACCAGCGCTTCAAGCAGTTTTCTCAATCAGATATGTCCCTTGTGCGTTCCCCGTATGTATGGTGGATGACATGCACAGAGGAAAAAGTTCATATAGTGAAATACTATTTAATAACAAATAAAACAGGAAATAATCCACAGCATAAAAACAGATCACATAAACAAAAAATCCCAGAGCTTCAAAACAAGTACAGCGGGTAATAACCAGATGCAAAAGAACTGTGGTCAAACAGTTCTTAACAAGCATAAGGGTTTAGCTGGGGAATTCCGGAATGTCCCCAGTAAACCTGCTAGGTCTTACTGGAATCGGTCTTTTCCTCCGCTGTCAATCTCGTTCAGGGCTCCAGGAATACCACCAACGCGTTTCGACCCCGTGCTGGGGTCTTTTTCAAGGTGCAAACAAGCAATGCTGATGGCTCTACATTCTTCCATATTTAAACATGTAGAGCACCAATCACAGTCCCACTGACTCAGCTGGACCCTATACACAATCAACCTATCTGTCCCATGGTCCTCTGCTGTGTCAGTTCATCATATCCCCTCGTCGTCACGGTAACCCGATTGTCCAATCCCTTTCCAGGAGGTGACTGCGCAGCATCCCCGTTGCCATGGGTACCCATCGCTTTCTACACATAACGCTAGTTGGAGCCGAGTGGCATTGCGTCATGTCTGGTGTTAGTTAGAGCCGGGTAGCGTCGCGTCATGTCCGGCGTCTCTGTTGTCATGGAGACCCGCCTCTGTATACTTGAAGCGCTTGCTGGAGTCAGGTCGCGTCACGTCACTTCCGCCCACCCGTCAGTGTACATCAAGCGCTGTTCTTACTCAGCCGCTTGTAAATGCCTCAATTCGAGAAATCCATTCTACTAGAAAAAAAACACAATGACATCCTTAAACGTCTATAGATATAATATTTATCCTAGATCAGTACACAACGTCACTTCCGGTGATGCACTATGTAAACAAACACCATAACTAGTACCCATATCTAATTCTGACTAGACACATAAAGAAAGCTAAAAGGAGAATAAATAGGAAATTTTAAAGAAGAGAATACAAAGGTGAAGGTAAAAACTAATACAACTATAAAAACCATTTTACTTTCAAACCCCCTGGTTTGAGAGTCCCTAAGTCATAAATGGCATTCATTTCAGCTTTGGTGAGCTGGGAGGATATATCTTTTCTTCGCCAATGTCCTTTAATGTGTTTAAAACCACAAAATTGTTTAATCCCGAGGGTACTACTTTGATGTTTTAAGTACCTAAAATGTTCCGAAACTGCATGTGCGGTAAGGCCATTCCTTATATTCCTTACCTATACTCCAAACATCACTTTCGGAACATTTTAGGTTAAAACATCAAAGTAGTACCCTCGAGATTAAACACGTCTATACCCCATGGTACAAAATGGAACCCCAGTATCCTCTACGGACTACAAGAAAAGGATTTACCGGTAGGTAATTAAAATCCTATTTTCTTTATACAGCATTATTCTGATTCTCTCTGCTTCCTTTTTCTGAGCCTGCTGTTGGTCTCACATGTGATGGACAGGATGTAGTCAGGATCCCCAATGGTCAGAATCCCGGCAGCGGAATCCCAGCAGTACCAATGCTGATGGATTCAGACGGTGAGTATTAGGGTTAGGGCAGGGACATGCAGTGAGATAAATGGCTCAGGAGGCACTGGCTAGTACCAAAGACAGATTTACACACAATATATGAGCTAAACGGATCATGTGGGCATTATATACAGGTGCAGCAGTATATACTGCTAGAAATTTTGGGAGTTTTGATCAGAATATATGCAGAAAAGATACTCCAGAGTTTTGAGTATAAAAATGATTAGAATAATACAAAGACGATATTTCTAACACATTCTTTCATGGCCGGATAAAGGGAGCGGCAGTCGTCCCGGGGCCCTCACACATTAGGGGCTACCATACAGTGTTGCATTAAGCAGAGTAGTCCCCCGCTTGGTGCAAACATCCCGTGAGGCAATGACCTTGAGCCGGCTGAGTCTACTGCGGCACACTGTCCCTGGCCATGCTGCAGCACACAGCAGGTAGGTGTGTCTGCTGCACGGTTGTGTGTGTTTGTGATGCTGGTGCGTTTGTGCTGCAGGGGTGTGTGCGTGCTGCAGGGGAAGTGTCTGTAATGCAGGTGTGGCACGGGGGGTGCTCTGGGTGCCGGGGGAGGGGCGCAGATGGTGCTCAGGTTTTGCCAACACATTTACTAGTGGGGGACCCCCACAACTTAATTGCCCCTGGGCCCCTACCAGCCTCAATACATCCATGCATTCTTTGTATTTTTCATATACTTTATACAGTCAAAACTCTGGTGCAAACGATAGTACAACAGGAAAGGCTCTGCCTCACCTCACCAAACGTCACTGGGTTAGGGTTAGTTTTAGGGATATGCACTAGGGTTAGGGTTAGGCTGCGGGAGGGGACGGTTAGGGGTAGGCTGCAGGAGGGGTGGGTTAGGTTTAGGCTACGGGAGGGTATGGTTAAGGTCAGTCTGCGGGAGGAGACAGATAGTAGTAGGCTGCAGGAGAAGTGGGTTATGGTTAGGCTGTGGGAGAGGACAGTTAGGTGTAGGCTGCAGTAGGAGACAGGGGTAGGCTACAGGTGAGGTGGGTTAGGCTGTGGGAGAGGGCAGTTAGGTGTAGGCTGTGGGAAGAGACAGTTAGGGGTAGGCTGCAGGAGAGATGGATTACGTAGTTACATAGTTTCTGAGGTTGAAAAAAGACCATTTGTCCATCGAGTTCAACCCAATTGGGGGCTTCTACGCTGCATTATTTTTAGGACTATTTTTATCTATATACAGGTTGAGTATCCCTTATCCAAAATGCTTGGGACCAGAAGTATTTGGATATCGGATTTTTCCGTATTTTGGAATAATTGCATACCATAATGAGATATCATGGCGATGGGACCCAAGCCTAAGCACAGAATGCACTTATGTTTCATATACACCTTATACACACAGCCTGAAGGTCATTTCAGCCAATATTTTTAATAACTTTGTACATTAAACAATGTGTGTGTACATTCACACAATTTATTTATGTTTCATATATACCTTATACACACAGCCTGAAGGTCATTTAATGCAATATTTTTAATAACTGTGTATTAAACAAAGTTTGTGTACATTGACCCATCAAAAAACAAAGGTTTCACTATCTCACTCTCGCTCAAAAAATTCCGTATTTTGGAATATTCCGTATTTTGGAATATTTGGATATGGGATACTCAACCTGTATTTACTTTTATTATTAATATAGTGTATGACCTACCCACCATATCCTTGTATATCCTTATCCATTAGGAATTTATCTAGACCAGGGCTGGCCAAACCGGTCCTCGAGATCTACCAGATGTTTTCCAGTCCTCCTGGAGATCTGTAGAATTGTCAGTTAGGAATGAATGCAGCACATCTTAATTAGTAATGACTACACCTGAGCACCAGCTAGGTGGTCTGGAAAATGTGAACTGTTAGTAGATCTTGAGGACTGGTTTGGCCAGCCCTGATCTAGACCATTCTTAAAAGTGTCAGCCTAGTCCGCCATTACTACTCTATCTGGCAGGGAATTCCAAACACGTATTGTCCTTACTGTGAAAAAACCTTTTCGCCTCTGTGTGCGAAATCTCATCTCCTCTAACCTAAGCGGATGACCACGTGTCCTCTGAGTTGATCTTGCCAAAAACAGAATCCCCCACAAGCTCTGTGTATTGTCCCCTTATATATTTGTAAATGTTAATCTCTTTACCAGTGTAAACATGCCTAGCCCCGCAAGCCTTTACTCATACTCCAGTGTCTCCATTCCGCTAATCAGCTTGGTAGCCCTCCTCTGAACCTTTTCTAGTTCCAGAATATCCTTTTTGTAGTATGGTGCCCAAAATTGTGTACAGTATTCAAGATGTGGCCTTACTAGTGATTTATATAATGTGAGTATTACACTTTCATCCCTTGCCTCAATTCCACGCTTTATGCATGCTAATACCTTGTTAGCCTTCTTTGCTGCAATCCTACTTTGGGTACTGCTACTAAGTTTGTTATCTATGTGAACACCCAAATCTTTTTCCAGCACAGAAACCCCTAATTTTACCCCGTTTAGTATGTAGGTGGTATTTGTGTTTTTGATACCAAAGTGCATTACCTTACACTTGTCTGTATTGAACCTCATTCCCCATTCATTGTGCTGCCCATGCTTCCAGTTTAAATAAGTCGTTCTGAAGAGACACAGCATCTCCCTCTGAATTTATAACCTTACACAGTTTGGTATTGTCTGCAAAAATTGACACCATGCTCTCCAGACCTACTGCTAGGTCATTTATGAAAATGATGAATAATAGTGGTCCAAGTACAGATCCCTGTGGCACACCACTCAATACTTTAGTCCAATTTGAAAAAGTACCATTAACCACAACTCGCTGCTCCCTATTGTCTAACCAATTTCTAACCCAAGTGCATATTGTGCTCCCTAGTCCCAGTTCTTGTAATTTATGGATCAGTCTCATATGTGGTACAGTGTCGAAAGCTTTAGCAAAATCTAAAAAGATTACATCCACCCACTTACCCTTATCTAGGTTCACGCTAACCATTAAATAAAAGCCTAGTAAATTTGTTTGACATGATCTATCCTTCATAAATCCATGTTGGTTCCTATTAATAACCTTATTGGCTTCAAGGAACTTTTGTATACTATCCCTTATAATTCCTTACAGTACTTTCCACACTACAGATGTAAGACTAACTGGTCTATAGTTACCCGGTTCAGATTTACTTCCCTTTTTGAATATCGGGACTACTTCTGCTATATGCCAGTCTTTGGGAACCATGCCTGATGTAAGTGAGTCTTTGAAGATCAAAAATAGTGGTCTTGCTAGTTCAGAGTGTAGCTCCCTGAGAACTTTTGGGTGAATTCCATCTGGACCAAGTGACTTATTAATATTAATATTTTTTAATCGGTCATAGACTACTTCTTCACTTATATAAGCACTTAGCAGTGGGGCATTATTATTGCTGAGATTTTGTGTTAATCCCTGCATCTGGTCCTCTCTTGTAAATACAGATAAGAGGAACTCATTTAAATTATCCGCTATGTCATTATCGTGTTTGATTAAGACTCCCAGCTTGTCCTTTAAGGGACCTATACTCTCCTTCAATCTTTTGCTGTTGATGTATTTTAAAAAAAATTGGAGGTTTGATTTACTTTCCTTTGCTATTAGCTTTTCCATGTCTACTTTAGCCGCTCGTATTCCTTTTTTGCATATTTTGTTGCAATCCTTATAGTACTGGAATGACTCCGCCCTCCCATCCGCTTTATACTTTTTGAATGCTCGCCTCTTTTTTGCCATTAATTCTTTAATCTTTTTGTTGAGCCACATTGGTTTGGAATTATTACTCCTTTGTTTGCTGCTCATGGGAATGAATTTACAAGTGTAATTATCGAGCAGCACTTTTAAAACATCCCATTTCTTCATAGATTTTTTTCCTTGAAACAAAATTTCCCATTCAATGTCCCTTAGAGCTACCCTCATCAGAGTTGGCTTTGCTAAAGTTTAGAGTCCTAGTTGAGCCTATATAGGACTGCTTATGAAAACTGATATTGAATGTGACCATATTGATATCAAATCCCCATTATTAGTCAATACCAGGTCTAAGATTGCATTGTACCTAGTTGGTTCCTCAATTAGTTGAAGTAAGTAGTTATCATTTAGTGTATTTAAAAACCTATTACCCCTAGCATTTTCACATGTCCAATTAATCTCCAGATAGTTAAAATCTCCCATCACTATTACCTCTCCTAATCCTGCTGCTTTTTCTATTTGCTTCAGTAACAATTCCTCATCAGGCACATTAATATCAGGCAGCTTGTAGCAAATCCCTATAAGTATCTTTTTTGTTCCCTTTTCCCACATGCAAATTCTACCCATAGAGTCTCAACAGTGTTTACAGTCCCCTCGTGAATGTCTTCCCTTATATTAGGTTTAAAAAACAGCTTTACGTAGACATACCCCCCACCCCGTTTATTTAATCTGTCTCTCCTGAATAGTGTGTAACCCTCCAGATTGACTATCCAATCATGAGATTCGTCCCTCCATGTTTCAGTAATGCCTATAATATCATACTGTTTGCTTGCTGCAATGACTTCTAGTTCCCCCTTTTCCCCTGTAAGTCTCCTAGCATATACATACATACATTTAAGGTAAGTATTCCCCATTGTGCTAGTGACATAATTTTCTATATGCAGAATTGGTGACCCATAGTCGTCGTTAATCATAGTTTTTACTATACCCTTGGTAACTTCCTCTTCAATACCCTTGTTAGGGTTAGGCTGTGGGAGAGGGCAGTTAGGTGTAGGCTTTGCGAGGTGACGGTTAGGGGTAGGCTGCAGGAGGGGTGGGTTAGGTTTAGACTGAGGGAGGGTATTGTTAAGGTCAGTCTGCGGGAGGAGACAATTAGGGGTAGGCTGCAGGAGAGGTGGGTTAGGGTTAGGCTGCGGGAGAGGGCGGTTAGGTGTAGGCTGCAGTAGGGGTAGGTTAGTGTTAGGGCTAGGGTTAGTGTTAGAATACTCACTGGGATCTGTTGGCATTGTGACTGTTGGGATTCTGCTGTTGGTATTCTGACCATCGGGATCCTGACCACCGGAATTTCGTACCCAACCTGTGCTGGACACCTACACCCCTTCAAAATCAGATAATATACATTTCTGGAAGTGATTTATAAACGTATTGCAGGGAGTCCTCTAACATTCAAACTTATTGTGAACCTTATACTGTAAAACAAGTTTAATACAAACTGTACAGAAATTAGTATTTTGCTCACTGAATAAGAGCCCCATGTCTGGGTGATACCTACATATAAACAAACACATTTATATAGTTTTCATGCTTATCTGGCCAGTAGGGGGCACAATTTTTATACATATGAATAATTTTATTATGATTGACAGACAGAATTTCCAGAAGACTCACAAATTTGGGCGAGAGTCTCCTACATCCCAATGCTTTCTGAGTAATGTGGGAGCTTCCAGGCCCCTAATGATGCTATTTTCATATGAATTACATAATTGTGCTTCAATATGTTGCTGAAAATCGCAAAATTACGTGATATAATGAGGGGGAGGGGCCCCGTTGATGCAACTTACTGAACCACACCCCCAACCCGCCAACCTACACCTCTCTCTCCAGAGAGTGTCTTGTTAATTTCGGTAAGTATGGCATGAGCGGGGCATTCGCAATTAGCCAATCACAAGTGGTTTGCTAGTTCAAGCAACCATAATAATTATTGTGCATTTGCACTTGCCCTCTAGCACCAGCAAAAAAGGATCCATTTGCAATTATGCCAACATCCCCTTAGTGTATTCGGCCTATGTTAGTAATCTCTTTCTCTTCTCTGTTCCGCCTCTTCAGGTACTACACAGACTGGTATACCTATCGCTGCATCAGCCCCTAGGGGCAGATTAAAATAGCTACTGTGCTTAATGCGGGCGTCGCTACGCTCGGCACACTATTATATTCTCCCTCTATGGGTGTCGTGGACACCCACGGAGGGAGAATATGTCGGGATTGTGACGGTCGGGATTCCGGCGTCGGTATTTCGACCGCCGGGATTCTGGCCGGCGGCATCTTGACCGCATCCCGTGCGGGCTAGTTCCTATTCAATTATAAGCCCATTACTTTGCATGGTAAGTGGAAGCCCGTGGCTAATGTTCATTAACCCATCGATTCCAGGTTAGCGCACTGAGCTATGGGTTAACGTTCTCGCGGCCACCGTGGTAGGGGCAGAAAGCCCTACTTACCAAGGATTTCTGTTCGCACCTCAGGAGGCTGTAAAGAGAAATCTGTGGTAAGTGCAGTAAGCGCCGCAGCTAATTGAATCTGGCCCTACTGTATGTGTCTGTGTTTGTCAATAGATATAAATCACTCTTGCTTGTCTTTATTCACTCCACGCTTTCTTGGTGTCTGTTTGGGTGTTGTCTTTCAATGGAGAAAATTTTAAGGTCTGGGTGTGGTCATAATAACTTTACATGCAAGCTCATACCTGCTTCAGAATAAGGGTATGACTGGCCCCTCTTCCACTCCCTGTGAGAAACAGAAAACAAGGCTGAACTTGAGTTAGCCGCAGGGGCTCTCAAACAACTAAGGTGCACCTTGTCACTGTCAGTAAAACATGTACTGATTCACTATGTCTCTGCAGCCAGAATGCTGCCCAGGTTATGTATTACAGCACCGGCCCGAAGTCCTGTGCTCTCCTTTGTTCCAAATGGCCATGTGCTGGGTCCTGTGATCTGTCGTCAAAGCCCTGCATGAGCTGAATGCTAGTAGCAAGAACATATAGTAGCTCAGTAATAGGGACAGTACTGGCAGAACCACCTGTTCTCATGCATCCTTGCTGGTTTAAATAATATCCATATGTTTCAGGACCTTGCCATAGCTATATATTTAAACGTGCATTTTCTTGTTGAACCAATATATTTATTTCATTGTGCATGACCGTCAACCTTATTTATTTATTAATATACTACACGCCACACTATATTACTACACTGTGCCCTCCCCACACACCGCACTGTCACAACACTACGTCCCCCTTACATGCCACAATATATCACTAGTGCATCCCCCCACACGCTGCACTACATAACTTGACTATGCCCCTCTACGCACTGCACTATATCAATACACTGCATCCCCTCTACCGTACATGATGCACTACATTACTGCACTACATCTCCCCTACATGCCGCACTATATCAATACACTGCATCCCCCCTACATAACGCGCTACTTCATTACACTACATCCCCCCTACACGCCACACTATATCACTACACTGTGACCTCCCAACACCTCACACTATGTCACTACAGTCCGTCCCCACTTCATGCCGCACTATATCACTACACTGAGTTCCACCTACATGCAGCACATTATCACTATCCTGCGTGCCCCTACACACCACACTACAGTATATCACTACACTGCGTCGTCCCTACACACTGCACTATGGGGATCATTCCGAGTTGATCGCAGCTGTGCTAAATGTAGCACAGCTACGATCAGGCACTCAGACGTACGGGGGGACGCCCAGCACAGGGCTAGTCCGCCCCGCATGTCGGTTCCGCCCCTCCCCCGCAGAAATGCAAAAGCATCACACAGCGGCGATGCTTTTGCATCTCAGGAGTTACTCCCGGCCAGCGCAGCTCCTGCGGCTCGGCCGGAAAAACCTCTTCGCTGCCCCGGGTCGCAGCGGCTGCGTGTGACGCCCCCTCTGCGGTCCAGCCACGCCTGCATTGGCTGGACTGCGCCCCCTATACGGCAGCTTAATGCCGCCGTCCAGCCCCCTCCCACCCAGCGACCACCTCTGCCGCACTGCAGCGCCGGCGCATTCGCAGTTCTGACCCGATCACTGCGCTGCGATAAACTGCAGCAAGCAATCGGGTCGGAATGACCCCCTATGTCACAACACTGTGTCCCCTCTACATGCCACACTGTATCTCTACAGGAATAAACTAGTTTAGAAAAACAACATATGTTCCAGTGATTTGAACTACAGTATAATTTAGATGGCAAAAAATATATTTAAATGTAGAGAGATAATGGGCAGGATGCAGCAAAGCTAAAGATGCAGGAAAACCTCTGAAAATGCAGCTTTCGGAGCTTTGACCACTTTTCTCATATGAACCAGGTAAGCAACGCCATCTGAAGATGGCATTGCCTAATAGAAGTCTATGGGCTTCTTTCTGTGTTTCCCCCTAGGATGGATGCAATTGGATCGCTCCCAGCACCACCTGCCGTGCGTACGTCATCGACGCATGGACAGAAAGGCTCCCGGGTCAGAGAACTGGAAGTCCTTCTATTGTAAAGGACAGCTTTTACTGGGAGAGCTGTCCTATGAGATTTTCTTCAATCAAACAACGTTAATAAACTGCGTTATGCTTGCGACGAGTGGTTGGTTGGATGCATTGTAATAATTAGTTCATCCTTCAAGGGATTACATTTATTATATAGGAAAACTGACCGGACTACTGGACCAACGTGTTAGTTTATGTCTAGAGAAGACTCACATTACATATAAACCACAACAGACAGGGGCCCTCATTCCGAGTTGTTCGCTCGTTAGTTTTTTTTGCAACGGAGCAATTAGTCGCAAACTGCGCATGCGCAACGTTCGCAGTGCGCCTGCGCCAAGTAAATTTGCAAAAAAGTTTGGTATTTTACTCACGGCTTAACGAAGAAAATTCATCGTTCTGGTGATCGTAGCGTGATTGACAGGAAGTGGGTGTTTCTGGGCGGAAACTGGACGTTTTATGGGTGTGTGCGGAAAAACGCGGGAGTGTCTGAAGAAACGGGGGAGTGTCTTGGCGAACGCTGGGTGTGTTTGTGACGTCAAACCAGGAACAAAACTGACTGAACTGATCGCAGTGGCGGAGTAAGTCTCGAGCTACTCAGAAACTGCTAAGAAATTTCTATTCGCAATTCTGCTAATCTTTCGTTCGCAATTCTGCTATGCTAAAATACACTCCCAGTAGGCTGCAGCTTAGCGTGTGCAATGCTGCTAAAAGCAGCTAGCGAGCGAACAACTCGGAATGAGGGCCAGTGACAGCTCACTTGTAACGAATCTTCACTTTTACTTGTCACATAAAGGAAAGTGGTTCTTTATGTACCTACAAACCACCAATGCAAACTCCAGCCTGCATTTCACGCCTGCAAAGCTCTCAGATTCATCCCCTGGAGGCCTATGCAATGTCACATCACCCTTTGGTTTTTTTATTTCCATAAAACCTGTACCATCCTAGCTCTCTGAGTTGGCAAGATGAAGGGTTAACATTCTGCAGGGCGGAGGTATATCAACAGGTCCAGTGACGACATGAGATGATACAGTTTCCATTCTCTGTCTTTTATACAATTCGGGTTGTTACCTCTTCTTCTCACGCCCCAGACACTCTGCTGAGGCATTTCAGAACACCATGCTACACAAAGGCCCCGTGCTGCGGCAGAAGGTATGAGTGCAAACATCTTCCACGAGAAGGCAAGCTAGTTTATAAAGGCACCTGACAGACAAGGGTTAATTATCTGCAAGGTCCTAGGTTGATGGGGCAACTTTTGGCAGCTCACTGGCGACAAAGGGTTAATGCATTTGTAGGACTATAGGTGGGCAAAGGTAGTACCGCACAATGCAAAGGTGTGTAGCAGTATATTTATATTTTTTCTAAGGCATGCATTGTACAGAAATATTCATTAAGGAAGGCGGATTACAGCAGTTCTGGAAAAATAATAAGTCAATAATAGCAGATTTGTGTCCTTTTGGTTGCCAGTTGTGCAATAGGATTAGAAAAACTTTGTAGAGTAGAAGAATGCTGATATGGGAGATACGGGAGTATAGATATGACAGTTTGGAAAGAATAGAAAAGGTGGATTTGCAGTAAAGCAGTGCAGGCTGTAGGGAAAGAATAAATCAGATATATAGGACGTTGTGCTATTTACAGAACAGACATTTGTAAACATTATATGTACAGCACGGTACATTTGATGTATTGTTCTAATAAACAGTAGTGTATCTTAAGCCACAGATGTACTACAGGCATAGTGGGCTCTACTTTTAGGCAGCTGCCTAGAACGTCAGGATCTGGGGGGCAGCCCTGAGACTGCTTATAACAAAATTTAGGATACCTCTTAGTAAACTTAATGCAGACGGTGGCTGTTGAACTTTTAAGATGCTTCCTCCACACTTTCATCTGGTATCTGGTTTCTAGGTCGACCACACTTAGGTCGACAGTCATTAGGTCGACCACTACTGGTCGATATGCATTAGGTCAACAGGGTTTCTATGTCGACATGGTCACTATGTCGACATGTTCTAGGCCGACATGAGTTTTTCACAATTTTTTTATTTTTTTTAACTCTTTCATACTTTACAACCGCGTTGACTACAGTTGGGAACGGTAACCTGTGCCGAGCGCAGCGGTAGCAGAGTGAGGCACCTCGCCTTCACTCACCATGTGAGGGGACACGGTGCACTAACTGAGGTTCCCGGTCACTCTATGAAGAAAACGACACCAAAAATATTTAAAAATCTCATGTCGACCTTTGTCATGTCGACCTTGCTCATGTTGACCTAATGATTGTGTCAACCTACTTTGGGTGTCGACTTAGTCACTGTCAACCTAAGTGTGGTCGATCCTATGAACCACACCCCTTTCATCTGAGGCTGGAAAGTGGGTATTGGTGTGTGGGTTGGGGGAGGGGGAATAGGCTGAAGTTTTGATTAGGGTGCCGAGAAACCTTGTACCGGAGCTGGCTACAAGTGTACAGCACTAAGGTCTGTTCTGCAGGTCATATGTGTGTTGCACAAGTAATGTAATACATTTTTGCACACATAAAGTTATAGATGCTGCCGACTAGCTTCTCATCAAGAGCAAAGGGACAGTATATCTGTTGAACACACTAGAGTGCACAACAGATGTTTTACATGTTAGTACCGGAGTGTTCAGGCGGTCTCTGCACTGGATCTTGCCCTGCCAAGGCCTGACTTTCTGCCTAGCTACAGAGTTCGTCCATTGTCTGTACCATTATACGTTAGACAATACAGCCCTCAAGCAGTAATGTCCCATAGATATTTATAGGAGTGGGGTGTGTATAAAGCAGGTTTTCTCTATGAGTTAGGATGCAAAACTTGGGTTCCCATGATTTTGTTTGTGTAAAAACCATTTATAGGCTAATAAGTTATAACTAAATTCTTAATCATATATGTTGTTTTCTAGTTATTACTTTTATAGTTTATACTGAGATTTTATTAGCAATTATATAAGTGCCACAATAAATTAAAACAGTATCTGTACATGACTATTTAACAGTTTAGCAGATTAAAACACTCCAGTGCTCCTGCAAACACACTGTTCAATTACCATTAACGGCTGATCAGCCCGCTAATGCCTGATAACTGCACAGTGTGTGCCTAGCACATGGGTATCCAGTAGTCTGCACTAGGTGAAATAAACCTTCAGTTATCTATAGCTAGGTGATTTATCACGCCCTACGGGCGCTCTTCACGCCGTAGTAAGGGGCTACGCCCACCTTTACCCTTGCACGCCCTTGTGGCATGCAATATTTGTATTATATGGAGTATTACCTCCAATCATAATTGTGTGAGTGGTTAAATATTGCACGTACAAAGGGCGTGCAATCATTAAGGGGTCGTAGCCCCTTGCAACGGTGTGAACAGTGCGCGCAGGGCCTGATAAATCACCTAGTAAATGCTGTGGTTGGGGGAGTGGTGGGTGCGGGGGAGACACGGATGGGGGAGGGGGTCCGGGGGTGCCGCAGGTGGGAGAGGGGTGGTTGCGGGGGTGCCATGGGTGGGGGAGCGGCTGGTGCGGTGGTGCCGCATATGGGGGAGGGGTGGGTGCCGCAGGTGGGGGTTCCGGAGCCACCGCGGGGGTGCCACGGGTGGGGGATGGGGGCGGGTCCGGTAGTGCAGCGGGTTGGGGAGGGGTGGGTGCAAGGGTGATGTGGGTGGGGAGGGGATCCGGAGCCACCGTGGGTGGTGGATGGGGGCGGTGGGGGTGCCACAGATGGAGCCCGGAGGTACTGCGAGTGGGTGAGGGGCGGATAATGCTTCTCCTGCTTCTCCTCCTGGAAGTAGCTAAGCTGCTGTCCTCCCTTTGGCAGTGGCTCTCTCGGAGACTCGCACAGCAGCCAAGCAGCCAGTCACTATTAGCGCCGGTGTCCCAAAGCGCCGTATTACAGGGAAGAAGGTGCACTCAATAAACTACAGCTCCCAGCAGGCCTTAGCGTCGGAATGCTTCGGTGCTAAGGGCTGCAGGGAGCTGTAGTTTATTTAGTGCGTCTACTTCCCTGTAATGCGGCGCGTTGGGACACCGGCGCTAACAATAGTGACTGGCTGGCAGAACTGACTGACTCGCTGAATCAATGTAAAAGGTGAGAGTCCTGTGCAGTGTCAGTGACACTGCACACTCACTGCACTGCACAGCACTGTCACCTTTTACATTGATTCAGCGTCCAGACATTACCCTCCGCGATATCACCCACTCTATCCGTTACATTAGCCATCTCGGGGCTTCCAGGCCGGCAGCCCAGGTGCTGTGTTGCGGAGTCAGGGCCTCTGGGGATCTGGGCGTGGCTGTGGCAGGGAGGCACTTCTGTGACATAACACGCAGAGGAGGCTCCGGGGCTCAGAGAGTATGCAGCGCAGGGAGGGCTATGAAAGCCTTCCGCTGCGCCGCTTTCATACAATCTATGCCGGTGGCCGCAGCAGCTTTTGTTCCACCTGGGGAGTGGGGATTGTTGATGCCGGAGGGAGCAGGCGTTCTGGCAGCAAGACATAGGATGCTGCAATAAATGGATTTTTTGTTTTCACTATCTACAGCGCAGAGACTTGCTGCAGATGCAGTGGCATACCCTCCAACTGTACCTTTTTGGCAAGTACAGTACCTTTTTTTTATGGTCTGTACCGATTTTTGGCTCTCCAAACTTCCATTGAAAGTAAAGGAAAAGGGGCCCCTTTTGTAGCGATGTTTATGTGTAAATTGTTGGAGGGTATGTTGCTGCAGATGGGCCTATTTTGGGGTGTGGACCTGGAGCTGCAGCTCCATCAGCCCCATTGTTAATCCTGCTCTGGGAACAAACAGCAGCCAAAGGGCAGAGCCTCCCATTGGATGTAACCTGTGTGGGAGGGCGTTTCTCGCCCAATCAGCTGTGGACTGGGTGTGATAGACCTGCTGCTAACCCCCTGAGAGCTCCTAGCCACGCCCTGCGTTATCCACACAGTCACAGAGTCACAGATCTGGGCTATTATATAGGAGATAGAGGTAATGGGACCTACACACTGGTAGATTTCACTGAACGATATGAATGTTCTCGTTCATTAATGAACAAGAACTCGTTCATATCGTTCAGTGTAGTGTGTAGGCACCAACGATGAACGATGCGCGGCCCCGCGCTCGTTCATCGTTGGCGCCCCATTGCTTATGCATGCAGGCCAATATGGACAATCTTGTCCATATTAACATGCACTGCTATGGAGCCGGGTGATGAAGAGAGTGAAGAAACTTCACTCCCCCGTCACCCCCCCCCCCCCCCCCCCCCGCCGCGGGTCACCCGCCATATGTGTAGGGCCCTTAAGAGACGCTGGCAGAGCTCTGGATAAGTCACAGCTTTGTTTCCAGACCTGCACATAGAACTTGCAAACTGGCTGTTCTTTTATACCTTTAAGAAAATACAGCATGTGTGATAAGGGTGTAGTATGCCCGACCGCCGGCATACCGACAGCGTGGTGAGCGCAAATGAGCCCCTTGCGCCACGCTATTTTATTCTCCCTCCAGGGGGGTCGTGGACCCCCACAAGGGAGAAAAAGTGTCGGTATGCCGGCTGTCGGGATTCCAGCGCCGGTATACTGTGCGCCGGGATCCCGACAGTCGGCATACTGAAGACCACCCGTGTGATAACTGTACGAATACCAACTATTAGTTTTGCTTATATGAAAGAACATTTAGTAACATTTGCAAATATTATAAATTGTTACATATATGCCAGTGGAACACTATGGGGGTTATTTATCAAAGCTTGCAGAGAGAAGTACCAACCAATCAACTCCTAACTGTCATTTTTCAAACACAGCCTGTAAAATATAAGACAGAAGCTAATTGGCTAGTACTTTATCTCTTGCAATTTTATCTGTCTCCGAGCTTTAATAAACAACTCCCTATATACTATTTGAAAGTTGAAACCACAAATGCTGCATCCAGAATTATTAAAGCAATAATTAAGTGTACCTATATAATATTCTGTGCATGATATGGCATGTGAAGTATTTACAGTACAGAATTTAGGAAATGCATATGCAAATAGATTAAACAAACAAATACAGTTCTCTCTCACTTATACCCCTTTCACACCAAGCCTTTGACCAGGGACAATGCCGGGTAAACCTGGGTTTTGGGTCTGTGTGAAAGGCTTCACCCGGGTTATGTGTGCCGGATCTACAACCCAGGTAATTACCAGTGTTATTCCCGAGGCCGATCCGAATAAGGGGCGGTGAGAAAGATGGGACCCGGGTAGAGTAACAATGAGCTCCTTTTTAAATACCCCTTTCACAAGACCAGGATCACTGACATATCACACATAACCCGAGTCAACCCTTTCACACCGACCCCCAACCTGGGTTTACATGGCAACTTTTCCCAGGTCCCTGCCTTGGTGTGCAAGGGGAAATCGCGTTCATTATCCCGGCTCAGACCCAGGATTAGGTCTAAAAGGGGTATTGGAACCTTGCTATGTGCATGAGCAACATAAACAGCACCTATCAGCAATCGCCACCGGCCAATCACTCCTTTGTGAAAACCTCCATCATTATCATCATTTGGAATTTCCATCCGCTCTTGACCTTCCGCAAAAAAACAGAGCTTGGTCAGGGGTATATGGGTCTGTGGGCCTAATTCAGACCTGTTCGCTAGCAAGCGATTTTTGCACTGCTGAGATCAGATAGTCGCCGCCTACAGGGGAGTGTATTTTAGCTGTACAAGTGTGCGAACGCATGTGTAGCAGAGCTGTACAAACAGATCTTGTGCAGTCTCTGGGTAGCCCAGGACTTACTCAGCCGCTGCGAACACTTCAGCCTGTCTGGGACCAGAATTGACGTCAGGAACCCTTCCTGCAAATGCATGGACACGCCTGCGCTTTTCCAGACACTCATTGAAAACGGTCAGTTGCCACCCACAAACGCCTTCTTCCTGTCAATCTCCTTGCGAATGCTCGTGCGAATGGATCCTTCGCTGAGCGGCGATTCGCTTTGTACCCGTGCGACGCGACTGCGCATTGCGGTGCATACGCATACGCAGTTTAGACCTGATCGCCCGCTGTAGGAAAACGCAGCATAGTGATCAGGTCTGAATTACCCCGTGTCTGCATCTGTTTGCAACTGCGTAAATGCACAATCGTCTTCCTCTGTCTCCATGCAGGTGTAAGTAGCAGAATCATGAAATCTGCATATGCGTGTATATCCTTTTCTAGGCATGTACAAAGAGTATGCAAGATACTGGCATAGGTCTCACTCTGCATGTTGATGGGGGGGCGAGCATTTATCAATAATCACATTTGCAATGTGTGGTGGGCTTGATAATTGCATCCAAAGTTGTATTGCTAGATGTGATTATACCACCCAGATGTATGAAGGAGCACATGCAGGGACAGGGGTTCCGAATGAGCCCACACCTGTGATGCGGTGACCAGTGACAGGGCTCCGCGGCGACCAATTACCTTGTCCTGGAGATTTTTGTGAAGTATAGTCCATAGGTTACAATCAGAGGCATCGGAATGGGGGGGGGGGGCAGAGGGGCAGCATGCCCCACCCAAACATGACAGAGGCAAAGGCGCTAAGGAGAGGGAACACTTACCTCCGGATCCCCACAGTGACTTCTCCTTTAAAGAGTCTGCCGCCATACCACGCTAGCCACATGTCCATTGTCCTGTCCTAGCTGGCTCTTCACACTCACACATGCATTACTGTGAGGAGGCGGGGATGTCCCAGCAGGCTCAGCATGGCCACACCTCCTCCCAGTAATGCATCTGTGAAGAGCCGGCTAGGACAGCAGCATAGCACGCTGCAGCACCAGACTTTTAAAAGGAGGAGTTGCCACGTGGATTCTGAGGTAAGCGCCTCCCCGCACTGGGGTGGGGGATGGGTTTGGGGAGAAGCGTCAATATATCCTCCAAAAACCTATTTATGGGGAACATGCCATAAATATTTCATGATAAATAGGGCCCATAGGGAGAACATTTTACCTTAACACCCCTGCTGGCCTTAAAATAAGGATTTTAGAGCTGAACAAATATTGCTGAGCAGCTCATAATCCCCCACAACACAAAATAATGCAATCACTGAAATTTAGACTTGAGCTAGGTACTGTAGGAGTCGGACCAGTGTGAGAGGTGCGGCTGCGGTGCGTGTGGTGCCTGCTGCCGTGCAGGTGTAGACTCGGTACTCACCAGGCGCCGCTCTCGCTCACCTTCAGGTACCGGAACCCTCAACGGACCTGGAAATCTTCAATCGGATCCGGACACGGCGATTCCCTCTCGGAGCTGACCGACGACCGAGCTGAGGAGAGAATAGGTTACCTTAAAGGGGGTATCGACCCTTCTTCCACTGGAACAGGGGATACCCCCGGGGTGACCGCGACCTTCACCGGTTGGGTGAAAGGTCATCACCGGCACAAAGCCTCAGCCACCCAGATTTCACACACTCGCGCTCTCGCACGTAGTGTGATGAAAAGGATTCTCACGTCCGTGAGCAATCCCGATTCCGGCGCTCGGGGACAGACAAGGGACAAACGCACACAGATGTTACTCACCGTCAGTTTCGCACTGCGAACGTCTTCTTCTCTTACAGGTCCCTGTAAGGAGGTAAACAAACAAGCAAACAGCCGTGCAGGGCCTAACTCTAACCTAGTGTCACACCCTATACTAACTACAACGGCAGAGCCCTCGAACTAGCTCTGTGGGTGTGGTGCAACAAAACTAAACACACTTAACGAGCTCACACTTTGCCCCGCACGGTAACATACATCACGATACACAATGCAAGCGACGGTACGGTCCCTTTAGTTACCAGACTCAGAACACCCAGTAGTGGGGGCCGCACAGCTCACCCACCTACCGTACTCTATTCTTAGGGGCTCAGGCCGAGCGGGCCTGCCTACCTAACACCTCAGGGTGGCCTGGGCCTAGCGCCCAGTGCCACCTTTATTCACCTCGGGGGCACTTACCCACTGGGCCTAGCGCCCCCCCCTGACTACACACAGGCCGGAGGCCTGACTTCACCCACGGGCCTAGTGCCCGCCTAACTTGTCACCCGTTGGGTGACCTGGGCCTAGCGCCCAGCGTCACCTTCAGATATCCCTAGCTGGCCAGAATACCCTAGGGCCTAATGCCCTCTAATGCCCCACAGGCCTAATGCCTGATGTGCCCCTCGGGCCTAATGCCCGCCTAACTGCCCACAGGCCTGTGGCCTGACTATTCCTAAGGGCCTAGTGCCCAACTGTGTCTCAGGCCTAGTGCCTGCCTATCCGGGCCGGGGGGGTCCCCCCGGCTACTCGTGCCCACGGGCCTGGAGGGCCCGACTAAATAACCCCCACGGGCCGGGAGGCCCGACCAAATGCCCACAGGCCGGGAGGGCCTGACTGTGCCCACGGGCCTATTGCCCGAACACCCGGTGGTCTAGGGAGGAGCGGGTACAGGGGCACCTGAAAAGGGCCTACCTGACCCGCTGGGAGAGGCACCAGGGGGGAGCTTCGTCAGCTCTTTTCTTCCCACCCCTGGTGACCTCTCCGCCGCTCTTCTTCAATCTTCGGCCGCTGGCCTGTCCTGGCCAGCGGCGCCGCCGTCGCCTCGCCGCGTCCAGCCGCCGCTGGACATCTTCCTGCCGCCGGACGTCTTCAGGCCTCTTCCGCGGCCACCCGAACTCCGACCACGATCTCTTCTCCCTCGCGCTCTTCCGCGCGCGCGGTGTTCTCGGCTCCTGCCCGGCGTCTCTCCTCTTCGCGCTCCTGCGCGCCGTCCTTCCTTCAGGCTCCCGCCCGGCGTCTGACGTCAGACACCGGGGGCGGGGCCTATGACGCGGCGAGCGCCAATTGGCTCGCCGCGCCCCTCTCCGATTGGCTGCCGCTCCGGGAGCCGCGATTGGCTCCCGGAGGGCGCCAAGATTCAAATGCCCCTGCAGTCTCTGGTCCGGTGCAGGGAAAAAGGTAATCCCTGCACCGGACACCCGCCGCCGCCACACACTGACAGGCGCTGGGGACAGACAAGCTGTCCTCGCGCTGTCAGAAACATTGTCCCGCAGGGGACACAGGCGCCCTGGCTGCTGCAGCTGGAATGTGTCCTGTAAAACAGGACACATTCCCACATTTCCCCCCCCCTTTTTCCTTTGTAGCCCCTACAAAGATCTCCACGACGTCCATCGTCCGCGGGTCAGGGAATTCCAAGGTCCTTCCGGCGAGGGTGCATTCGGGGGCCCAGCCTGGACCAGCTGTGACCCCACATCCTTCCTCCTCCAGCTCCGGGTTCCTCTTACGTCCTGACCTCCATCGGCGGATCCTCTGGGGGAGTGGCATCTCCTCACGGTCGCTCGACGTTGGCCACCATGGGGAATCTTCTTCCACGGGGACAACAGTCACCCACTCTTGACCTTCGATATCGTCTGTGGCTTCGTCCCTGTCTTCCGGGTGTGGTATCGACCACCACCCAACAGCGGAATCCTCCGGGGCATCCGTTTCCTCCCGGGCAACAGCCACCACATGTCGCATTTCCTCGTGGGGCATCTCCAAAGGTCCTGTGTCTTCCTCTGGAACGGGTCCTCCCACGGCATCGCGATCCTGTCCCCGTACGTCCGTCCATTTCGGCACTTCCGGCAGGTATTCTTGCTCCAGGACTACCTCCTCCTCTTCACGGAGGTCATTCAACTGGGAGCACGACTCCACCCGATCCTGCCAGTCACTCTCGTCGGCGCTTCCGATGCCAGAGTCGTCCTCCATCTGTTCTTGGAGGGATTCGTCGGCGGACAGCTCACCGTAGTCCGAGTCCTCCTCCGATATCTGGACTGGGGTATCATTTTCCTCCTCAGCGTACTTAGTCTCTTCCGCTGGTACGTCTGCTTCCTCAGCGTACTTCTCTTCCGCTGGTATCTCTAATTCCTCAGCGCACTCCTTCGCTTCCGCTGGCATCTCTAGGTACCCAGGACACACCTGTTCCGCACGTCCTGGTCGTGGACGGTTCCAACGCGGGGAGATTCCGGACAACCTCGTCACTGGGTCTTCACGCCTTTCTTCACAGCGTGGTTTCTTCTCCTCCCAGTCGTCCACCTCCGCCTGATGCGGGAAAGGATCCTTCGTTACTGGGGTCACTTTCTTGGGACAGAGTAGGTCCGCGGCATCTTCCCAGGGGCACTCACTGGCCGCATGTCCTGGTCGCCGACACTTCCAACAAGGGAGGGCCACTGCCACCTTCTCCAAGATGGGTTCCTGGTCCACCTCCTTCACTGGGGAATCTTCACCCGTTGGTTCCGGCTCAGAGGAAATGGGCACCTGCGAACTAACTTCAAGCAGGGTCTTCCGCTCCATTTCCCTGGTTTCCTCCTCCCATCTCTGGGCGCGACCATCCGCAATCATCCGGTCTTCATTCCACGGACAATCGGGAAGCGCATGTCCTCTCGCCTCGCAGAGCGCACACACAGGCTCTGCAGCCACCCGGTCCCAAAGCTGTTGACGAGACTCCGTCATCTGCTTCACCGTGGCCTCGTAGTCCGTCCATGGACATTCCCGGAGCCTATGTCGGTGATCTCCACAGCTTTCACACCAGGAATCAACCTCGTCTTCGCTCAACTCTTCGTCCCAGACACAACTGTTGTGCTCATGCCCGTAGTTTCCGCAGAGCAAACACCGGGACTCCTTCTTCGCTTGGCCCTTCCGACGTCTTCGGTCCGCTTCCTGGACCACCTTCTTTGGGGACGTCTCTCGCCAAGTACACTTGTCGGCAAAGTGCCCCGTTTGCCGACATTTCTTGCAGGGCGTCACAGCGGCCTTCTTGCGCCCCTTCTCCCGGCGTTCTTCCTTTACACGCTGGACCGACCGCTGCACCATTTTCAGGAGGTCTGCCCCAGACACCGTCACCCAGTCGCTCTGGTCCGCACGCGTCCGTGGGTGAGTCTGTTCCGGAGCCATCCGCAGGGAGGTCTTCTTGGTGGCGTTCCACATCGTGTCCGTGATCCGGTCTCTTTGATCCTGCCGACTACGCCAAGTGTGAGAGGTGCGGCTGCGGTGCGTGTGGTGCCTGCTGCCGTGCAGGTGTAGACTCGGTACTCACCAGGCGCCGCTCTCGCTCACCTTCAGGTACCGGAACCCTCAACGGACCTGGAAATCTTCAATCGGATCCGGACACGGCGATTCCCTCTCGGAGCTGACCGACGACCGAGCTGAGGAGAGAATAGGTTACCTTAAAGGGGGTATCGACCCTTCTTCCACTGGAACAGGGGATACCCCCGGGGTGACCGCGACCTTCACCGGTTGGGTGAAAGGTCATCACCGGCACAAAGCCTCAGCCACCCAGATTTCACACACTCGCGCTCTCGCACGTAGTGTGATGAAAAGGATTCTCACGTCCGTGAGCAATCCCGATTCCGGCGCTCGGGGACAGACAAGGGACAAACGCACACAGATGTTACTCACCGTCAGTTTCGCACTGCGAACGTCTTCTTCTCTTACAGGTCCCTGTAAGGAGGTAAACAAACAAGCAAACAGCCATGCAGGGCCTAACTCTAACCTAGTGTCACACCCTATACTAACTACAACGGCAGAGCCCTCGAACTAGCTCTGTGGGTGTGGTGCAACAAAACTAAACACACTTAACAAGCTCACACTTTGCCCCGCACGGTAACATACATCACGATACACAATGCAAGCGACGGTACGGTCCCTTTAGTTACCAGACTCAGAACACCCAGTAGTGGGGGCCGCACAGCTCACCCACCTACCGTACTCTATTCTTAGGGGCTCAGGCCGAGCGGGCCTGCCTACCTAACACCTCAGGGTGGCCTGGGCCTAGCGCCCAGTGCCACCTTTATTCACTTCGGGGGCACTTACCCACTGGGCCTAGCGCCCCCCCCTGACTACACACAGGCCGGAGGCCTGACTTCACCCACGGGCCTAGTGCCCACCTAACTTGTCACCCGTTGGGTGACCTGGGCCTAGCGCCCAGCGTCACCTTCAGATATCCCTAGCTGGCCAGAATACCCTAGGGCCTAATGCCTGATGTGCCCCTCGGGCCTAATGCCCGCCTAACTGCCCACAGGCCTGTGGCCTGACTATTCCTAAGGGCCTAGTGCCCAACTGTGTCTCAGGCCTAGTGCCTGCCTATCCGGGCCGGGGGGGGGTCCCCCCGGCTACTCGTGCCCACGGGCCTGGAGGGCCCGACTAAATAACCCCAACGGGCCGGGAGGCCCGACCAAATGCCCCCGGGCCGGGAGGGCCCGACTACGTGCCCACAGGCCGGGAGTGCCTGACTGTGCCCACGGGCCTATTGCCCGAACACCCGGTGGTCTAGGGAGGAGCGGGTACAGGGGCACCTGAAAAGGGCCTACCTGACCCGCTGGGAGAGGCACCAGGGGGGAGCTTCGTCAGCTCTTTTCTTCCCACCCCTGGTGACCTCTCCGCCGCTCTTCTTCAATCTTCGGCCGCTGGCCCGTCCTGGCCAGCGGCGCCGCCATCGCCTCGCCGCGTCCAGCCGCCGCTGGACATCTTCCTGCCGCCGGACGTCTTCAGGCCTCTTCCACGGCCACCCGAACTCCGACCACGATCTCTTCTCCCTCGCGCTCTTCCGCGCGCGCGGTGTTCTCGGCTCCCGCCCGGCGTCTCTCCTCTTCGCGCTCCTGCGCACCGTCCTTCCTTCAGGCTCCCGCCCGGCGTCTGACGCCTATGACGCGGCGAGCGCCGATTGGCTCGCCACGCCCCTCTCCGATTGGCTGCCGCTCCGGGAGCCGCGATTGGCTCCCGGAGGGCGCCAAGATTCAAATGCCCCTGCAGTCTCTGGTCCGGTGCAGGGAAAAAGGTAATCCCTGCACCGGACACCCGCCGCCGCCACACACTGACAGGCGCTGGGGACAGACAAGCTGTCCCCGCGCTGTCAGAAACATTGTCCCGCAGGGGACACAGGCGCCCTGGCTGCTGCAGCTGGAATGTGTCCTGTAAAACAGGACACATTCCCACACCAGCCCTTCCCAATTCTTAGGGATAATTTTACTAAAGGCTGATTTCGTGTTTCAGGGACTAAAAGGCACATTTACTAACAATTTTCTGAAACACAACATCGACCTTTAGTAAATTTACCCCTTAATCTGTCATTATCATTTTGAGCCTCTGCAATACAATGTGCAACATGGGTTTGCCAAGGTGCATATTTGCTCCTGTTTTTGTGGTTTGAGGCTGATAACACATAACATAGCAGTTTACATGCTAGACTAGTAAACACATAATATTTGCTAACATTAATGCCAATACTGCATTCATTCTGCCTAACCCTAGCCCTCCGTGAGGGGTGCCTGACCCTAACCCCCCCTCCCCCGCAGCCTAAATCTAATCCCCCCCCCCCCCTCCCACCGCAGTTTACCTGCCTTGCGCTGCGGTCTCTTTTCGTTTGGGATTCCAGCTGTTGGCATCACAGCTCCGGGATGGTGTACCCATTCCGGATGCCGGTGTCGGCATTCATTACATTACAGGGTCAGTATTCCGGCGTCTGTATTGCCGGAATCTGTTTTGACTGCCAGGATCCTGACTGCTTCCCGTGCTGAGTTCTGATTGGAGGGAATTATTATTACCTTTGTAGTTCTAAGCAAAGGGTTCTTAGAACAGCACAAATACTGGGTTTACAACTCTACTTTGTTATTAGAACTGCACAAATTGTGTAGATCTGCACACTATATTATCCTCTTCAGTGGTGCAGGTAGAAAAAAAATCTCTTAGTGGTACTGTGTGCGTGCGCCGAAGGCCAAAAATGGGTGTGGCCACATGCCACACAGGGCGTGGCCAATGAAAATGGGGACGTGATACACATCCCAGTAGTGCAGGTCCAGATACACACATCCTCCCCACAGTGCCAGATACACATATACCCCCACAGTGCCAAATTTGCCCCCACAGTGCCAGATACAAATATACCACCACAGTGCCAGATATGCCCCCACTGTGAAAGACAGACATATGCCCTCACAGTGCCAGATATGCCCCTACAGTGCCAGTTACACATATGCTCCCACAGTGCCAGATACACATATGCCTCACAGTGCCAGATACACATATGCCTCACAGTGCCAGATACATATATGCCCCCACAGTGCCAGATACACATATGCCTCACAGTGCCAGATACACATGTGCCCCACAGTACCAGATGGGTGTGGTTCATCAAATCGACAGTGTCTAGGTCGACAATGTTTAGGTCGACCACTATAGGTCGACAGTCACTAGGTCGACAGGGTTTCTAGGTCGACATGTGCTAGGTCGACAGGTCTAAAGGTCGACATGAGGATTTTTTTTTGGGGGGGGGGTCGTTTTCTTCGTAGAGTGACCGGGATCCCAAATTAGTGCACCGCGTCCCCTCGCATGGCTCGCTTCGCTCGCCATGCTTCGGGCATGGTGCCTTCGCTCCGCTACCACTTCGCTCGGCACACTTTACCGTTCCAATCGTAGTCCACGTGGATCGTTAAGTATGAAAAAATTCAAAAAAAGAAAAAAAATGTGAAAAACTCATGTCGACCTTTAGACCTGTCGACCTAGCACATGTCGACCTAGAAACCCTGTCGACCTTCCATCCATGTCGACCTAGTGACTGTCGACCTATAGTGGTCAACCTAAACATTGTCGACCTAGACACTGTCGATCTTCAGACCGGATCCCGTACCAGA
The DNA here is from genome assembly GCF_028390025.1 of Pseudophryne corroboree. Classification (NCBI taxonomy): domain Eukaryota; kingdom Metazoa; phylum Chordata; class Amphibia; order Anura; family Myobatrachidae; genus Pseudophryne; species Pseudophryne corroboree. The sequence goes on along the minus strand of NC_086454.1, from coordinate 108,968,109 downwards.
TATGCCCCCACAGTGCCAGATATGCTGCTACAGTGCCAGGTACACAAATACCACCACAGTGCCAGGTACATATATGCCCCCACAGTGCCAGATATGCCCCCCAGTGCTGCTCACCGCGCTGCTGCTGCTACTGGCTGCTGTGTGTGAGGGGAGGAAAGCGCAGCGCGTGCCTTTCCTGCCCCTCAGTGCTCAGTCTGGTCTCTGGCAGCGGCATGTATCTCCAATCAGGAGCCGGTTTGTGAGCCAATCAAAGCTCACTGTCTGTCAGCCAATCAGGAGCCGTAGCTGCCGGTCCGGAGCTCTGATTGGCTAACGAAGCAGTGCCTCATTAGAGATACATACCGCCGCCACTGCTGACAGAGCCCGAACTGAGCACTGAGGGGCAGGAGAGGCGCACGCTGTGCTCTCCTCCCCTCACACACAGCAGTGGCTGCAAGCATGACAGACGGGCAGGCACCGGCTGGCAATTTCTTACCGGTATGCAGTACCATCCCGTACCGCCATACTTGCAGCGCTGCCTCTACTCCCCTTTATCCATCAATGGTACACTACTGTTTCAATGGGTCAATTTACTAAGATGGGAGTTCTATTTAAGATGGAATCTTGCCCATAGCAACCAATCAGATTCTACTTCTCATTTATTTAGCACCTTCTAGAAGATAATACCTGGAATCTGATTGGTTGCTATGGGCAACATCCCATCTTAAATTGAACACCCATTTTAGTAAATTTACCCCATAATATCCATTTGTTAGCCGGAAGACGCACTTCTTAATGCATTACCGTTCACTTTATGTTTCAACCTGCATTTGATCTTCATTCTGTATAGACAAGGCTGTATAGGAAGATAATTAGAATATAATTCTCATGTAAAATGAGACCTCTTAACCAGTCATAGGAGTCTTTAGAGAGGCGATGTGCTGAATACCTCAAAGGGTTATTAGGGTCATTAGCCATTTCTTTAGTTGTTTTGTCATCTCCCCTCCCCCTGCCCATCCTGACAGGGGCAGCATACTATGTGATTCTCATCCTTGTTTCTTTGTTGCTAGTAGTGAGACTGCTGATATTTAGCACAAATTATCCACTAGATCTCTTATACATTATAGAAGGTACGACACCATCAAAAGGTCTAGTAACAAATAGATGCTGTGCTGTTACTGTATATGGGCACTATGCATCCTGACGCTCAGACCCTACAGACAGAAGTCAGCAGGATAGGAGTAGGAGGGAAAATGTTGGCATCAGTTTGGTGATTTTCAGGTGACATTTGTACATTGTTGCTTGAGTCAGTGATGTGCATACTGAATGCTTTATAGTCGCATAATGGGGGTCATTCCGAGTTACAGCTACAATCAGGCGCTCAGACATGCGGGGGGACGCCCAGCACAGGGCTAGTCTGCCCCGCATGTCAGTGATCCCCCCCCCACAGAAATGCAAAAGCATCGCACAGCGCGATGCTTTTGCATCTTAGGAGTTACTCCCGGCCAGCGCAGCTTCTGCAGCTGGCCGGGAGAACGTCTTCGCTGCCCCAGGTCGCAGCGTTTGTGTGTGATGTCACGCAGCCACCGCGGTCCCCCCCCCCATGGTCCGGCCATGCCTTCGTTGGCCGGACCGCACCACCTAAACGGTGGCTTAACTCCGCCGTCCAGCCTTCGGCCGTCTGGCATGCGCCGGCTCACTGCGGTGCCGACGCATGCGCAGTTCCGACCCGATCGATGCGCTGCGATAAACTGCAGAGAGCGATCGGGTCGGAATGACCCCCAATGACTGTTGTGATATAAATGAGCTGGAGAGGGGCTGATGCATACCATCATACTGTCCTGATGGGACTGCCCCACCAATCCGATTATCAACACTTTGTCCCAATTCGGATACAGTTGAGAGCAGTGGGGGCTCCAGAGGTGGGGCTGCAGCACAGTCCAAAATTCAAACAGGAGAGCCACCCCAACTTCCACCCCAAACACTGCCAAACACCGCCGGCCAGGACTCACTGGCAGTTGGTGTGGCTCTCCTGTTTGAATTTTGGACTGTGCTGCAGACCCACCTCTGGTTGGGTGGTACTGTATGTTTGATGCTCTTTCCAAGTTGTGCCTACTAGCATGGCATTAAAGCGATGTCTCAGGGGAGGGAGGAGGGCTTTGAAAGCACTATTTACACCAGGGGTCTTCAACCTTTAAGACAGCGTGGGCCACATAAAAAAATGAAACGAAGCCGAGGGCCACTAAGCTATACTGCGGTATTTAGAATCTAAATTTTAATTTATGATTGTAATGAGACCTTTTCTAGACTCATAAGACCATAAAAAAGACTTCAAAAGATAATTATTGTAATTTAATGAATGAAACATGGTCTACTTTACCTTTGTTATTATAATAAGTTCATATCAGTGGGAAACTTGGCATTGTTTTTGCTTGGCCAGCTTGTCGATGTTGGCATCAATGTTAGAAGTCGCTATGCGCAGAGTATTCTCAAGATGTTGGTCTGTAAGCACTGAACTGGACTCATACGGCAGTATCACTGGACTGGTGGGTATAATGTGGGCATGCTTTCACAATATTGCTGCTGTCTGTCTGTGATGGGGGGAGGGAGGGTATGATAGCGCCTATGTCAAGACATAGGTGCTATCATACCCTCCCTCCTCCCCATCACAGACAGACAGCAGCATTGTCAAAGCATGCTCCCTGCCATCTCTGCTCTTAATACTTAATACACCCCCTGCTGGGTCCCCCGCCACGCCCCCTGCCCTCAATACTAATTTATTCACTGCCATGCTCAGGCTGCCGCACCCCCGTCCCCGCCGCTCCCGCACGCCGGGTTCCTGCACTGCCCCCTGCCCTCAACACTTATACACTTTTATTCTCCTGCCGCAGTCCCCCCCCCCCCCCCCGCGCCGGGTCCCCGCCGCACACAGCCATGCTCAGGCTGCATACATGCTGCCGCACCCCCTCCGCTCCCGCCCGCCGGGTTCCCGCACTGCCCCCTGCTCTCAATGGTAACTTGCCGCACCCCCCCCAGCCGGGTCCCCGCCGCTCTCACCCACCTATTCAACACTGCAGGCGGAGGGAGACACAGGGAGGGAGACACAGTAAGGGTGACCAGACCACTGACCAGCCTAAGAGGAGCTACTCCCCTTCTTCACAGGCAACCAGTGACAGTGCGGGGGAGTCACATGACTCCGGGAAAGGGAAAACAATTATTATTATTTTTGTGTTCATATGTGCGCTGCGGGCGGGCGCGTCGGCGGGCCATGGAAACCATAGCAGTGGGCCACCTGTGGCCCGCGGGCCACGGGTTGAAGACCCCTGATTTACACCATCCTGGGATGACCATTGTGATGTGGACACTCCACCAAAAGGGCATAGTCACACATCTTTCAGCTGTTGGGAAGTATGGCTTAGGACAGAAAACAAGTTTTTTTTTATTACTTCCCTTCTATTTTCTATATATTTTTTTTTATTTTTAAGGGTAGAACCTTTACATTGAGGTGGATGGTATGATGTATTTTCCATGAGAACCAATACTATCAGTTCTAATGTTATCTGGCTCTAATAGTAACATACAAAAAGCAGGCTACACTGGACCTTGGGTTTCAGTGTATAGACAGCCAATGTCTAGATCGCCGGTCATTAGGTCGACCCCATATCTTCGACATGTATTAGATAGACAGCGACAAAAGGCAAACACTGGAAAAGGTCGACAGGTATAAAACATTAACAGGTTCAAATGGTCAACAGCTCAATGCTTGACACAAAAAAGGTTGACACAACCTAATGCATGTCGACCATATGAGGTCGACCCAGAGTAGACATAGTAGATCTTCTATACCACACCCCTGGACCAGTGACGTGCGGTGAGGTTAATGGCTGGGGAGGCACTGGCTAGCATCAGTGATAGATTTACACACATTATACAAAAAAAAAATGTTTATTTATATATACGATGATATCGGGATCCCCGTGGCCAGGATGCAAAATATCAACAGTATCAACCCAATGTTAGAACACTGACACTGGCTAATTTTAAAAGCTAACCCTGATCCCAAAAACCCCTAACCCACATTTCCCGCAGCCTAAACCTAGTGTGTCGTCGTCCCCCCCCCCTCCCCCCGCAGCCTAGCCGCAAACCCTCCCAGTGGTGCCTAATCCCAACCCTCCCTGCAGCCTAACCCTAACTTTCCCTCCCCCGCAGCCTAACCCTAACTCCACGCAGCCTAACCCTAACCTTTCCGTTGGTGCACTGTTCTCATATAAAAATAACACAGAGAATAATATCAATGCACACATTCCTATCTATGTAATGAAAGAACTGAGCTCACTCATTGCCTCACATCAGCCAAGCTGGTCTCCTCGCCCCCATCTGTGCTCTCTCTTGTCACTTGCCCATTGTACTTCTGATGTGGCTGGCAGTGGACAGGGGATTCAGGTCTGCGCACCGCTTCCCCGGGATGCGGCCAGGCTTTATCTGCTAGGTGCTGCAATCTCCTCCCGGTATGCGGGGCCCGGCGGTGCAGTGGGAGATGGCTTCATCTCTTGTGCAGGGGAAAGTATGCACTCACATGTGCCTCCAGGTTTTCTCACAGCGGGTCCGGGATACAATAGGCAGCCTGGGCCATCGTGCTTCTAACGGAGCTCCGGTCTCTTCCTGGATGGTCACATGACACATCTGAGGTCTCCAATCATAGCTGTAGCCACTGTGAGGCATGCCTCACTCGCCTCATTTTTAAGTGATGTGATTGGTCTCTTTCTAGCCCCGCCTTGCTCTACAAGCAGCGCAGCAGAAGTCCTCTACTATGAGAAGCGAGGCAGAGCAATTGCTGCCCCACGTCTTGTTTCTCCCTGCAGTTCCAGAGAAAACTGCAAAACTGGACAGTTTTAACTATACAAATGATTATTTTAGTACAAAGAAGATGTTTCTAAGTTATAAATATCTTCTTTGTATTGTTCTAATCATTTTTATAGTTAAAACTCAGGAGTATTGACAGGGAGTATGACAGGAGAGGCTCTGCCTCCCCTGCCTGCACCTTATAGTGTTGGTGTCAGCAGAGATAAAATTTATAGGACATCCCTCTGCTTCCTAGTAACCCACACACACCACTAAACATGGAAGCGCTGTAGCCAACAGCTCAGATGTATAAACAGCAAACCATGCAAGAGATCATATCTGTTATTATTTCCTGACGCTGATCTGCATTGCCTCAGGGGCAGGTGCGTCCTGACGTACTGTATATAGTCAGCAAGTAGTCAGAGTAGTTAAAGAATTTAGAATTAGGGGTGCTAACTTCGTCGTTTCAGAATTGCCATTATGTCCTATAAACAGTACATACTATTCATGTAGATGGTCTGCATTTCTGTGTGAATTTAAAGCACACATGGTGGAAGAAGCCATATTGTGTAAACTGAGTGAAAGTTTTTGGTTTTGGATATCTGTAACTTTGAAGCAGTCTTTGTATGATATAATATCCTGCTATAGGATTTCCCCAGTACCAAAAATATAAGCAAAAGGTACATATAGGGATATTTATCATATCGCTCATTTTAAGTGTGGTGTGGATATTTTAAGTGTAGTATCGCCGAAATTAATATTTTCACTGGAAATTAGCAACAGTCTCATACCAGGACATTGTCTCTGATAATAACCCATTAACTGGAAGCAGAGTGTCCATTGGATCTTCCTCTGATTTAAAACTTCAAAATCCCAAATGTTGATGGAAATAATTGGGTACAGGCTTGAGGATGTAGCAGAGTGTCTGTAGACACCAGCGGATGCCCAGATACTTAACCAGTAGAGTGTTGTTATTGAAGATAAAGCAGGTACAGCTGTACTCACTGTTATACACACTGGTAGATGGAGCAGAGCTTGACCAGAGTGAGGTCATACAGCTCACCAGGCAGTGAGTGTATATAGGTACCGGGTAGTGGTTCAGCATGATGGAACATTAATTCTACTGCAGCTAATCACAGGTCTCACTGGAGCTAACTGGAAGGCTATTGTTGTCTACTGTGGCACTCTAACACAGTCTCAAGATGCTGAGTAGCATCCCTGGTGGTCACATTGGTTGAGGGAATGATGCTTCCCAGGAAAGGTAGCTACATGAAGTCCACTCCACAAATGTAAGCAGAGTAACAGGACCTTCACTGTGGGGACCGGCAAAAGACCAGCACCTGCCTGCCACAGGACCATCACTTCCCTGGGGAAACCAGCTCCACTGTTCCAGGTTCCAGCATGCTGTGACAATTGTGACCTGAACTAATATACTATACATGAGGATGCAGCCTTACTGTTGTTGATATTTATGTACAGTACTATTGATGGTAGTAAGCAGGTTAGTAGACACCAGCGGAATCCTAATACAGCAGACAGCCAGGTTGTTAACATGTGGATGGTTTATTGTAGTGTCACAGGGTTTGTTTGTACAGCGGTACTCACACTTACACTCAGTGTACTGAATGGATGGATGGATGGAGTGGAACTTGAGCAGTACCACCATACTGAGGACCAGCAGGTCATGATTGTGGGTAGCGGTGTGGACATATAACAGCGGTGATACTGGAATATAATGTAGGATGTAAAGCAAGGTCACTGTGGTGCTTTTTCACAGTGACAAAATGGAACCGCATGCGTAGAAGACCATGCTGTGACTATCTTGGTAAAGATGATTGCTTCACCTTATGGGCAAATATGGAAGCAGTGCAAGAGGGCACTCCATACTTTAATCCCCCCTCGCTGCAAGCTTTCTCCATGTTGCACAAACATTTTCAACAAAAAGCTATTTTACAGCAACAACTTGTAAAAAAGATTAGGGATAAACAAACCAGAACAAATCATAATTTCACGTGCGTTCCAATCCACATTTCTCCTGAAATGTGACCAACAAATGTGCCGTAATTCCTTTAGTAAGCACGTAAGCAGGATTCTTCTCACTTCCATGTGAACCACATCAACAGATCCTTTTTCTACGAGCTCACAAATAAAGTGATGCCTGATCTCTGTGCTGTGCGATAACTCAATTGCACCTCTATTACCACACTGAATGTTGATGGTGCAGATTTAACAACAAGTGAAATTCCTGTTATCACTCGTTACGAATGATAAATGGTGCTCCAGACAATCAGCTCCTAGATGTCATTTTGAAAACACGTGACAGTTAGGAGCTGATTGGCTGGACCACCATTTATGATTTGTAACAAGAGATCACAAGAATATCACTCATTATTAAATCTGCCCCTTAGTTCATTCAAAAGTCTCTTCGATGTTTAAAGCCTCTTTGGCTATTGTGGATTTACACTCACACCAATCATCTCATGGCTTTGTCTCCTGGATATATTAAGGTTCACAGAATGTGATGTTTGCAAACTCCTCAAAGTATCTTCTTGATGGTTTTCACTAGTTGATCTTGCAGAGGTCCTTGTTCTCTGGGATTCAGATGTTATCATAGCATAACACTGTTCTGTGTCATGGTCATATGGTTGATGGCACCAAGTGCCTATTGCTATTACAGTACTTCTTCTGTTCCACACAATGCATTTTCCTTTTGCGAACTGAGCCTCCCTGCTCCAGGATACATATGGCTATGAGATTTGTCCCCATATCCGTTACATATGGCACATCTTGGATTTATGTTATTGTGATTTTAGTCCCGTTTCTCTAACGTCCTAGTGGATGCTGGGGACTCCGTCAGGACCATGGGGAATAGCGGCTCCGCAGGAGACAGGGCACAAAAGCAAGCTTTTAGGATCACATGGTGTGTACTGGCTCCTCCCCCTATGACCCTCCTCCAAGCCTCAGTTAGGTTTTTGTGCCCGTCCGAGAGGGTGCAATCTAGGTGGCTCTCCTAAAGAGCTGTTTAGAAAAGTTTTTTTTTAGGTTTCAATCTCAGTGATTCCTGCTGGCAACAGGATCACTGCATCGAGGGACTTAGGGGAGAGATTTCCAACTCACCTGCGTGCAGGATGGATTGGAGTCTTAGGCTACTGGACACTTAGCTCCAGAGGGAGTCGGAACACAGGTCAGCCTGGGGTTCGTCCCGGAGCCGCGCCGCCGATCCCCCTTACAGACGCTGAAGAGACGGCAGAACGGAGGTCCGGAAAACAGGCGGCAGAAGACTCCACAGTCTTCATGAAGGTAGCGCACAGCACTGCAGCTGTGCGCCATTGTTGTCACACGGCTCACTGACTCAGTCACGGAGGGTGCAGGGCGCTGCTGGGGGCGCCCTGGGCAGCAATATAATTACCTTTAGTGGCAAAATAAATACATCACATATAGCCATTAAGGCTATATGTATGTATTTTAACCCAGGCCAGTTTATTAAAAACCGGGAGAAGAAGCCCGCCGGAAAAGGGGCGGAGCTTATTCTCCTCAGCACTCAGCGCCATTTTCCTGCTCAGCTCCGCTGGTGAGGAAGGCTCCCAGGACTCTCCCCTGCACTGCACTACAGAAACAGGGTAACAAAGAGAAGGGGGGCATAAATTGGCGATATTTATATATTAAGAGCGCATATATAGTAAACAACACCTTCTAGGGTTGTTTATATACATTTATAGCGCTTTTGGTGTGTGCTGGCAAACTCTCCCTCTGTCTCCCCAAAGGGCTAGTGGGTCCTGTCCTCTATCAGAGCATTCCCTATGTGTGTGCTGTATGTCGGTACGTGTGTGTCGACATGTATGAGGAAAATATTGGTGAGGAGGCGGAGCAAATTGCCTGTAATGGTGATGTCACTCTCTAGGGAGTCGACACCGGAATGGATGGCTTATTTATGGAAATTACGTGACAATGTCAACACGCTGCAAGCCGGTTGACGACATGAGAGGGCCGGCGAACAAATTAGTATCTGTCCAGGCGTCTCAAACACCGTCAGGGGCTGTAAAATGCCCATTTACCTCAGTCGGTCGACACAGACCCAGACACGGACACTGATTTCAGTGTCGACGGTGAAGAAACAAACGTATTTTCTTTTAGGGCCACACGTTAAGGGCAATGAAGGAGGTGTTACATATTTCTGATACTCCAAGTACCACAAAAAAGGGTATTATGTGTGAGGTGAAAAAACTACCTGTAGTTTTTCCTGAATCAGATAAATTAAATGAAGTGTGTGATGATGCGTGGGTTTCCCCCGATAGAAAATTATTGGCGGTATACCCTTTCCCGCCAGAAGTTAAGGCGCGGTGGGAAACACCCCTCAGTGTGGATAAGGCGCTCACACGCTTATCAGAACAAGTGGCGGTACCATCTACGGATAGGGCCGTACTTAAGGAGCCAGCTGATAGGAGGCTGAAAAATATCCTAAAAAGTATACACACACATGCTGGTGTTATACTGCGACCAGCGATCGCCTCAGCCTGGATGTGCAGAGCTGAGGTGGCTTGGTCGGATTCCCTGACTAAAAATATTGATACCTTTGACAGGGACAGTATTTTATTGACTATAGAGCATTTAAAGGATGCATTTCTATATATGCGAGATGCGCAGAGGGATATTTGCACTCTGGCATCAAGAGTAAATGCGATGTCCATATCTGCAAGAAGATGTTTATGGACACGACAGTGGTCAGGCGATGCAGATTCCAAACGGCACAAAGATGTATTGCCGTATAAAGGGGAGGAGTTATTTGGGGTCGGTCCATGGGACCTGGTGGCCAGGGCAACTGCTGGAAAATCCACCGTTTTTTACCCTAAGTCACATCTCTGCAGAAAAAGACACCGTCTTTTCAGCCTCAGTCCTTTCGTCCCTATAAGAGTCATATCTGCCCAGGGATAGAGGAAAGGGAAGAAGACTGCAGCAGGCAGCCCATTCCCAGGAACAGAAGCCCTCCACCGCTTCTACCAAGTTCTCAGCATGACGCTGGGACCGTACAGGACCCCTGGATCCTACAAGTAGTATCCAAGGGGTACAGATTGGAATGTCGAGAGGTTTCCCCCCTCGCAGGTTCCTGTAGTCTGCTGTACCAATGTCTCCCTCCGACAGGGAGGCAGTATTGAAAACAATTCACAAGCTGTATTCCCAGCAGGTGATAATAAAATTACCCCTCCGACAACAAGGAAAGGGGTATTACTCCACACTATATGGTGGTACTGAAGGCTAGGTGAGACCTATTCTAAATCTGAAAAATTTGAACACTTACAAGGGTTCAAATCCAGATAGAGTCACTCAGAGCAGTGATAGCAAAGAACAAGGGGACTATATGGTGTCCCGGGACATCAGGGATGCTTACCTCCATGTCCCAAAATTTGCCTTTTCTCACCAAGGGTACCTCAAGTTCGTGGTACAGAACTGTCACTATCAGTTTCAAGACGATGCCGTTGGATTGTCCAAGGCACCCCGGGGTCCTTACCAAGGTAATGACCGAAAGGAGGATTCGTCTTCAAAGAAAATGGACGACTTCCTGATAAGAACAAGGTCCAGAGAACAGTTGGAGGTCGGAGTAGCACTATCTCAAGTAGTTCTACGACAGCACGGGTGGATTCTAAATATTCCAAAACCGCAGTTGTTCCGACGACACGTCTGCTGGTCCTAGGGATGATTTTGGACACAGTCCAGGAAAAGGTGTTTCTCCCAGAGGAGAAAGCCAGGGAGTTATCCGAGCTAATCGGGATCCTCCTAAAACCAGGAAAAGTGTCAGTGCATCATTGCACAAGAGTCCTGGTAAAAAATGGTGGCTTATTACGAAGCGCTTCCATTCGGCAGATTTCACGCAAGAACTCTTCAGTGGAATCTGCTGGACAAATGGTCCGGATCGCATCTTCAGATGCATCAGCGGATAACCCTATATCCAAGGACAAGGGTGTCTCTCCTGTGGTGATTACAGAGTGCTCATCTTCTAGAGGGCCGCAGATTCGGCATTCAGGATTGGATGCTCGTGACCACGGAGGCCAGCCTGAGAGGCTGGGGAGCAGTCACACAAGGAGTGTGATCAAGTCTGGAGAATTCTCTCCACATAAATATACTGGAGCTAAGAGCAAATTTATAATGCTCTAAGCTTAGCAAGACCTCTGCTTCAAGGTCAGCCGGTATTGATCCAGTGGGATAACATCACGGCAGTCGCCCACGTAAACAGAAAGGGCGGCACAAGAAGCAGGAGGGCAGTGGCAAAACTGCAAGGATTTTTCGCTAGGCGGAAAATCATGTGATAGCACTGTCAGCAGTGTTCATTCCGGGAGTGGACGACTGGGAAGCAGACTTCCTCAGCACGACCTCCACCCGGGAGAGTGGGAACTTCATCGGGAAGTTTTCCGCATGATTGGGAACCGTTGGGAAAGACCAAAGGTGGACATGATGGCGTCCCGCCCGAACAAAAAATGGGACAGGTATTGCACCAGGTCACGAGACCTTCAGGCGATAGCTGTGGACGTCCTGGTAACACCGTGGGTGTAACAGTCGGTGTATGTGTTCCCTCCTCTGCTTCTCATAACCAAGGTATTGAGAATTAAAAGACATAGAGGAGTAAGAACTATACTCGTGGCTCCGGATTGGCCAAGAGGGACTTGGTAACCGGAACTTCAAGAGATGCTCACAGAGGACTAATGGCCTCGGGAGCTAAGAAGGGATTTGCTTTCAGCAAGTACCATGTCTGTTCCAAGAGGAACCGTGGCATCGGCCTTTAAGAAAGGACCTGCTCCAGCAGGGACCTTGTCTGTTCCAAGACTTACCGCGACTGCGTTTGACGGCATGGCGGTTTGAACGCCGGATCCTAAGGGAAAAGGCATTCCGGAAGAGGTCATACCTACCCTGGTCAAAGCCAGGAAGGAGGTGACCGCACAACGTTATCACCACATGTGGTAAAAATATGTTGCGTGGGTGAGGCCAGGAAGGCCCCACGAAAAAATTTCAACTAGGTCGATTTCTGCACTTCCTGCAAACAGGAGTGTCTATGAGCCTCAAATTGGGGTCCATTAAGGTTCAAGTTTCGGCCCTATAGATTTTCTTCCAAAAAGAATTGGCTTCAGTTCCTGAAGTCCAGACGTTTGTCAAGGGAGTATTGCATATACAGCCCTTGTGTGCCTCCAGTGGCACCGTGGGATCTCAACGTAGTGTTGGGATTCCTCAAATCATATTGGTTTGAACCACTCAAATCTGTGGATTTGAAATATCTCACATGGAAAGTGACCATGCTGTTGGCCCTGGCCTCGGCCAGGCGATTGTCAAAATTGGCGGCTTTGTCTTACAAAAGCCCATATTTGATTTTCCATTCGGACAGGGCAGAACTGCGGACTCGTCCCCAGTTTCTTCCTAAGGTGGTGTCAGCGTTTCACCTGAAACAACCTATTGTGGTGCCTGCGGCTACTAGGGACTTGGAGGACTCCAAGTTGCTAGACGTTGTCAGGGCCCTGAAAATATATATATATATATATATATAATTCCAGGACGGCTGGAGTCAGAAAGTCTGACTTGCTGTTTATATTGTAGGCACCCAAAAAGCTGGGTGCTCCTGCTTCTAAGCAGACTATTGCTCGTTGGATTTGTAGTACAATTCAGCTTGCACATTCTGTGGCAGGCCTGCCACAGCCAAAATATGTAAATGCCCATTCCACAAGGAAGGTGGGCTCATCTTGGGCGGCTGCCCGAGGGGTCTCGGCTTTACAACTTTGCCGAGCAGCTACTTGGTCAGGGGCAAACACGTTTGCTAAATTCTACAAATTTGATACCCTGGCTGAGGAGGACCTGGAGTTCTCTCATTCGGTGCTGCAGAGTCATCCGCACTCTCCCGCCCGTTTGGGAGCTTTGGTATAATCCCCATGGTCCTGACGGAGTCCCCAGCATCCACTAGGACGTTAGAGAAAATAAGATTTTACTTACCGATAAATCTATTTCTCATAGTCCGTAGTGGATGCTGGGCGCCCATCCCAAGTGCGGATTGTCTGCATTACTTGTACATAGTTATTGTTACAAAAAAATCGGGTTATTATTGTTGTGAGCCATCTTTTTTAGAGGCTACTTCATTGTTATCATACTGTTAACTGGGTTCAAATCACAAGTTGTACGGTGTGATTGGTGTGGCTGGTATGAGTCTTACCCGGGATTCAAGATCCTTCCTTATTGTGTACGCTCGTCCGGGCACAGTACCTAACTGAGGCTTGGAGGAGGGTCATAGGGGGAGGAGCCAGTACACACCATGTGATCCTAAAAGCTTGCTTTTGTGCCCTGTCTCCTGCGGAGCCGCTATTCCCCATGGTCCTGACGGAGTCCCCAGCATCCACTACGGACTATGAGAAATAGATTTATCGGTAAGTAAAATCTTATTTTTTCAAGTGGGATTTGTTTGCTATAGGATCACATCCATTCAATATAGTGAAACATTCATTATTGCAACTTAAGTCGCTGCCATGCGCCCATTTGTGATAGCCGATAGCGTGGTGTCGTGTGTTGACTCCTTTATATTTCTGGGGTCCACAATTTCCCATGACCTTAAATGGGGGCCAAATATAGGCTCCATTGTCAAGAAGGCGCAACAGCGGTTGTTCTTCCTGAAGCAACTCAGGAAATTCAATATTTCGCAGAAACTGCTGATTATCTTCTATACAGCCATTGTGGAGTCTGTTTTATGCTCTTCAATCACAGTCTGGTATTGAGCTGCCAATGAGTGCGACAGATGGAGGCTACAGAGGGTGGTGAGGACCGCAAAAAAAATAGTTGGAGCCGTTCTCCTCTCTACCTGTCCAGAGTCAAGAAGCGTGCAGGGAAAATTGTGGCAGACAAGCTGTTCCCTGGTCACGTCCTGTTTGAAACACTTCCATTAGGCAGGCGTTATAGGTCCATTCTCGCCAAGTTGACCAGAACCAAAAAAAGCTTTTTTCCGCTAACTGTCCACCTACTAAACTATGCCTAACAAGTGTGGTGCAAAGAACTGCTATGTAATTGTAAACAGTGTTTTATACTAATGTATGGTGTGTGTGTGTATGCTATGTTGTGTTTTTTCCATTTGACCTGCCGACCTAGTACATGTCGACCTAATGACCATGTCGACCTCGTGACCTTGTCGACACAATGGGGTCGATTAAATTCGGCAACTTAAGAATAGCATCGGGAATTAGTTCCCGACGCTATTCAATTCAGCTAAAGTTAAGTCGGCGAAAGCCCGTTCTCGCCGACTTAACAGGTAGTTTTGTCGGGAGAACGGGCATTCTCCGACTTAACTACCCACGGCGATGCTGATTCCCGACAGAATCAGCCTCGCGCCGGCCGCGCTGCAGCACTTTTGTCGGTTTTCTTCTCTCACCCCCTGGGGATGAGAGAAAAATTCCCGATAATTGCGGGTAACTAGCAGCTGAATTGAATAGCGTCAGGAGCTAATTCCCGGCGCTATTCTTATGTTGCCGGATTGAATCGACCCCATTGCATGTCGACCAATAGTGGTCGACCTAATGACTGTCGACCTAAGTAGTGTCGACCTAATGACCGTATCCCCTTTGCATTTATGCCTCTAGTGTTCTTTCCCAATTAACTGATAGAGACACCTCAAATGGGCTAGATGTCATGGTTAGACATGCTACTGACAAGGTATGCACTACCTCCTTACTAAGTTGTGTCAACCCAACGACCCATACCCCTGCAAAGTTGGTAATACACAAATAATGGAATAGGTAAGGCAACAATTTTAAATTACCACTTTCCAGTACATGTAAAATTAAGCGAAGACTCCCACTGGTCCTATTTGTGGACACCAAGGAGCCTAACATCAACGGGGCATATACTGAAGCATTATGGTGAAGAGGTTGGAAAATAGTGTTATGGGACGAAAGACCTAGGCCGGAGCGAGATTGTCGCCAGGCAGTGCAAGTGGTTGTAAGCAACAGATTACTGGACACATGTGGGGGGTAACTAGAAGGCCTCATATGTCAGAGGTATAGATGGACAGTGTCATGACTGTGGTTTTGTGAACCCGGTGTTAGTGAAGTCTGTGCGGGCGACTGGAGGACTATGTGAATACTTTCACTGACCTGGTTTGGGAGTGTTGTGGGCTCGGGGTTTCTTCCGGTGACCGGGAAGAGGAACCGCAGCAGAGATGGCCGAATCTAGGTTTCCCTCATGCAGAATTTGGTCGGCAGACAGGAAGCACGTATGGATACTGGAGGTCTCCTGAAAGACAGAACTTGAAAATGTGCTGAGGAATGAATTAAGGAGAACTGGATGCTGGAGATACCAACTACGCTTGTGAGCACTGGGTGTTTGGAGGCACTGAGGTGTTTGGAGGCACTGAGGTGCTTGTAGGTGCAGAAGTGCCTGGAGACACTGAGGTGCTTGGAGGCACGGAGGTGCTGAGGCGCGGGGGTGCTGATGCATGGTGGTGCTGAGGCACGGAAGCCACAGGGATACGGGAGCTCTGGAGATCACAACTACAACAGCAGTAAAGATGAAACACGGCAGCTGTGGTTTTCAGTTGAGACTATGGAATACAGTACTGTGCCTTTAAGATGAACCACTGCAGCTGTGCCTTTACATTGAGACTCGTGGAAATAGTGAATATCAGTGGCAACACAAAAATAAACCAAAACGGGGTAACAAGGGAACAGAGTTTCCACAGGAACTAAAGTACAAAGGTTACCTTTAGGGAGCTCAGCTTTAAGACTCACACAGAGCTGTGTGTGACACGAGGAACTGGCCCAGTTTCCAACTCAGTCTCCCAACTTATACTTCCTGGTCCTTGGTGATTGGTGAGCAGGATTAGGTGATGCAGAGAGTCTCAGGCTGGCAGAGGATTGGACAACTCTGGGTCAGGTGAACAGTCACTGTCATGTGAGTACTCTAGACTAGGCTGTGATGTAGAATGAGGCCTAGCAGGCTGAGAGAACACTGAAGCCTGAACTTCTGCAAAACATGAGATGCTGGCTTTTAGGCCTAAACTTCGGATTACTGAATTCAGCCTCACACAGGAGATCACCACAGGTGGAGCTAATTAACTATTACCTTCAGGCAGAGAACTCAGGAAAACTCATAGTGCTGACAAGCTGTTTAACTCAGTGAGTAAAAAGACACAGGATCCAGGACAGATGGCAGGGGTAAGTCACCAAATACGAGAACTACAGTCAGTATCGTGACAGACAGAAGGCTGGTTCCAGGACAGTATTAGCATAATTGCCGGAGGCATGTATCCAATCTACTGCATAGCGATAGTTTGCTGCTAATGCATACGTACGTATACAAGGCAAATTAATACCACCTAAGGAGGAGGACTGATTTAGTTTAAACAGCGAAATTCGAGGCTTTTTCCCCGCCCAGATAAAAGTACTAAAGGCCTTGTTCAAGGTTTTTAGATCAGAGTCTTTCAAGATGATAGGGAGCTTTTGTATGGCATATAACAATCGAGGAAATTATATCATCTTAATAAGATGACATCTGCCTATGTATGACAATGGTAAATATCGCCAGTAGTGAAAGTCTGATAATGTGCGGGCAATTAGTCCGGGGAAATTAGCCACATACAAGTCAGTCGGTTTCACCGGGATATTTAAACCTAGATACGTGAGTGAAGAGTCTGCCCAAAGAAACAGAAAGCCCTCTGTCCAGCCTTCCCTAGCACCCACATGTAAGGCCAGAGCCTTGGTTTTCAATTTATTTATTAAAAATCCAGAAACTATTTCAAAATCATGTAATATTTGTAAGAAACTCGGAAACGCCTCATCCGGATTTGTGAAATATAATAGGAGGTCGTCTGTGTATGCTGAAACCTTCAGTACTTTCGGGCCTCTCTCTATTCCATGCCATAGATTATGCAAATGAAATAGTCTAAGCAAAGGATCTATTGCCAAGTTGAATAATAATAAGGGCCGTGGACAGCCGTGTCTAGTGCCACAAAAAAACAAAGTAAAACTGGGGGTATTCAATAGGGATGAGCGGGTTCGGTTCCTCGGAATCCGAACCCGCCCGAACTTCATGTTTTTTTACACGGGTCCGAGCGACTCGGATCTTCCCGCCTTGCTCGGTTAACCCGAGCGCGCCCGAACGTCATCATCCCGCTGTCGGATTCTCGCGAGGCTCGGATTCTATCGCGAGACTCGGATTCTATATAAGGAGCCGCGCGTCGCCGCCATTTTCACACGTGCATTGAGATTCATAGGGAGAGGACGTGGCTGGCGTCCTCTCCGTTTATAGAGAAGAGAGTGAGACAGTAGAGAGAGACACAGTAGTAATTTTGGGGAGCATTAGGAGGAGTACTAGTTACTTGCTGAAGTGATAGATAGTGTGACTGTATATTATCTGACTTGTGGGGGAGACACTGACAGTGGGGAGCAGTTAGAGTCTGAGAGCAGGACTCAGGAGTACATATAACGTACAGTGCACACTTTTGCTGCCAGAGTGCCACACTGCCATTGTGACCACACTGACCACCAGTATAATATATATTGTGATTGTCTGCTTAGGAGTACTACTTGCAAGTTGCTGATAGTGTGACCAGTGACCTGACCACCAGTCACCACCAGTTTAATATATATATATATATATATATATATATATATATAATTGTATATAATATATATATAATATTGTATACCACCTACCCGTGGTTTTTTTTTTTTTCTTTCTTCTTTATACATACTACTATAGTAGCTTACTGTAGCAGTCTGCGGTGCTGCTGAGCTGACTGTGTCCAGCAGGTCCGTCATCAGTCATTACATAATAAATATATATACCTGTCCGGCTGCAGTACTAGTGATATTATATATATATATATATATATTGATTTCATCTCATTATCATCCAGTCTATATTAGCAGCAGACACAGTACGGTAGTCCACGGCTGTAGCTACCTCTGTGTCGGCAGTCGCTCGTCCATCCATAATTGTATACCACCTACCCGTGGTTTTTTTTTTTTTCTTTCTTCTTTATACATACTACTATAGTAGCTTACTGTAGCAGTCTGCGGTGCTGCTGAGCTGACAGTGTCCAGCAGGTCCGTCATCAGTCATTACATAATAAATATATATACCTGTCCGGCTGCAGTACTAGTGATATTATATATATATATATATTGATTTCATCTCATTATCATCCAGTCTATATTAGCAGCAGACACAGTACGGTAGTCCACGGCTGTAGCTACCTCTGTGTCGGCAGTCGCTCGTCCATCCATAATTGTATACCACCTACCCGTGTTTTTTTTTCTTTTCTTTCTTCTTTATACATACTACTATAGTAGCTTACTGTAGCAGTCTGCGGTGCTGCTGAGCTGACAGTGTCCAGCAGGTCCGTCATCAGTCATTACATAATAAATATATATACCTGTCCGGCTGCAGTACTAGTGATATTATATATATATATATATTGATTTCATCTCATTATCATCCAGTCTATATTAGCAGCAGACACAGTACGGTAGTCCACGGCTGTAGCTACCTCTGTGTCGGCAGTCGCTCGTCCATCCATAATTGTATACCACCTACCCGTGTTTTTTTTTTTCTTTCTTCTTTATACATACTACTATAGTAGCTTACTGTAGCAGTCTGCGGTGCTGCTGAGCTGACTGTGTCCAGCAGGTCCGTCATCAGTCATTACATAATAAATATATCTACCTGTCCGGCTGCAGTACTAGTGTGATATAATATATATTGATTTCATCTCATTATCATCCAGTCTATATTAGCAGCAGACACAGTACGGTAGTCCACGGCTGTAGCTACCTCTGTGTCGGCAGTCGCTCGTCCATCCATAAGTATACTAGTATCCATCCATCTCCATTGTTTACCTGAGGTGCCTTTTAGTTGTGCCTATTAAAATATGGAGAACAAAAATGTTGAGGTTCCAAAATTAGGGAAAGATCAAGATCCACTTCCACCTCGTGCTGAAGCTGCTGCCACTAGTCATGGCCGAGACGATGAAATGCCAGCAACGTCGTCTGCCAAGGCCGATGCCCAATGTCATAGTACAGAGCATGTAAAATCCAAAACACCAAATATCAGTAAAAAAAGGACTCCAAAATCTAAAATAAAATTGTCGGAGGAGAAGCGTAAACTTGCCAATATGCCATTTACCACACGGAGTGGCAAGGAACGGCTGAGGCCCTGGCCTATGTTCATGGCTAGTGGTTCAGCTTCACATGAGGATGGAAGCACTCAGCCTCTCGCTAGAAAAATGAAAAGACTCAAGCTGGCAAAAGCACCGCAAAGAACTGTGCGTTCTTCGAAATCCCAAATCCACAAGGAGAGTCCAATTGTGTCGGTTGCGATGCCTGACCTTCCCAACACTGGACGTGAAGAGCATGCGCCTTCCACCATTTGCACGCCCCCTGCAAGTGCTGGAAGGAGCACCCGCAGTCCAGTTCCTGATAGTCAGATTGAAGATGTCAGTGTTGAAGTACACCAGGATGAGGAGGATATGGGTGTTGCTGGCGCTGGGGAGGAAATTGACAAGGAGGATTCTGATGGTGAGGTGGTTTGTTTAAGTCAGGCACCCGGGGAGACACCTGTTGTCCGTGGGAGGAATATGGCCGTTGACATGCCTGGTGAAAATACCAAAAAAATCAGCTCTTCGGTGTGGAAGTATTTCAACAGAAATGCGGACAACATTTGTCAAGCCGTGTGTTGCCTTTGTCAAGCTGTAATAAGTAGGGGTAAGGACGTTAACCACCTCGGAACATCCTCCCTTATACGTCACCTGCAGCGCATTCATAATAAGTCAGTGACAAGTTCAAAAACTTTGGGCGACAGCGGAAGCAGTCCACTGACCAGTAAATCCCTTCCTCTTGTAACCAAGCTCACGCAAACCACCCCACCAACTCCCTCAGTGTCAATTTCCTCCTTCCCCAGGAATGCCAATAGTCCTGCAGGCCATGTCACTGGCAATTCTGACGATTCCTCTCCTGCCTGGGATTCCTCCGATGCATCCTTGCGTGTAACGCCTACTGCTGCTGGCGCTGCTGTTGTTGCTGCTTGGAGTCGATGGTCATCCCAGAGGGGAAATCGTAAGACCACTTTTACTACTTCCACCAAGCAATTGACTGTCCAACAGTCCTTTGCGAGGAAGATGAAATATCACAGCAGTCATCCTGCTGCAAAGCGGATAACTGAGGCCTTGGCATCCTGGGTGGTGAGAAACGTGGTTCCGGTATCCATCATTACTGCAGAGCCAACTAGAGACTTGTTGGAGGTACTGTGTCCCCGGTACCAAATACCATCTAGGTTCCATTTCTCTAGGCAGGCGATACCGAAAATGTACACAGACCTCAGAAAAAGAGTCACCAGTGTCCTAAAAAATGCAGCTGTACCCAATGTCCACTTAACCACGGACATGTGGACAAGTGGAGCAGGGCAGGGTCAGGACTATATGACTGTGACAGCCCACTGGGTAGATGTATGGACTCCCGCCGCAAGAACAGCAGGTACGGCGGCACCAGTAGCAGCATCTCGCAAACGCCAACTCTTTCCTAGGCATGCTACGCTTTGTATCACCGGTTTCCAGAATACGCACACAGCTGAAAACCTCTTACGGCAACTGAGGAAGATCATCGCGGAATGGCTTACCCCAATTGGACTCTCCTGTGGATTTGTGGCATCGGACAACGCCAGCAATATTGTGTGTGCATTAAATCTGGGCAAATTCCAGCACGTGCCATGTTTTGCACATACCTTGAATTTGGTGGTGCAGAATTTTTAAAAAACGACAGGGGCGTGCAAGAGATGCTGTCGGTGGCCAGAAGAATTGCGGGACACTTTCGGCGTACAGGCACCACGTACAGAAGACTGGAGCAACACCAAAAACGCCTGAACCTGCCCTGCCATCATCTGAAGCAAGAAGTGGTAACGAGGTGGAATTCAACCCTATATATGCTTCAGAGGTTGGAGGAGCAGCAAAAGGCCATTCAAGCCTATACAATTCAGCACGATATAGGAGGTGGAATGCACCTGTCTCAAGCGCAGTGGAGAATGATTTCAACGTTGTGCAAGGTTCTGCTGCCCTTTGAACTTGCCACACGTGAAGTCAGTTCAGACACTGCCAGCCTGAGTCAGGTCATTCCCCTCATCAGGCTTTTGCAGAAGAAGCTGGAGACATTGAAGGAGGAGCTAACACGGAGCGATTCCGCTAGGCATGTGGGACTTGTGGATGGAGCCCTTAATTCGCTTAACAAGGATTCACGGGTGGTCAATCTGTTGAAATCAGAGCACTACATTTTGGCCACCGTGCTCGATCCTAGATTTAAAACCTACCTTGGATCTCTCTTTCCGGCAGACACAAGTCTGCTGGGGTTCAAAGACCTGCTGGTGAGAAAATTGTCAAGTCAAGCGGAACGCGACCTGTCAACATCTCCTCCTTCACATTCTCCCGCAACTGGGGGTGCGAGGAAAAGGCTCAGAATTCCGAGCCCACCCGCTGGCGGTGATGCAGGGCAGTCTGGAGCGACTGCTGATGCTGACATCTGGTCCGGACTGAAGGACCTGTCAACGATTACGGACATGTCGTCTACTGTCACTGCATATGATTCTCTCCCCATTGAAAGAATGGTGGAGGATTATATGAGTGACCGCATCCAAGTAGGCACGTCACACAGTCCGTACTTATACTGGCAGGAAAAAGAGGCAATTTGGAGGCCCTTGCACAAACTGGCTTTATTCTACCTAAGTTGCCCTCCCACAAGTGTGTACTCCGAAAGAGTGTTTAGTGCCGCCGCTCACCTTGTCAGCAATCGGCGTACGAGGTTACTTCCAGAAAATGTGGAGAAGATGATGTTCATTAAAATGAATTATAATCAATTCCTCCGTGGAGACATTGACCAGCAGCAATTGCCTCCACAAAGTACACAGGGAGCTGAGATGGTGGATTCCAGTGGGGACGAATTGATAATCTGTGAGGAGGGGGATGTACACGGTGATATATCGGAGGATGATGATGAGGTGGACATCTTGCCTCTGTAGAGCCAGTTTGTGCAAGGAGAGATTAATTGCTTCTTTTTCGGTGGGGGTCCAAACCAACCCGTCATTTCAGTCACAGTCGTGTGGCAGACCCTGTCACTGAAATGATGGGTTGGTTAAAGTGTGCATGTCCTGTTTATACAACATAAGGGTGGGTGGGAGGGCCCAAGGACAATTCCATCTTGCACCTCTTTTTTCTTTAATTTTTCTTTGCGTCATGTGCTGTTTGGGGAGTGTTTTTTGGAAGGGCCATCCTGCGTGACACTGCAGTGCCACTCCTAGATGGGCCAGGTGTTTGTGTCGGCCACTAGGGTCGCTTATCTTACTCACACAGCTACCTCATTGCGCCTCTTTTTTTCTTTGCGTCATGTGCTGTTTGGGGGGTGTTTTTTGGAAGGGCCATCCTGCGTGACACTGCAGTGACACTCCTAGATGGGCCCGGTGTTTGTGTCGGCCACTAGGGTCGCTTATCTTACTCACACAGCTACCTCATTGCGCCTCTTTTTTTCTTTGCGTCATGTGCTGTTTGGGGAGTGTTTTTTGGAAGGGCCATCCTGCGTGACACTGCAGTGCCACTCCTAGATGGGCCCGGTGTTTGTGTCAGCCACTAGGGTCGCTTATCTTACTCACACAGCTACCTCATTGCGCCTCTTTTTTTCTTTGCGTCATGTGCTGTTTGGGGAGTGTTTTTTGGAAGGGCCATCCTGCGTGACACTGCAGTGCCACTCCTAGATGGGCCCGGTGTTTGTGTCGGCCACTAGGGTCGCTTATCTTACTCACACAGCTACCTCATTGCGCCTCTTTTTTTCTTTGCGTCATGTGCTGTTTGGGGAGTGTTTTTTGGAAGGGCCATCCTGCGTGACACTGCAGTGCCACTCCTAGATGGGCCCGGTGTTTGTGTCGGCCACTAGGGTCGCTTATCTTACTCACACAGCTACCTCGGTGCAAATTTTAGGACTAAAAATAATATTGTGAGGTGTGAGGTATTCAGAATAGACTGAAAATGAGTGGAAATTATGGTTTTTGAGGTTAATAATACTTTGGGATCAAAATGACCCCCAAATTCTATGATTTAAGCTGTTTTTTAGGGTTTTTTGAAAAAAACACCCGAATCCAAAACACACCCGAATCCGACAAAAAAAATTCGGTGAGGTTTTGCCAAAACGCGGTCGAACCCAAAACACGGCCGCGGAACCGAACCCAAAACCAAAACACAAAACCCGAAAAATTTCAAGTGCACATCTCTAGTTCAAGCCATTAATGGTTAGGAAGGCTTTGGGCAAAGAGTACAATTTGCGAAATAAAGTGATAAACCCCACTCCAAAAGTTTGAAGAGGCAAAACACGAAGTAAATGAGCCCAGTATACCCTGTCAAAGGCTTTGTCTGCGTCACAACTAACTAAAAGTAAAGATCGATTTTTGATGGATTTTTTTTTAAATACTGTTTATTGAGCAGATCACAGCATGATACATAAATCAGAACATGCAGAAATCACAAATGCAGAATCGATGTTGTGTTTCCAGGGATAAAAAACACATTTACTAGCATGCAAAAATTAAATATAACAAATCATCTGTTAGAAATTGTGTGTTTTAGCCCCTGAAACACAACATTAAGATCGATTTTCATCTATTTGAACTTTATATATCCCTCGTACTTTCATTTTCTGGGCTTTTCACTTTTAGTGTGTAATGCACTATTCTCAGCATGTAACTCAACCAGGGCCGGTTCAAGGGCGCTCTGCGCCCCCGGGCAGGAAAAGGGGCGTGGTCTAATACAGGGGGCGTGGTCAGTTACGCCCCCTGTACATTGCTAGCGCCGCTTGAATGCTGAGCGGTGCGCGATGACGTCATCGCGCACCGCACAGCATAAGGTCCTCTCCACGAAGGGAAACTAGACGCATAGCGTCTAGTTCCCTTCGTGGAGAGGACCTTTGCTGTGCGGTGCGCGATGACGTCATCGCGCACCGCTCAGCAAAGTTACTTTCCACGAAGGGAAACTAGACGCATAGCGTCTAGTTCCCTTCACAGAAGGCGGATGGGGACGGCAGCGGGCAGCGGAGGCGGACGGGGGACACAGTGGGCAGCAGTGGCGGATCTTGCCACGGTGCGGCGCCCTCCGGAGGGCGCCAGCGCCCTCCGGAAGGCGGCGCCCCGGGCAAAAGTCCTGCTTGCCCGTGGCAAGATCCGCTACTGAACTCAACGGACACACGTTCTTGGAACTGAATCAGTTTTGTCCTGACAATTTCTATAGTTGGCTTTGTTGTGTTAGCTTCTAATGCTACTACCAGGAAATAGAATTCAGGTGTTAAGTTCTGTAGCATTGCCACTGCAATCTCCTTATCAACTTTGACTCCTACAGCTGTTAACTGCTGGGATATTGACATCATTTTATCAATGTAGTCACTCATACTTACACACCAAACTTTTATTCACTCATAGGGGTAAATTTACTAAGATTCGTATTTTCCCGTTTCAGGTCAAAGTTCAATCACGAATGACATCGAAAGTGTAAAACTGCAACTTTTTGAATTTATTACGACTAATTTACTAAGCTGTCGTATTCGGATTTTTCTTTTGTTCCGATGTCGATGTCATTCGTGTTTATTTTTTTATTTTTACGGCAGTGATTAGCAAAACACTGCCGACTTATTAAAAATGAATCTCGGCCGGATCTGTGTGATCCGTGCTGGGGTTCATTTTTTTTTTTAAAATTAAACCCTGTAAAATCACACAAAAAAAATGCGTGGGGTCCCCCCTCCTAAGCATAACCAGCCTCGGGCTCTTTGAGCCGATCCTGGTTGCAAAAATATGGGGGGAAAAATGACAGGGGTTCCCCCATATTTAAGCAACCAGCATCGGGCTCTGCGCCTGGTCCTGGTTCCAAAAATACGGGGGACAAAAAGAGTAGGGGTCCCCCGTATTTTTAAAACCAGCACCGGGCTCCACTAGCTGGACAGATAATGCCACAGCCGGGGGTCACTTTTATATAGTGCCCTGCGGCCGTGGCATCAAAAATCCAACTAGTCACCCCTGGCCGGGGTACCCTGGGGGAGTGGGGACCCCTTCAATCAAGGGGTCCCCCCCCCAGCCACCCAAGGGCCAGGGGTGAAGCCCGAGGCTGTCCCCCCCATCCAATTGGCTGCGGATGGGGGGCTGATAGCCTTTTGTCAAAATGAAATGATATTGTTTTTAGTAGCAGTACTACAAGTCCCAGCAAGCCTCCCCCGCATGCTGGTACTTGGAGAACCACAAGTACCAGCATGTGGCGGAAAAACGGGCCCGCTGGTACCTGTAGTACTACTACTAAAAAAATACCCAAATAAACACAAGACACACACACCTTGAAAGTAAAGATTTATTACATACATCCACACAAACATATACACATACTTACCTTATGTTCACACGCAGGTCGGTCCTCTTCTCCAGTAGAATCCAAGGGGTACCTGTTGAAAAAATTCTACTCACCAGATCCAGGGTCCCAGGCTCCTCGTAGCATCCTTTTGTAATCCACGTACTTGAATAAAATAACAAAACGGAGACCCGAGCCACGAAATGAAAGGGGCCCCATGTTTTCACATGGGATTCCTTTCCCCGAATGCCAGAAACCCACTCTGACTTCTGTCTAAGTGGGTTTCTTCAGCCAATCAGGGAGCGCCACGTTGTAGCACTCTCGTGATCGGCTGTGTGCTCCTGTACTGAGTGACAGGCGGCACACGGCAGTGTTACAATGTAGCGCCTATGCGCTCCATTGTAACCAATGGTGGGAACTTTCTGCTCAGCGGTGACGTCACTTTAGGTCAACCGTAGGGCAGAAAGTTCCCACCATTGGTTACAATGGAGCGCATAGGCGCTACATTGTAACACTGCCGTGTGCCGCCTGTCACTCAGTACAGGAGCACACAGCCGATCAGGAGAGTGCTACAACGTGGCGCTCCCTGATTGGCTGAAGAAACCCACTTAGACAGAAGTCAGAGTGGGTTTCTGGCATTCGGGGAAAGGAGTCCCATGTGAAAACATGGGGCCCCTTTCAGTTCGTGGCTCGGGTCTCCGTTTTGTTATTTTATTCAAGTACGTGGATTACAAAAGGATGCTACGCGGAGCCTGGGACCCTGGATCTGGTGAGTAGAATTTTTTCAACAGGTACCCCTTGGATTCTACTGGAGAAGAGGACCGACCTGCGTGTGAACATAAGGTAAGTATGTATGTATGTTTGTGTGGATGTATGTAATAAATCTTTACTTTCAAGGTGTGTGTGTCTTGTGTTTTTTTGGGTATTTTTTTAGTAATAGTACTACAGGTACCAGCGGGCCCATTTTTCCGCCGCATGCTGGTACTTGTGGTTCTCCAAGTACCAGCATGCGGGGGAGGCTTGCTGGGACTTGTAGTACTGCTACTAAAAACAATATCTTTTCATTTTAAACAAAGGCTATCAGCCCCCCATCCGCAGCCCATTGGATGGGGGGGACAGCCTCGGGCTTCACCCCTGGCCCTTGGGTGGCTGGGGGGGGGACCCCTTGATTAAAGGGGTCCCCACTCCCCCAGGGTACCCCGGCCAGGGGTGACTAGTTGGATTTTTGATGCCACGGCCGCAGGGCACTATATAAAAGTGACCCCCGGCTGTGGCATTATCTGTCCAGCTAATGGAGCCCGGTGCTGGTTTTAAAAATACGGGGGACCCCTACTCTTTTTGTCCCCCGTATTTTTGGAACCAGGACCAGGCGCAGAGCCCGATGCTGGTTGCTTAAATATGGGGGAACCCCTGTCAATTTTTCCCCCATATTTCTGCAACCAGGATCGGCTCAAAGAGCCCGAGGCTGGTTATGCTTAGGAGGGGGGACCCCACGCAATTTTTTTTTTTTTAAATAACCACTTTCCCACCCCTTCCCACTGATATACATGCACGGATCTCATGGATCCGTGCATGCCTATCCAATCACGGATATAAAAAGCAGGTCTGTTTTTTTTCTTCACTTTTTTACGAGTTGTAATTTTTCACGGCAGTGTTTTTTTTTTTTTTGCTTTGCACTTCTTAGTAAATGACCGAGATTCATACTTAAACAGCCGCGTTTTGACCGATGGTGTATTCATTCGTATTTTTTTGGATGACCTTCCAAAAAAATACGAATGCCCTCATCACTGCCGTGATTTAAGTTTAGTAAATGACCGAGATGACACTTTGAAGAAAAAACGGCATCTCGGTCAAAATCGGGACCTTAGTAAATTTACCCCATAGAATCTGGCTCAGTAGGTCTCCTGAAATGGAAACTGGAATTCCCAGATCTCACTTTGAAGCTGATTTTGGAGGCTAATGCCTACTTAGATAAAACATTGGGCTCAGTCTCATATTCAGAAATGCATAGAAAATTCTGCATAGAGCTTATGTCACCCCCAAGCTACGACATCTTATAGGAGCCGCCCCTTCATCTCACTGTTTCAAGTGCGCTGCCCCAGAAGCAGATCTTCTACACTGTCTGTGGTCTTGCCCTAAGGTACAAGCACTCTGGCAGGCACTCCAATCGTACATTGTGACAGACCTGCAGTTACAATTTACTATTACTAAGAAATGGGCATTTTGGGGTATGTACCCGAAACTCTCTACCAACAGACTATCCAAAGGGCAGCGTATTTTATTAATTAAACTGACAGCTGCCACTAAGAAGACGATTGTCACGATCCGGGTATCTGGACGCCATTACCTGCCTTTCAGATGTTTCCTGAGGCTCGCTCAGCGTTCCAAGGCCGGATCTCATCTGTGTCCACATACTGCACATTCCTCCTGTCACGCTAAGATGCTGTCACATCGGCGCCATGTTTGAATCCTTCATGGCGTCTCCCGTTCTCCGCGGCCTCCGCCGCCGCTCCGGTGTTATAGGTGCAGGTTGTCAGTGTGGTGTTCCATGCCTGCCGCGGCCTCAGTTGTCATCCACGAGTCTCAGCATACATTTGTCAGTCTGGCGTCTCCTGTCCTCTGTGGCCGGCGCCGCCATTACAGTTATGTTTCCACATGGTTTCCCAAGCCAGTTTTCCCTCCAAGTTCTAACATGGGCGCAGCCATGTTGGATCTAATCACATGCTTCAGTTCCTCCAATCCACTGCCTGGAAATCTGCATAATTGCCCAGCCAATACCTGCATTGCTGCAGGTATAAGTATCCTGTGCCTGGGCCAGGAAATGGTCAGTGCTTTGTTTGTCATACCTTGTTCCAGTCTCTCTCCTGTGGTTGTGTTTCCAGGTTCCAGCTCCTGTCTCCAGCATCCACCAAAGAGACCCGCACCTGCCTACCATCCTGCGGTGCAGCCTGACTCTGCAGTCCTCCGTGGCTGATCCAGTTTCCAGCTATTTCATCTGCTTCCAGCAGTATCCACTACCACCGGTAATCATCCTTCAATTCCTCTGTTTCCACGCTCCCTAGCATCTTACTATATTCACTCCGTGTTTCATCACCTGGCTGGTTCCACCCAGCATTCATTCAGTGACTTTATCATCTAGCTGATTCCATTCCGTATCCACTCCGTGTCTTACCACCTGGCTGGTTCCATCCAGCAATTACAACAGCTGATTCAAGTTACCAACTTCATCTGTTCCATCTACTGGCATGTTCCTTGGATATCTTCACTACTACAGCCAGGCCTGGTAAGGTTATTCCATCTAAAGGACTGTAACAGCTGTTCTTACCTACCAGTGTCCTGTGTAACCATTTCATGGTCAGAGTGCTCCAGGAATCATATTATTTATCATTGCCATTATTTACCTTGAATGCTGTTTGTTTACACGGAGTCTGTTAATAAACTTTTATTTTGACTTTTACCTGGTTGTCATGGTCACACCTTCGGGTTTCCTTTTAACACTTACATGTCCAGGGGTCTGATTAAACCTTCCCGGTTTAAGTTCCTCTCAGCCCCTACAACTGAGGCTTTCTCCTGTCAGCCAAAACCCTCAGTTGTGACAGTAAGCACTGACCATATGAATCCAGCCGGAGACCAGGATCAAGCGGCTAGGCCGATGCAAGAACTGGCAGCCAGACTCGAACATCAGGAGGCTGCACAAGGCCACATCATCCGCTGTCTCCAGGATCTCTCTACGCGGCTGGATGGGATTCAAACGACCCTCCGTGGACCTGGCATGTCCGGTGCGTCCACTACAGTGACACCAGCTGTAACCCCACCCACTTTACCCATTTCCATTCCACGTCTTCATCTCCCAACGCCAGCAAAGTTTGACCGATCTCCAAGGTTCTGCAGGGGATTTCTTAACCAATGCGAAATCCACTTTGAGCTTCAGCCTGGCAATTTCCCCAGCGACCGTATTAAAATTGCCTATATCATTTCCCTTCTCAGCAGCTCAGCCCTTGACTGGGCATCACCTTTATGGGAGAAGTTTGATCCCCTGCTGTCCTCCTATACGGACTTTGTGGCAACATTCAGGCGCATCTTCGACGAGCCAGGCCGGGTAACCTCTGCTTCATCTGAGATTCTCCGTTTATGCCAGGGAACACGTACTGTGGGACAGTATCTCATACAGTTCAAAATCCTGGGATCAGAACTGGCATGGAACGACGAGGCCCTGTATGCTGCATTCTGGCATGGCTTATCAGAACGCATCAAGGATGAGTTAGCTACCAGAGACTTGCCCTCTAAGTTGGATGAGCTAATTTCTCTTTGCACGAAGGTTGATCTACGTTTCAGAGAGAGAGCAACCGAGCTCCAAAATCTTCTGCTCCTCCTCTTCGTCAACCGTCTCCATCCAAGGATGAGCCCATGCAAATTGGCCGTTCCCGTCTATCTCCCGCTGAGCGCCGAAGACGTCTCTCTGAGTCTCTCTGTCTCTATTGTGCAGCTCCGTCTCACATTATCAATGCCTGTCCCAAACGTCCGGGAAACTCCAAATCCTAGCCCGCCAAGGAGAGGGCCGGCTAGGAGTAATGATCTCCTCTCCATCTCCTCATGATTGTAATCTCCCAGTCTCGCTCCAAATTGCTCAACGTTACAGGAACATCATTGCCCTCCTTGATTCCGGAGCAGCTGGGAATTTCATAACCGAAGCTTATGTTAAACGGTGGTCCCTACCCACCGAGAGACTTCCTTCGTCCATCTCCTTAACTGCAGTAGATGGCAGCAAGATTTTTGACGCAGTTATTTCTCTAAGGACTCTACCAGTTCGTCTGAGAGTGGGAGTTCTTCATGCAGAATTTATTTCCTTCCTAGTGATTCCAAGAGCCACACATCCAGTGGTTTTGGGCCTTCCATGGCTCCGTCTCCACAATCCGTCGATTGACTGGACGACTACGCAAATACTAGCATGGGGTCCCTCCTGTGCTAATACTTGTTTGTCCAAAGTGCCTCCTGTTTGTTCTTCTTTCCCCAGGTCGTCTGATGTTCCACCTCCTCCATATCAAGACTACACGGACGTGTTCAGTAAGGCTTCTGCTGATATCCTTCCTCCTCATAGAGAATGGGACTGCCCAATTGATCTCATTCCAGGGAAGGTTCCACCTCGAGGCCGAACTTACCCATTGTCTCTGCCTGAGACGCACTCCATGGAGGAGTACATCAAAGAGAACCTGGCGAAAGGTTTTATCCGACCTTCTTCTTCTCCAGCTGGCGCAGGCTTCTTCTTCGTTAAGAAGATGGACGGTGGTCTGCGACCGTGCATCGATTACAGAGGTCTGAATGACATTACCGCCAAGAACCGGTATCCTTTACCTTTGATTACAGAGCTCTTCGATAGAGTCAGCGGAGCAACCATCTTTACAAAGTTGGATTTGAGGGGTGCCTACAATCTCATCCGGATCCGTGAGGGTGACGAGTGGAAGACCGCTTTTAACACCCGTGATGGACATTATGAGTACCTCGTCATGCCCTTTGGATTGCGCAACGCTCCAGCTGTCTTCCAGCATTTCGTGAATGAGATCTTCAGAGACATCTTATACCGCCATGTCGTGGTTTATCTAGATGATATCCTCATCTTTGCCAATAATCTAGAGGAACATCGTTTCTGGGTAAAGGAGGTTCTGTCCTGTCTCCGTGTCAATCATCTCTATTGCAAATTGGAGAAATGTGTCTTTGAAGTTAAATCCATTCCGTTCCTAGGTTACATTGTGTCCGGTTCCGGACTAGAGATGGATCCTGAGAAACTACAAGCAATCCAGAATTGGCCGATACCCTTAACCCTCAAAGGGGTCCAGAGGTTCTTAGGGTTCGCCAATTATTACAGAAAGTTCATACGAGACTTTTCCACCATTGTGGCGCCTATCACTGCATTAACCAAGAAGGGTGCTAACCCGTCCAAGTGGTCTGAAGAAGCTACGCAAGCTTTTCATCTTCTAAAACAACGTTTCATCTCTGCACCAGTTCTGAAACAGCCCGACACCGACTCTCCTTTCATTTTAGAGGTGGATGCCTCCTCCGTTGGAGTAGGAGCGGTGTTATCCCAGAGGGCTAAAGATGGCCATCTACATCCCTGCAGTTTCTTCTCCCGGAAGTTCTCCCCAGCTGAGCGCAACTATGCCATTGGCGACCAGGAGTTGCTAGCCATCAAGCTCGCTCTTGAGGAGTGAAGATATCTGTTGGAGGGAGCTTCTCATTCAATCACGATACTTACCAACCACAAGAATCTTTTATACCTGAAAGGCGCACCATGTCTTAACCCCCGTCAGGCCAGATGGGCACTTTTCTTTTCCAGGTTCGACTTTAAACTCCAGTTCTGTCCGGGCTCTCAGAATCGCAAGGCCGATGCCCTTTCCCGCTCTTGGGAGCAAGAAAACGAGTCAGAGTCTTCAGACAAGCATCCTATTATTAATCCGTTGGCATTCTCCACGGTAGGGATGGACTCTACGCCCCCACCAGGTAAAAGTTTTGTGAAGCCAGTGTTAAGGAAGAAGCTCATGCATTGGGCCCATGCTTCCCGTTTTGCCGGACATACAGGCATTCAGAAAACCCTCGAGTTTATCTCTAGGTCCTACTGGTGGCCAACTCTGAAGAAGGACGTCAAGGAGTTTATTGCCTCTTGCCCAAAGTGTGCCCAACACAAAGTTCCCCGCCAGTCTCCTGCGGGGCAACTGGTTCCATTATCTGTTCCCAGTCGACCGTGGACCCATTTGTCGATGGACTTTGTTACAGATCTGCCTATATGCAATAAGTTTAATACCATCTGGGTGGTAGTTGACCGGTTCACCAAGATGGCACATTTCATACCCCTCACCGGTCTCCCGTCAGCTTCCAAGTTGGCCCAAGTGTTTATCCAAGAGATCTTCCGACTTCACGGTCTTCCTGAAGAGATCATCTCCGATCGTGGAGTACAATTTGTAGCCAAATTTTGGCGAAGTTTGTGTCAAGCCCTCCAAGTCAAGTTAAAGTTTTCTACAGCTTACCATCCTCAGACCAATGGTCAAACCGAGAGGGTGAATCAGGACTTGGAGGCCTTCCTCCGCATTTATGTGTCTTCCTCCCAAGATGACTGGGTTCAACTCCTTCCTTGGGCCGAGTTTAGCCACAACAATCAATACCATTCCTCATCCTCCTCAACACCATTCTTCATCAACTATGGATTTCACCCTAAGGTTCCAGAATTCCAACCGCTTCCAGCAACTTCTGTTCCAGCAGTGGATGTCACCTTGCGTCAGTTTTCAAACAACTGGAAGAATGTCTGCACAGCCCTGCTTAAAGCTTCATTTAGGTACAAGAAGTTTGCCGATAGGAAGCGTAGAGCGGTTCCTGCTCTCAAGGTGGGTGATCGAGTATGGTTGTCCACGAAGAATTTGAGGTTGAGAGTTCCCAGCATGAAATTTGCTCCTCGTTACATCGGTCCTTTTGAAATTGAACAAGTCATCAATTTTGTTGCTTACAGACTCCAGTTACCTCCCTTCTTGAAAATACCCAGGACATTCCATGTTTCCCTGTTGAAACCGCTGATCCTGAATTGGTTTCATTCTGCACTTCCTCCAACTCCTAAAGTTCAGACTCAACAGGGAATCGAGTATGAGGTGGCCAAGATTCTGGACTCACGTTTCCGTTACGGTCAGTTGCAGTATCTTATTGACTGGAAGGGCTATGGTCCTGAAGAACGCTCTTGGACCAATGCGTCTGATGTCCATGCTCCTGCCTTGGTCCGGAATTTCCACTCGAAGTTTCCTCTAAAGCCTAAGAAGCGTCCTGGGGCCACTCCTAAAGGGGGGGATGCTGTCACGATCCGGGTATCTGGACGCCATTACCTGCCTTTCAGATGTCTCCTGAGGCTCGCTCAGCGTTCCAAGGCCGGATCTCATCTGTGTCCACATACTGCACATTCCTCCTGTCACGCTGAGATGCTGTCACAGCGGCGCCATGTTTGAATCCTGCATGGCGTCTCCCGTTCTCCGCGGCCTCCGCCGCCGCTCCTGTGTTATAGGTGCAGGTTGTCAGTGTGGTGTTCCATGCCTGCCGCGGCCTCCGTTGTCATCCACGAGTCTCAGCATACATTTGTCAGTCTGGCGTCTCCTGTCCTCTGTGGCCGGCGCCGCCATTACAGTTATGTTTCCACATGGTTTCCCAAGCCAGTTTTCCCTCCAAGTTCTAACATGGGCGCAGCCATGTTGGATCTAATCACATGCTTCAGTTCCTCCAATCCACTGCCTGGAAATCTGCATAATTGCCCAGCCAATACCTGCATTGCTGCAGGTATAAGTATCCTGTGCCTGGGCCAGGAAATGGTCAGTGCTTTGTTTGTCATACCTTGTTCCAGTCTCTCTCCTGTGGTTGTGTTTCCAGGTTCCAGCTCCTGTCTCCAGCATCCACCAAAGAGACCCGCACCTGCCTACTATCCTGCGGTGCAGCCTGACTCTGCAGTCCTCCGTGGCTGATCCAGTTTCCAGCTTCCAGCTATTTCATCTGCTTCCAGCAGTATCCACTACCACCGGTAATCATCCTTCAATTCCTCTGTTTCCACGTTCCCTAGCATCTTACTATATTCACTCCGTGTTTCATCACCTGGCTGGTTCCACCCAGCATTCATTCAGTGACTTTATCATCTGGCTGATTCCATTCCACATCCACTCCGTGTCTTACCACCTGGCTGGTTCCATCCAGCAATTACAACAGCTGATTCAAGTTACCAACTTCATCTGTTCCATCTACTGGCATGTTCCTTGGATATCTTCACTACTACAGCCAGGCCTGGTAAGGTTATTCCATCTAAAGGACTGTAACAGCTGTTCTTACCTACCAGTGTCCTGTGTAACCATTTCATGGTCAGAGTGCTCCAGGAATCATATTATTTATCATTGCCATTATTTACCTTGAATGCTGTTTGTTTACATGGAGTCTGTTAATAAACTTTTATTTTGACTTTTACCTGGTTGTCATGGTCACACCTTCGGGTTTCCTTTTAACACTTACATGTCCAGCGGTCTGATTAAACCTTCCCGGTTTAAGTTCCTCTCAGCCCCTACAACTGAGGCTTTCTCCTGTCAGCCAAAACCCACAGTTGTGACAACGATCATCTCCCAATGGATCTCTACTGACCTCATTCCCATTTCACTACTACACCCTAGGATCTCTCATCTCTTTCACCTAGACTGGACCAATACTGCTTTACAGAAGGATAAGTTGATTGAAAAATACTTCCAAATTTGGCTACCCTACGTTCAAACTCTTCCCCCGGTTATAACGGAGGCTCTACGGAAATGTTTTAAAGACACTAAATGGTACATGTTAGAGACCCTTGATACTGTGGGCCCCTTTTGATTACAAGACTCCTTGCTGTTTACATATCCCAGTTTGTTCTCTTGCTGTTATGATGTTTGATTATTTCCTCTAATGTTCAGTTTTGACATTGCTTAGGGCTTACTTGGAGTACCCCTACTATTACTGTATGTATTTACTAACACTCGTACATAATGCATGTTGATCTTATTTTGACTTGTTATTATTTCACTTGTCAATAAAAAACTTTTACAAAAAAACTTTTATTCACTCAACTGTGTACTATACGCATCAGATGAAATTTTCTCATCAGACCCTTATATTCATATTCTGCCGGCAGGCCTGTCAACATAGTTGACACTTTCCCATGTATGATAACGTAAGTGTGCTGTTCAGCACTCGAGCCTATTGTTCCCATGGGTTTTTCTGCATCATCTGGGATGGAACTTCACCTGGGTTAACTGTAAGGACGGGTACACATGGATAGATCCGTGCTTAAAATCTAAGCAATCTGACTAGATTGCTTAGAAGTTAAGCACGGATCTCTCATGTGTATGCCCCACAGCGATAGCTGTGCATCGCTATTGCCGGTGCTAGATTGAGCCTCACTTCAGCGCTGTGTGAAGTGATCTACCCCCCCCTCATCACACATCGTGCTATGTGGGGGAAGATATGTGTGCTGAGCGATCTGTGATAGATCGCTCAGCACACATCTCTCTAGGTGTGTACCCCCCTTAACTTTCCACAATCTCTCCCACTTTAATTGCAATTCCATTGCAAACGTCCATGTGGTGTAATTCTCTGTGCCTTTCAGCTCAGTAAAAGCAATCATGGATACAGCCCCTGTGTACATGTGTGCTTGCAGCCTCACTGATTAACTCCTACTGCTTACATATAGTTACATAGTTTCTGAGGTTGAAAAAAGACAATTTGTCCATCGAGTTCAACCTATTTGTGGTCTCCTACGCTGTATTATTTTTAGGACTAATTTTATCTGTTGCTAATGTCGGCCGTTGTGTTTATTCCTCTTTCTTTCTTATAACTATATTGCGTGACTGCGCACCATAACCTTGTGTATACTTATCCATTAGGAATTTATCTTACCCATTCTTAAAAGTGTTGACAGAGTCCGCCACTACTACTCTCTCAGGCAGGGAATTCCAAACACGTGTTGTCCTTACTGTGAAAAAACCTTTTCGTACCTGTGTGCTAAATCTCCTCTCCTCTAACCTAAGTGGGTGTCCTCTGTATTGATCTTACAAAAAAAAACAGATCCACCGCAAGCTCTGTGTATTGTCCCCTTATATATTTGTAAATGTTGATCATGTCCCCTCTTTTCCAATGTAAACATGCCTAGCCTTGCAAGCCTGTCCTCGTATTCCAGCGTCTCCATCCCTTTAATTAGTTTGGTCACCCGCCTCTGAACTTTTTCTAGTTCCAAGATATAATTTTTGTAGGATGGTGCCCAAAATTGTGCACAGTATTCACGATGTGGCCTCACTAGGGACTTATATAATGAGAGTATAACATTCTCATCCCTTGCATCAATTCCCCGCTTTATGCATGCTAATACCTTGTTAGCCTTCTTTACTGCAATCCTACTTTGGGTACTGCTGCTTAGTTTGCTACCTATGTGAGCACCTAAGTATTTTTCCAGTACAGAATCCCCTAATTTTACCCCATTTAGTATGTAGGTGTTATTTTTGTTCTTGCTACCAAAAGTGCATTACCTTACACTTGTCTGTATTGAAGCTCATTCTCCATTTTGCTGCCCATGCTTCTAGTTTAACTAAGTAGTTCTGAAGAGACTCAGCATCCCCCTCCGTATTTATAACCTTACACAATTTGGTATCGTCTGCAAAAATTGACACCATGCTCTCTAGACCTACTGCTAGATCGTTAATGAAAATTTTGAACACTAGTGGTCCAAGTACAGACTCCTGTGGCACACCACTTAGCACTTCAGTCCAATTTGAAAAAGTTCCATTTATCCCAATGCGCTGCTCCCTATTATCTTACCTCTTGCTAACACACTTCTGCTGGCACATTTCATCTACTTTGGTGCCTGAGTGTGTTTAGGTGCCTGGCATGTAGGTGCCTGGTCCCATAAAATGTTAGTTGCCAGAGCTCATAACCTGGTGATATGCTTTTCATATTAATGGTGGCGTGCAGGTTAAATAGTAGACACCAACGGAATACTAATATAGCAATAAACCATGCACATGGTTCTTAACCATATATATGGTTTATTGTAGTGTAACAGGGTTTGTTTGAACAGCGGTACTCACACTTACACTTAGCGTGCTTGATAGACGGAGCCAGGTACGGACTGGGGGCCGAAATCAGCCCTGGCTCCTTCAGCAAGGGCACAAGCCAGGGGCACTAAAGAAGAGGAGCACCACGAGTCAGGGGGGTGTGGACTCGCGGCATGCCTCCATTGGCCTTCCCGGATTTCTGTGGGACCGGACTGGCCCACTAGCCCTTCAGGCATTTGCCAGAAGTGCCAGATGGGCAGTCTGGCCCTGGATGGAGCAGAGCATGAGCAGTACCATAAAGAGGGCCAGCCGGTCATGTATGTGGTAGCAGTGCAGGTATAACAGCGGTGATACCAGAATATAACACAGGATAAAGCGGGGATGTATTGCAGGGTCACTGAGCTAAGTTGAGCACACTCATGTTCCACTCTGGCATGCTATCACAGTGGCAAGATGGCGCCGCACAGTCCAAACGGTGGCCATCTTGGTAAAGGTGATTGCTTCACCTCATGGGATAATATGGAGACAGAGCAGGAGCAAACTCCATACTTCAACAACTGTGACATCACCGAGGAACATCATTACTACTAAGCATCAACACTGGCTAATATTCACTAGGCACCAATTGGTAGTGAATATATAAGCTGCACTATCCTGAATATTGGGCCAGTCCTAGTAATAGCTCTCCGCCACTATGTACAGGGAACAGGTGCTCTTTTGAAATTCCATTTACAACTCATTTGAACAAAACAAGTTAAACCCTTTGATAACATTTCTGCTTTGCCGGTGAAAGCTGACTACATTCTTATACTTAAAACAACAACATTCTTTTCTGAGACAAAAGTCTTTGCATTGTTCAAACTTAAAATGATACATTAACAAAGCTCTGTACAACACAAATATAAATAGGCTATGTTATATGAGCGAGATATGAAGACTTACTTTGATAAAAAGTGTACACAATGCACATACACTGGAAGTAAAAAGTCTGTGCCTCTAAGCTAGCGATCTGCAGTGTTATCTCCCTACGCTCATAACCTAGCTGAATACTCATCATCACAAGCTTAGCCTGTATATGATATTAGACATATTCAGTTAGGTATGTGTATATAACAATGAGAACCTGTAAACAACAGACAGCTTTCAGCCCACATATACCCCTTTCATACCGAACAAATAACCCGGTATCGACCCAGTATATTGCTGGGTCGTCGCGGGTCGCTGTGCAGTGTGAAAGGGGTCACTGACGAATTCCCGGATCACCTGACCCAGTAATTTAACCAGAGGATAAAGAAAGGTTATTCCCGTGTTATTACGGGCTCAGGTGCAGTGTGAACGGGTTGCCCTGTCAATGTGACCCGGGACCCGTTCACAGCATAGGCAGAGGCGGCGTGGAAAAGATCTCATCTCCCAGCACTGCCTCCGCACCTGCCGTTGATGCCGGTTCCGCCCCCCCCCCCCCTTCCCCCCGCCCCTTTCCCACGATGGCAACTCATATTGCCGGATCGTGAAGCCAATGTGAAAGGGTCCAATGTTGGGTCGCACACGGGAAGGACCTGTTTCCAATTCCTGGGTGCAACCCGGCATTACTGAGGCTTACTGGAGACCCCAATGTGTTTTGCCCCTGAATCACCTGCTGGATTCTTCTCTCAGTGAACTTGTGATAGGGATACAATACTACACACTATTAGCTTTTATGGATGATTTATATTCTGAGCTGTCTTCACTCATCCCAAAAAAAGGGGGTTCACTCAAAGTCAGCTCCAGGACACTCCTAGGGGTAAATTTACTAAGATGGGAGTTCTATTTCAGATGGGATGTAACCCATAGCAACCAACCAGATCCTACTTCTCATTTATCTAGCACAGGGGTGGGGAACCTTCGGCCCCCCAGCTGTTGTTGAACTACACATACCAGTATGCCTTGCTACAGTTTTGCTATGTGGCCATGCTAAAACTGTTGCAGGGCATGCTGGGATGTGTAGTTTAACAACAGCTGGAGGGCTGAAGGTTCCCCATCCCTGATCTAGCACCTTCTAGAAGATCATACCTGGTATCTGATTGGTTGCTATGGGCAACATCCCATCTGAAACAGAACTCCCATCTTAGTAAATTTACCCCCTAGTCACTTAGAATGTAGAGGAACGTAATCTGTTTCTCTTCACTTCCCCAATAAAACACCAATTTGGAAAAATAGATGAGCCAAAATTCATGGGGAACTTAATGTACAAATAATAAAGATAATTTGGGATAAAAACAATATATCACTAGTACTTTTCCTTAAATTCTAAACCAGTCGCCACCTCGCCCACACTGTAATTTTACCTCCATCACACACTAATAAAATCCAGAAAAAAATGAATATATAGTAAATCATCAAGTAGTCCAGAACTTTCATTTGTGCATTTCCAAAATCTGTTGGACCCGGGTCTTGAAGAACCTAAATTATGAGAACTGTCCCGTAGACTAGGGTTTCCCAAACTTAGGGGGTTGTTCAGGTTTGTTAGCAAACCAAAACAGCA
Organism: Pseudophryne corroboree; assembly: GCF_028390025.1. NCBI lineage: Eukaryota > Metazoa > Chordata > Amphibia > Anura > Myobatrachidae > Pseudophryne > Pseudophryne corroboree. The sequence continues at coordinate 108,928,817 of NC_086454.1, read as the reverse complement.
CACTAATGGGAAAAACCATGGGGGTAATTCCAAGTTGATCGCAGCAGGAATTTTTTTAGCAGTTGGGCAAAACCATGTGCACTGCAGGGGAGACAGATATAACGTGCAGAGAGAGTTAGATTTGGGTGTGGTGTGTTCAATCTGCAATCTAATTTGCAGTGTAAAAATAAAGCAGCCAGTATTTACCCTGCACAGAAATAAAATAACCCACCCAAATCTAACTCTTTCTGCACATGTTATATCTGCCTCCCTTGCAGTGCACATGGTTTTGCCCAACTGCTAAAAAAATGTCCTGCTGCGATCAACTTGGAATTACCCCCCATGTGCACTGCAGGTGGGGCAGATGTAACCTGTGCAGAGAGAGTTAGATTTGGGTTATATTGTTTCTGTGCAGGGTAAATACGGGCTGCTTAAATTTTACACTGCAATTTGGGTTTCAGTTTGAACACACCCCACCCAAATCTAACTCTCTCTGCACATGTTACATCTCCCCACCTGCAGTGCTACTGTACATGGTTTTGCCCACTTGCTTGCTTTTTTGGTTTGCTAACAAACCTGAATAAGGCCCTTAGGGCCCTGGGGGTAATTCCAAGTTGATCGCAGCAGGAAATTTTTTAGCAGTTGGGCAAAACCATGTGCACTGCAGGGGGGCAGATATAACATTTGCAGTGAGAGTTAGATTTGGGTGGGTTATTTTGTTTCTGTGCAGGGTAAATACTGGCTGCTTTATTTTTACACTGCAATTTAGATTGCAGATTGAACTCCCCACACCCAAATCTATCTCTCCATGCACATGTTATATCTGCCCCTCCTGCAGTGCACATGGTTTTGCCCAACTGCAAAAAAAAAATCCTGCTGCGATCAACTTGGAATTACCCCCCTTATCCAGCTTCAGTTTTGCTAAAATAGCAAAACTGCAACTGCTATCACTCGCATGCTGGTGGCCAGCAATACAATTGCGATCGCATAGCTGATTTAGGGTAGCCCACTGGCTGCGAAGGCAGTCAGCCGCTGACATTGACCCCGTCGCAGTGGGCGCGTGTGACATCATGCGGCTGCACGCGGGACCCTTGCTCTCTTAAAACGCCCTGACAGTACGCCTTGGAATATAATATCAGGGATTTGTATTTTGCTGCTGGTGAGAAACAGGCACATGTCACTATGTTAGAAGTCAGTTGAGTAGACACTAGGGGGGTCTATGTACTAAGCCTTGGATTGAGATAAAGTCGCTGGAGATAAAGTACCAGCCAATCGGCTCCTAACTGCCATACCACAGGCTGTGTTTGAAAAATGACAGGAGCCGATTGGCTGGTACTAGGGAGGCCAATCCCGGGCCGTTTTTTCAATCCCGGGATTCGGGATTGAAAAACGCTCAATCCCGGGATTCCCGGGGTCCCGGGATTGCAGTAGGGATCAGTGAAGGGCAGTGGAGAAGGGTGTAGGGAGCAGCGCTGGAGGGAAGGTGTAGGTAGCTGCACGGGAGGGTGTAGGTAGCTGTGCGGGAGGGAGGGTGTAGGTAGCTGTGCGGGAGGGAGGGTGTAGGTAGCTGTGCGGGAGGGAGGGTGTAGGTAGCGGTGCGGGAGGGAGGGTGTAGGTAGCGGTGCGGGAGGGAGGCTGCTAGAGAGCACTACACGGAGGGAAGGTTGGTAAGTAATACTACTTACTGTTAGGTGGGCGGCAGCCATGGACACACTGAACGCAGCGGCATTTCAAATGAAGCGCCGGCCGCCAGCCAACCAGAGCTGGCGGACCGGCAGCCAATCAGGGAAGCGGCCGCAGCAGTCGCTCCTGATTGGCTGCCGCTGCTGCGGCAGCTTCCCTGATTGTTTGCCGGTCCGCCAGCTCTGATTGGCTGGCGGCCGGCGCTACATGTGAAATGCCGCCGCGTTCAGCGTGTGTCCATGGCTGCCGCCCGCCTAATAGTAAGTAGTATTACTTACACCCACCCTCCCGCACATGCGCAATGTAATCCCGTGAATCCCGGGATTGGAGGCTCCAATCCCGGGATTCAAATCCCGGCATTTTTGGGCCCAAATCCCGGGATCCCGCCGATCCCGATCCCTGGATTGGCCTCCCTAGCTGGTACTTTATCTCCAGCGACTTTATCTCCATCCAAGGCTTAGTAAATAGACCCCTAGATGACAGAAACTACTTGATGGCAGCAAAAACTCAAAATCCATGTAGATGTGGCAGGTGCCTCTTTTCCACTGAGCCCCTCAATCACAGACCCTTTTTCTCGCAGAGTAGTAAATTTGCCGCTAGCGCGCGATAAACCCATAGGTTTTGGCATAAGTACCCAGAGCTATGTGTTAATGTATTTGTAGCACCCATGATAAGGGCAGTTATCTCCCTCAGGCTCGAACAGGATTCAGAATTAAGGGGGACATGTACTAAGCAGTGATAAAAGTGGAGAAGTGAGCCAGTGGAGAAGCTGCCCATGGCAACCAATGAGGTGCTCTGTATATGTTTATAGTATACAAATTATAAATGTTACGTCAGTGCTGATTGGTTGCCATGGGCAACTTCTCCACTGGCTCATTTCTCCACTTTTATCACTTCTTAGTACATGTCTCCCTAAGTGCAGCCTGCGGCTTTATCACAGGCTGCCGCGGGCTGTAATAGAATAAGCCCTGGCATACCAATTAGCCCACGGTTAGTTAGCACGGCTGATTGAATCCGGCCCTAAGCATTAATGTTTTGTTCTAACTGTTGTACTACTTGCAGCCTTGCAATAATACGGGTATGGCAAAACACGTCGACATTACAATGCCGACGTGGAGGTTCCGTTGACATGACAAATGTTGACATTTACAATGTTGACAGCCAGCATATGGGCATAGCGTTTGTAGTTTTTCCTGCCCTAAACCTAACCGCAGTCTAATCCTGACACGAAAATGGACTGTGGACATTGTTCCTGTCAACATTGACAGTGTCAACAATATGACTGCATGCCCAATAGTTCAGCTATGAGCAGTACTGTGGCATGTTAGGGATTTCAAGACGTGCAGTGATGTTACGGTGTACGTATTCTAGAATATCATGCAGGTGTCTGTCTACAGTAGAGATGGTCTATTGCAGTGTTTCCCGACCTCAGTCCTGAAGGAACACTAACAATTCAGTTTTAAGGATATACATCATACTTGCCGACTTACTGGACGCTGTCTCCGGGAGGGAGCAGCCAGGACGGATAAGCCAGGGGAGGGCCATGCGGGGGGTGATGTGTCACATGGGGGTGGGTAGTCAAAGCAAGGGGGGGGGGGGGGGGGCAGTACAGGGACATGGTGGTCAGACACATCATCATAGCCATGCCCCCGCTATATAATCCTGAGATTACCGGTATCATACAGCCGGGGGTGTGGTTAGGATGACGTGATTCAGCAAGAATCGCATCATCGGCTGGGGTTGGGCAGAGATGCCGGGAGACTTGCATCCCCTTCTGGGGGGCTGGGAGGGTCACCCCATTTTCGTGAGCCTCCTGGCCGATACGGAGGAGTAGGCAAGTATGATATACATGCTTGCGCATAGATGGTTACATTAATATAACTGAGGTACTAATTAAGCCACCTGTGCTCAAGTATAGCTAGCCCTAAAACCTGGATTATGTTGGCATCCAATTAAGCACAAAGTTTTGACTGCAAAAAAAACTTGCATACCATGTGCCCAATATTGGATTACCGCGGTTATGTCTGCTCCCGATACCCACGGCAATCCAATTTAAAAACAATGCATGCAGGGTTTTCTGCTTTGATAACCCTGCGGTACAAGATTAAAATAAAGTCAGATTCTTTCTGGTCTGGTATTTCCAGTGGTCTCTGTGGCTTCCGGTCATCTCCCCTCCATCTTTCCACTAGGGAGGTGGCTGCTGGTAGATTCTACCTGCATACAAGGGGTAGGGGATGGGAGGGGGTATACACCTAACAGGGGTCTCACACACGGGTGTGATACAGAAAATAGACATTAAAAAGGTAGACAGTCATTAGGTCAACAGTCAAAAGGTCAGCAGGGTCAAAAGGTCGACATGGTCAACACAGAAAAAATGTGGGAATTGTTTTGTGGTTTTAAATACTTTTTACCCCAATTTCTGTAAATGCGTTCGTTCGCCACGCTTCGGGCGCGGTGGTTTGCTTCGCTCGCCACAAGGTTACTAATGGTGATAGTTTGTGACATGGATAGTCAATTTGATGAAATGCGTCGCTTTGCTCGCCATGCTTCCAGCTCGGTGGCTCGCACTGCTCCCGCTCACCACAAGGTTACTAAAGGTAATAGTTTAGGACATAGATAGTAAATGCAGCAAAAGTTGTAAAAATGTAAAAAATCCCTAAAAGAAATTTTTTAAAAAATGTGCCGACCATACGTCGACCTTTTGACCCTGTCAACCTAATGCAAGTCGGCCATTAGTGGTCAACCTATTGACTGTAGACTTCTTTAGTGTAGATCTATAGACCGGACACCCTCACACACATTCACACATCATGCTGCTGCTGCAAAGGACTGGACCCTGACAGGAGACTGGAGGAAGAAGACTCCACTTCAGAAGGTGAGTAAGCATTAATTAATCTAATTGGAATCTTCCAATTACTTAGTCACTGTGGGGGCCACAGGGGTGCCAGAACAAGCTCAGATAGGTTTTCCTAAAAATAACGATTTTAGGAAAAATCAGGCTTCAAAGACGCAGAGAATCCTATAGAAATCACAGCGGCTCATTTTTTCCTTTGCAATCGAATAGGAAAAACCCAGCAACTGCGAGAAAATCCCTGCACCGCAGAGTTTTTAAAAAATGAATGCACAATTGAATATGCTCCTTAGTGTGGCTTGACGACTGTGGTTAGGGACCTGTGGTCTATAGGATATAATAAGCCAGGTTTTTTTATACAGGACACAGAAATGAATCAGGACTTCTGATTTATGTAATAACTTACAGCAGGGGGTGCTTCATGCCTTACAATATACTCATGCTTAATTTAAGGAAAGCTGATGCCAGAATATACTGTTTATGCAGACATTAATATTGCTTATGTATTATAATAAGCTTATAAAATATGCTTAGGGTATTTGTCATCATTTTGGGTTTATATTATAACTGTGTTATTTTATTAAAGAATCTCTAATTCTACAGTGTCTCGCAGCATTGAGATTCTCGGCAGGTTGTATAAAGAATCATGTTGTGCAGCAAAATGTTCTATAGGTTTAAATGAGTATAACCGTTTTCACAGCAATTGGGGCCTAACAATTTGTTTCCCTGTCAAGCTATGGTACATATAAGACTAGCTATATTGTCAGCAGCCAGAGGCCGACTATAATAGTGGGGAAGGGAGGAAGATTCCTCGCTGACAGGGGGATGTAACATTCCTGTAGAGGAGTAAAGGAGTTCAGCGAGTGGGGTGTGAAATAGACAAACAGTGTGCAAGTTAGAGGGAAGAGAGAGAGCACAGTCAGGCTTGTGAAGAAGGAGCTGTTGCTTAGATCTGTGTGTCTGCAAAGTGTAGGAGCAGGTGTGAGGGATTGTAATACAGGTGTGAAACATCTTTCACAAAATAGGACAGAAGTCAGAGAGAGGCAGGCGCTGGTGTATTATACAACCATGCAATAGAGAATGAGGAGAAAAGAGCCTGTTATAGAGCAGGGAAGCTAAGAAGGGGTTGATAGACAGCAGTATAAGTGCATTAGGCCAGGGAGGTGGAGTACAGAAAAGGCAGGGACAGGTAGGAGTGCTGAGGTAATGACAGGGTGGGGCATGGAAGCAGATACAGCCTGGGAGCGTGGAGGAGGCCAGTGACAGGCAGGAACAGTCTGCATTATCCAAATAGAGTTCTAGAGCTTAGAGAATTACAGGAAGCAGACATAAAAGTGGCCCCTCAGAAAGGTGGAGGAGAGTGGCATATAATATTCAGGTGGGACAGCCGCAGGTGAGGCCAGACGCTGAGTGTAGACAGTCGTACTTTGTGGAAGAATGAACTTCCACCCTCAAACCTTGACTATGCAGGACAGTCACTTCCTTATGTCGGCCCTGCAGCCAAACACGGACATCACATCCCTGGCACTTCCCACGGACTCCCAACTGGACCGAAGACTGCGTGATGAGAGCCAAGAGCTGCGCAATGCCCGCGTACAGGAACAGGTCCGGGCACGGATGATGCAAAAGGGGCAAACGTCATCAGGGGCCAACTCCGTTTATGGAGGTAAGAAAGTTCCAAAACTATATGACTGTATGTTAGAGCACCCAGGCACAGAATTTAGTACAGCATGCATAGTCTGTCCAAAACATATCAGTATGCAGTTATTCCTGGACCGTGGCATTCACACAGTTAAGTTTTAAACCTGTGATTGTCTAATCATTAGACTTGACAACCTGTAGTTACTATAGCACTCCCTCTACTATGATAGAACAAGAGAAAGCCACAACACCTGTTAATAGCCCTGCCCTGTACTTCCCTGATATGTTTTCATTGTCCCATTTGGCTTACTAATTATATTCAGGCATCCATGCCACTAGTTCTGTTATGCGGTACTAGTTTCTGTGCCCGGGCGTCCTGTACATTGTGTAAAAACCTTTTAAAAAAAATCTAATTATTTTAAAGTTTTGAAACCTTGCTTTTAACATGCAACAAATCATTCCCTTCTTTATTGTCTTCTATTGTCCTTCTAGAACTTCAGGATGTTCTGCGTAATCCATCTATATTACTCACAGGGCAGTGTGTGTGTTTAAAGTTACATCAATCGGTTGGTTCAGTCTGTAATTAAGTGTTCTTTGCATGCAAATTCCCAGGCATTCATACAGCAACAAGACCTTGTGATTTTATTAGTGTGTCATTTCATTTGCCCTGATCCATGGGGTGTGATATGTTTTTTATTGCATTCCTTTCTCAGTTAGTGTCAGACCTGGTCTTGTTCATGCTACTTAGCCTTGCAATAAAGCAGGGGTGGGGAACCTTTGGCCCGCCAGCTGTTGTTGAACTACACATACCAGCATGCCTTGCTTCAGTTTTGCTATTTGGCCATGCTAAATCTGTTGCAGAGCATGCTGGGATGTGTAGTTCAACAACATCTGTTGGGCCAAAGGTTCCCCATCCCTGCAATAAAGGGTTCTGTTGCTAGAAACTGGTTTTAAGGTACATTACTTTTGTTTGTCAGGTAAGTTTAATGACAGAGCATTTGTTGCATCAAGAGGGGTTTATGCAGCAAATTATTATTGTAACTGCAAAAAAATAAATTTCTCTCTGTTTATTGGGTAGCTGCACCCCCTCTATATAATGACCTGTAACAACCCTACGGCCCACTGGATGGTGCTGACAATTGATATAATCCTAATCTGGCTTTAAGTAATTGACACTGGACCGTCAACTGTTGTCCTGTTTGGCTACACACATTGCATTTGGCTTTGTCCATTATTGGCACAAATATGTTAATGGCTGCTCAGCAATGTCACATAGTCACCTGTGACTATGCAGAAAGAGAATGTGACATACCTGCAGCTATGGAACATTGTAGAGGAGTCCTTAAACTGGGCAGGACAGTATTAGTATCAACAGTACAGAGATTTACTGGGCTCCATCCTGGATGATGCAAGTGTTTAACAACAACCTGTGTGTGTAAAGTCCACAATCTCACGTTCTGTAATATTGTACCTGGTCTGTAATATTGTACCTAGCAGATGAGAGGACGAGTTGGTGATTCTGATATTTATTAATGGACTCTACCAAATTCTCAAGTCATAATAATGTAGCCAATTTTGTAAACGACTTCCTCTCTGGATAATCAGCTGTTGCTGTATACACGTTTTAGATATTGTAGTTGGATAGCAGCCAAAAGAGGCTACAAGTTGCCTAAAGTGAGCTTACATGTATACTTGTTTAGTTAAAGGCCTGCAAAATATAGACCATTGCACCGAGCCTACAGATTGTGTGATGTGCCAGCCAGGAGACTTAGTTGACGGGTAATAATGGGTATTTCATGTTTGTGATTATGTGTATCAGGAATAAAGTGTGACTACATACTGGTGGTCTCAGAATTGTGATCTGCCTCACTTTTCAGATATTTTATGAGTTTGGGTGGAGTGAAGTTTGTGCTTGGCAAGCTAAGTCCTGTTTCCCCTCTGAATGGAGAGCCAGCATCCCATTACACATCCACACTGGGTGATGCACATTCCTGCAGGGTGATGTGAAGTTTAATTGCTGGTGACTTGTGACTCTCCGCTATCTGCTTAGGGAGGGGTTAGCGGTGTCTCCCACCGGATGACAATACTGTGCTGTTGTGTCACCTGTGTGTAATAGGGTGGAGGGAGAAGGGAGTGCACATGCATTTCACCTTGGTGCTGAATTTTGGATGCTATGTGTATAGACCTGTTTATTATGAGTAGGAACTTGGAAGGGGCTAGGCGGAGAAGACTTAACCATATTTGCATAATATAATAAGTCATTGTAGATAGACCCATGTAAAATAGAGAACTAACACCCCATATTTAGGTAAAACATTACAAGGTTTTAATCCCATATCCTTTTAACACAATGGACTGTTTATAAGTGGACCTAGAAACTATTCTGAACTTAAAGGAGGTTTTCCATTTTCAGACATTGGGCTATTGAGAGACGCGCATGGCCTCTTGCAACTTTTCCTATTTACATTACTACTAATGTATTGTTCTGGGTTCGTCACCAATGCCTTTATACAGGTTGAGTATCCCTTATCCAAAATGCTTGGGACCAAAGGTATTTTGGATATCGGATTTTTCCGTATTTTGGAATAATTAGAGACCATAATGAGATATCATGGTGATGGGACCTAAATCTAAGCACAGAATGTATTTATGTTTCATATACACCTTATACACACAGCCTGAAGGTCATTTTAGCCAATATTTTTTATAACTTTATGCATTAAACAAAGTGTGTCTACATTCACACAATTCATTTGTTTCTTATACACCTTATACACAGCCTGAAGATCATTTAATACAATATTATTAATAACTTTCTGTATTAAACAAAGTTCGGGTACATTGAGCCATCGAAAAACAAAGATTTCACTATCTTACTCTCACTCAAAAAAGTCCGTATTTCGGAATATTCCGTATTTCGGAATATTTGGATATGGGATACTCAACCTGTATCATCTGGGCAATAATTCCCTGTTTACCTTGGATACGACACAACTGCTCAGTGAAAACAGTTGCTGTGTATAAAGTAGAGGTGAGTTGTACCCAAGGGCAGGGCCGAAACTAGGATTTTCGTCACCCGGGGCAAGGCGGTAATTTGCCGCACCTCCCCCACCCCCAAAAAAAAAAAAAAAACATGCAATCAAAGTCAAACACTGTCAGACTAAAATAATCATATTATCAAAAATTTTGAAAAAGAAGGGGACACTATTGGACAATATTCCCCTATGTGCCCCAAATGCCCTAAGCATCACATGCCCCCCAGCAGCATGTTCCACTACATGCTATCCTGTATGTCCCCATACATTGCATTATATCACTGCACTACATTCCCATATCCACTGCACTACATCACTATACTACATCCCCTACACGCTGAACTACTTCACTACACTATAGTGTGTTCTCTTAATGGTGTGTAGGCGGCAGCTTGTTATCAGTTGGTGCTGGGCAGGCAGGTGGGACCATAGCCTGCTTAAAAACACAACACCAACAGCTCACTTCTGTAGCTTGCACGATTCACTGCATGCTAGTCACAGCATTGAATGGCAAAGAAGAGAGTTTAAGACAGTAGCTGACATTGGAGGGATCCCAGGTACTGGAGCTCACCTGAACAGTGTTGGAGCCAGCTGTGGGCAGACAGGTGGGTCAGAGACACTACCCCGGGAGCCATCTGCTGGTTCACGGGAGCGGCACAGCACTGCTGGTTAAAAAAAAACAAAAACCTGTTCCTCTGTAACTCCTCAGCACCCTCTCAAATCCTGCACTCGGGGTGCATGCCCCCTTAGCCCCCCCCCCCCCCCCCCCTTAGTTACGGCCCAACCAAGGGCAAAGAAAATGGACAAGTATGTCTTATTGACATAATTGTTTTGATGGGAAATAAAACCAAAGAAATGCTGAAAGGTAAGGTAGCAGAAGCTGCTAATGTGTTACTAAAAGTTGTCCGATGGTACAAATCATAAGATTATCTGTGCCAACAAACCTATGCAATAGTTACATCATCTCCACAACCCTTCCACCCCAGTCCTCCTTATGACGTCCGTAAAGACTGGCCCAGCAATACTGTATCACTAGGCATAGCTAAAAAAAATATCTTGGTAAACTGTGACAATGAAACAGGTTTTCAAATGCCTCATATTGATGACTAATGCCAAGCCAGGGATGTGGTATAATAGATTGTCAATGTCATGGTCGACATATAAAAAAAAAAAAAAAAAAAAAATATATATATATATATATATATATATATATATATATATATATATATATATATATATATATATATATATATATTAATATTATAATTTTTTATTTTTTTTTGCCAAATCTTGTATATTTAATGGTATGTGACCACCATCAGTACAATCACAGATCCTAGCATGCTCGTTTCACTCGCCACAGGTTACTGTTCCCATAGATGTCCATGTGGATAGTACATCAAGCAAATGTTGCGAAAACATATGAAAAACAGTGTCGACCATTTGGGCCTATCAACCTGATGCACGTTGACCTATTAACTGTTGGCCAATAGCTTGTTGCGCTGTCATCCGTATACCCCATCCAGCTCACATCTGCACAACGGGAATGGGATTATTCTTTAAATATGCATCAGTTGAAGCACCTCTATACTTAAATGCTATAAGGCTGATATCACCATTTTGAGACAGTGATAATAGAAGAAATTCTAGTTAAAGAATGCAGTGCATGTAAAATAGGCTTCCCAGTGCGTTGTGAATCACTTGTCTGGCAGGGGCTATGATAGCGAGAAGTCCTAGTAAGGATAGGGCTTTTCTCTGCTTATTATGTAGGCCCCTAAGGGTGTTAAGTTGTAGAGATTTTTTGGAAGGATAATGACGTTCCCATATTTGTTCTGTTTAAAAATCTTAAATTTAAGGCTGTGAACTAGGCTCAGTGTACAGGGGCAATATGACTCCGACATACAAGATACTTGCTAAAAAATGTTCCCTACTAATCAGACTTGCTGACAGTTGCCCCAATACAGTGGCATACTGACACCCATGAAGCCCCCGAGGACAGGGCTTCATGGTGTGTCAAGGGAGGAGCTATGTGTCCCAGCACCTTGTTTTGAAAGAAAAAAAAAAAAAAGAGCCATCGGGTGGTTTGTACCATCTGTAGCGGGAAATCATCTGATTTTCCCAAATCAATGGCAAAAGTATTCGACATTGGCCATAAACTATCGATTTATAAACCATGCTGGTCGATGGCCATCCCTAGTTGACAGCACAGACTCATGGAATGGGGGTGTCTAGGGTGCACAGGGTATTGACTCTACATTGGTGGGTCCCGTTGCAAAGTTATATAAGGGCCCCCAGTGCCTGCTTAGAATTTCCCACTTTTGTAACTTTATGACCCTTCTCTGGTTCCATTCATCAATCTCTATCTTTTATGTATATATCCTAAAATTATATCCCTGCCTCCTACAATCAACCGTTGTATCCGCTCCTGTGTTATTAGAAATGATGTGTCAAGTTTTTCTAGGTTACCTGTAAGGGGTTTTATGTTCGTTTCTGGCTCCGGTATGTGTAGGTCTATGTACTGTATATATGTATGTATGTATGTACAGGATTTGGAAAGCAAACACAATTGTGCTTGTTTAAACTAATCTTAAAAGTATTTTTTTTTTCTATTTAATGATTTAAAGCCAGCCACAGCCAAAATAGTTCATAAAGAGTTTCAAAATGTTTGCTGAACTACAATTGCAACAGATGTTTAGTTTTCCTGCGGCAAAGTTAATAGATGATCCAGAGTGAATAAATTCTCTAGTGCCTTTGGTTCTTTTACCCTGCACTTATCCATCTTCAGATTTTAAGTAAAGGTAAAAAAAAAGTAGAGGACGTTGTAACAATAACGCCTCTACAGTCCGAGGAACGCAATAGGTGATTCCGATAATACTTTACATAGTTTTATAAATAAAAGTTCTGAGCTTTTCAGAAATGTTTCCTTTGCCAATATGCAATGTTAGGCAGGACTTGTATGGCACGCGGTAAGTTTTTGAAACCTTGTGAAATATTAGGGCCTGTAGTGTACTTAGACTGTTGTGTGGAACGGAGAGAAGAAATATGTGGAATTCTTCCGCAGGGTCCTCTTTGCCTCTAGCACATTTTAAGCTTTGCAGACACTGATTTTCTGCCATACTGTAGTTTTTAGAGATGAGCCGTGCCGTTTTGAGCCCCGAGTAAATCCAAGTAAAACCGAACCCGCACATCTCTAGTAGTTTTACAATTGTACATCTCTGCACCACATTCACAGGAAGGGGGAATGAGAGAACGGGAGTGTTGTATCCTGGGCTGCATCAAGAGCCAGATGGGCCTGGTGCTGAAAATGATCAGGCCTATTGTGAGAAGTGGAGGCGCCGTGACTAGTGCCACATACAGTACATCCCAACTGGCATGATATTGGCAGGACTGTCCCACCTGTGGGCTGCAGTGTCCCGTGGAGGCGGGGGCAAAGGTGTAGCAAGGTGTCATGGTGCCTGGAGCAAGGTAGGTTTCGGCGCCCCCCTCCCATGTACCGAATTGGGGGCGTGGCCACCAGGGAAGGTTCTAGACCTTGTGGAAGTTTCCTTTGGCGTCACCCCCCCCCCCCTTCCCCACACACACCCATAGGTCAAACATACTGTGCAGCAAAAAATAGGAGCGTGGCTTAATAGGGAAGGGGCATGACCACAGTCATGCCCCCTGTAGTTATGGACCCAGTAGCTGTGCCCCCTGTAGCTGTGCCCAGAGTAATTGTGCCCCCTGGTTTGTAGCGCCGCTTACAAACACTAAAGATAAACAATAAAAAAAGAAACCATACTCACCTGCCCCGCTCCTGCTTCCTGACTGCTGCTGCCGATGCTGCTGCTCCGTCTCCGCAGTCCCTCTGAGTATGGCCGAGTCTCCACCCTTCTGACGCGCGTGCGTGTGATGTCACACGCAAGTCACGTAGTGAGGAGGGAGGGAGGTAGAGAGCTGACGCAGCTCAGGCTCTCAGCTGTCAGTGACTGACAGCTGCAGCTGCGTGCGGCCAGGCGGAGGTTCGCTCGAGCTCCACCGGTACCGCCCTTCCTGCACCCCTGGGTGGGGGGTGAGTTGGGAGTACCCCCTCTCACTCGCTGCTCTGCTAAGCAGTGAACAGACGCTGTGCACATTCGCACAGCATCTATTCACCGGGAGAGAGGGACTGGGGGTCTGGACAGCAGCTCACAGAGCCCCCACAGTGACAAAAAAAAGGGGCCAAGGCTCGCGTGTGGCTAGCCATTGTCATAATGATGGCCTAATTTTATGTGGGAGCCTGGAACTGTAGTCCCATCCGCCCCATTGTTAATATAGCTCTGTATATCAAACCGTGTAAAGAATGAACAAATGGATAAATTGTCCATAGCAACCAATCAGCCTCTACCTATTAGTTTATTGAATATAATATACTTGACAAATACAAGTTAATTGGGATTGCTATGGGCAACTTGTCAACTTCTCCACTCTTTAAACTGCTTAACATATCTCCCACAATATGTGCTAAGGGAAGACGGGAATGGGGAGGGGGGGGGGGGGGGGGGGGGTTACTTCGGATGTAGATTTCCCCCTGTAATCTTAATGAGTAAAATTATGCAAACACAGACAACATTTAAGGTACAAATATCACCTGTACAAATACCTTATACCAGTGGTTCCCAAACTCTTTTGAATCACGCTGTCCACATATTTTATGATTAGCAGCGACCAGCACTGGTTTTGCCCTTTACATTGACCTTAAATAATTTTAATTGGTATTGGACCACCAACCCAGGACACCCCTGAAAGTGTCCTGAAGCACACCGGGGTCCCACGGCACACAGTTTGAGAACCTCTGCTTTATACAATGATTATGCCATATAGTGGACTTTAGCAGAACTTAAGACAGATCTATCCATAACATAAGTTGAAGAGGATAATTCACAGCCATTAGCACAAACTGCTTGTACTATACCATAACATTACTGATGGCTATCAATTTAACCCAACAGGTCTGCTATATTCACAGTCCCAGATCATAGTTGGACTTTGAACTTTGATGTTGGAAAGCCTGTAGCAGTGGAAGCAGACAGGAAATACAGTATAATGCTACTGATTTTTATGCGAGTCGGTGCAATCAGAAGGGAGGGTGGAGTCCTAGTTATTTGCAATGTATAACGCTGATTCACCTCAAGCTATTTGTTTTATGCACTGTAATAGCAGAGGTGGCTGCTAGACCAGATTTGGGCGGGAAAATGACAAGTGCTAATACAATATTTCACATACACAGTATGTATCTTCCCAGAACCTCTGAACTGTTCTGTATGATGGTAACACGGTGTGTTCATGGGTTTCAAGATTAAAATAATGGTTTTGGGTACAGGATATAAACTTCACAATTCTGACCATATTTCTGTGCAAAGGTAACATGATACAGTATGAATGGTTAGCTGTTTTATTAGCTCTTCTTTTCCATACAGTCTGCTGGGTGGTTGAATGTGGAGTCTACTTTATAATTAGGTGTGACCATGCTGACTGTTCTCACTATTCTAACATCGGATATTCACCATCGATGGCATTGAGCAGTGGGGTCATGTTGACGTGCTCTCTGGGATCTCACCAGGAGTGTGTGTATGTGTTGGTGGGGGGGGGGAAGGGGGGCATCGAATGGTCTGCATCGATGGTGCCATCAGAATTGGGGTGACCATAATATCCCTTTAAGCTGGGACACCTATGATTTACACAGGTTCTGTGGCTGGCTAAAACCAGGTGAAATTCAGGCTAGAACCTGTATAAATCACATGGGTCCCAGATTAAAGGGATATTATGGTCACCCTACATCAGTACTTTACATTTATGGTAGAAAGCCATTGATGGTTTGAACCAATGGTCATCGCTACTCTGGGTCAGAGAAGGGGGTGTGGCAATACAGCGATGTGAAAGGGCAGATATGAGTGCTGCATTGGGGTAAGAAACTTTGCCGCATCTCTGCCACTGATACCAGGGGAACATTGGATCTGTGCTATCGATGGCAAAACCATTGACCATCAGTGGCAAACCATGGATAGTGTAATTTTCCAACACATACATTGAGTGTAAAGACATGCAGAGCACAATACGCTGTGGTGAATAGAACAGATATGTATGTAAATATATTTGATACAATGCCAGTGCAGCTGTCCACTGCAGCTTTTTACATTGGTGACAGATCCACATCACATTAGTCCCAAAGGCTACCTTCATAACAATGCTCTGGTCTTTCTGATTTAGTGGGCGCTTTGCTGCAAAGTAATGCAGCTCATTTGTGTATGGACTTGCAAATATTTGTCAGCTGCAGAGTCCACCTGTGTATACTTGTGTGGGAGGGTGTGGTTGTGTTATACTCCAAGGTTGCTTCTGGTCTATTTCCCAATTAGCAAATGCTGCCTTCAGCTCCGGTGACCCAGGGTTTTCCTTTGTTCTGTGCCAGTAGAGGGGAGGAGAAGATTGCAGGGAGAAAGTGTATTGATGTGTTTGAATGGTACACAGTGACGTGAACCTATGTGAAATACACCCTTATATTTGGGGACAGTACATAGCAGTCATGTTGAAGAGTAGTGATGTCACATAACTCATTTTGTGAGTGGTCTGTAATAAAAAATCACAATTAGTGAAGGTAAATGCACCTGAAAATGAGACTCCCTCATAAACTCAACTAGCTTTGTTTAATTACAAGTTTACTGTATAGAAATGGTTTTCTAGATCCGTGTCTTCTGCACAAGCTATCAGCCGTGGCCTCATTATTTATTTATATTTTTTATTTTTTTACTCCTACTATTATTCCTTTTATCCTTATTTTCTACAGTATTAAACTAACTTGGTTTTGCTTGGTGTGGGGTCTGCCTAGGAGTGCTGCGTTGTATACCAAGTATTAGGCGATAAAGTGTACCTGTTATGTAGGCGGGCAATTCGGGGGCTGAGCCAATTCATACGTCACAACTGTCCCAATGTAGGTAGCACAGTTCCAGATCAGTTCAGCCTAGCTCCAATTGGGCTGGCATAGCACAGCAGATCACCAGTGAAACTGTGCTGTAACACATACCACCACCATGAGGTGAACGGTACACCCTAGGTGCCTTTAGTGAAGGGGTTGTCCCTGAGCATCATATGTCCTGGACATGTCTCTGTGACCCATGACCTCGTGCAGGTCTTTGTCCCAATTCTCCATGCTTAAAAGTTAGGAGGTCTGCAATATTAAGCCTCATGACCGAACAGTGTAAGTTTGGCCATGAGGTTATGCACCCTCCAGAGAGTACAGAGTGACCTGCTGTGCTCTCAGGACATACCCTGTCAATGTGCCTACATGGCTAACCTCCCCTAATTACACCCCCGCAAAGCCACATGCACATTTAACCTATCGGTGCTAAATTCTGGTCTGTCCTCGTAAACGAGGACAGTTGGGAGGTTTGTTCTAGTGAATTGATAGGGTGCATTTTATGACTGTTGCTTCAGCACACACTGGCGTATTTATAATGGGTGCACATGGGCCCCCGGGGTCCAGGGGGGCCCACATTGCACACCCTGCACCCATTACTTTCAATCCTAACCCTCTGGAGTCCTGCCATGCAGCATAAGCAGTAGGAAAATCGCTAGGAAAATGGCCGCCGTGCCCTTTTCCCAGAGACCTGTGCATGCGCTATAGACTCTGGGACAGCGCTAGGGTCCCCTAGTGCACAGAGCTACAGTGATGCCAGCAAGAAAGGAGGGGCCCAGACGGAGCCTGCGCACGGGGCGCCTCCGCTCTAGAAACGCCCCTGGTTCAGCACATACAGAGGCTGTGCCAATGGAGAGTAGATGGCTGGTAAACCTTTACTGAGATCTGACTGACTTCAGATACAATTTTCCCTGTTAATGTTTTTGTTTTTGAATTGCTTCTTCATAAAATCCTCTCCAGGAAACGAGATATTTAATAAGTTGATCTTCCCTTCAGAGACCAGATCCAGACCGTTTATGTAGTAATACCTTTTGACACTTCATTAAATTGCATTTGTTTCTTGTCTCCCTCCCTCTACACCGCCTCTACAAATCATTCACTTGTTATCAGTATACCCAGTTTGCTCTTTGGGAAACTCCCTGGTGAACAGAGGCAAAGTCTGAAACGCTGCTGTGTGTGGGCGTGTTTGGGTGTGTGTATGGAAGTCACTAATGTATTAGTGTGAATGTGTAAATCACTGTGTATGTCATTGTCCTCCTAAGCTTTCAAATCTATACACTATGACAAAGTATATAATATTCTCTGGAGGTATTTATAATGTGCAGAGTACCGTTTGGTGGTGTAATACGCTTCCATCTGTGCTGGTGCACTTAGATTTTCACCAATGTGTCGGAGCATTTGTTCTAGAATCAAGTAGAGCTTTTCCTTTGATCATCAACACTGACAAGGCACAGGACAAGCACTCGGCATTCATACAAATCTGCACAGCAGCTAAGCTATTTGCAAAGACCATTAATGAAACCTTTGTAACCACCTCATGTCTGGAAGTGTTTGCACAGCTTTTTTAATAGCTTATTTTCTGCATGGGAAGCACTTTTCCTGGGCCCATCTTTATATGGGAAGCGGTTAAGATACTGCCACACGGTATCCCGGCGATCACAATGCCGATGCTGAAATCCTGCACAGCGGTACAATGCCGGCGCAGGAATACCGGCGAGACGGGCTATTCTACCTCTGTGCACGACACCCATAGAGGGAGAATATAACCTGTGGTGAGCGCAGTGAGCCACCGTGCCTGCAGCGTAGTGAGCCCGCCATCGGTATTTAATACTGAACCCCTTTTACATTCTTGCCAATACAGCATATTTGCCAACTTTTATATCCCAGAGAGGAGATCCAAATGCAGGAAGTGAGTTGACGTGATCATTGTGGAACCAACCTTTGCTGCAGTAAATCCTGTCATCAGCTGACCATCCACTAAACTAGGGAAGTGGGCGGGACCCAGGTGGGTGCTGTGCAGTCTTGGAAGGCTGGGAGAATGGCCCAATATGTGAGTCTCCTGGACACTCCGCATGAGTAGTATGATTTGCAGTGTATCTCAAAGCAAGAAGTCACTTCAATATTTCCTCACCTACCAAAACCAGCCTATTCCAAATTTACAGGCAGGGAAATGTAAATGTTACATGAGGTAAGTGTTCTATTAATGGTAGAAGGGTCCTACTGTAAATCTGTGGATCTGGCTGTTTTCATCAGAGATAGGGCTTCCTCCTTCTTATGAAGCACTGCATCCAGTGATAGCTGTTAAGAGAGATCGGTGCCCATGTACTGTCTGCCTGGCCATTCGTCTCTTGCTGGCACTGGCAGCGCATTAGTGACTGAGCACTAGCAGACTCTGGCGTTGTGCCAGATTCTATTACGCATGTGCAGATCTCTGGGAAAATGGCGTGGTGCCAGATGCTCGCAGTAAAAAGTGGGCATGGGAGTGCATAGAGTGACATGGCCACATATCGTGGCTTCACGGGGATCCCGAGAGCGTCACTCCAGGGGCATGTATGCTGGGCTGTACTGGGCTGCTCCCGGAGACAGTCTTCCTGTGCTGTCGGCTCCTCTTCATGACAGGAGCTGGGTGCTGTGAGAGACTTTCACACTGCAGCACCAAGCTCCTGTCACTGTAGGGGAGCTGACATTTTGGTGTCACCTGGATGCGAGCCGCATTCCCCTTGTGACGCCACTGGGCGGCGCCCATTTTCATAGTGAATTTTCTACTATGCATGCGCTAAATGCCAGGAAACTGGCAAACACACTATTTTCCTGGTGATTTGCGTAGAGCGGAAGCTGCCGGGACTCCGGAGAGGGGAGTATTGAAGAAATGAGTGCAGGGTGTGTGGTGATGGCACCTCACCCCCTATATCCATTATAGATACGCCACTGACCAGCTATCACCCGGGGGCAAACGCATACATACAGTATGTGTTCTATATTATTATATATAGTATACCTAGGAAATGGGGGGGATAGGGATAGAGGCGACAAGTGCGGCTAAAAAAAGTGTTTTTAATAGTGATGAGCGGGTTCGGTTCCTCTGAATCCGAACCCGCCTGAACTTCAGCTTTTTTCCACGGGTCCGAGCAGGCTCGGATCCTCCCGCCTTGCTCGGTTAACCCGAGCACGCCCGAACGTCATCATCCCGCTGTCGGATTCTCGCGAGACTCGGATTCTATATAAGGATCCGCGCGTCGCCGCCATTTTCACACGTGCATTGAGAGTCCTAGGGAGAGGACGTGGCTGGCGTCCTCTCCGTTTAGAGAAG
Organism: Pseudophryne corroboree; assembly: GCF_028390025.1. Taxonomy (NCBI): domain Eukaryota; kingdom Metazoa; phylum Chordata; class Amphibia; order Anura; family Myobatrachidae; genus Pseudophryne; species Pseudophryne corroboree. Next base: position 108,909,390 of record NC_086454.1, on the reverse strand, counting down.
AGAGAGACACAGTATTTTGGGGAGCATTATTAGGAGGAGTACTACTATACTGTATACTACTCTACTACTTGCTGAAGTGATATTTATAGTGTCATAGGGAGAGGACGTGGCTGGCGTCCTCTCCGTTTAGAGAAGAGAGAGACGCAGTATTTTGGGGAGCATTATTAGGAGGAGTACTACTATACTGTATACTACTTGCTGAAGTGATATTTATAGTCATAGGGAGAGGACGTGGCTGGCGTCCTCTCCGTTTAGAGAAGAGAGAGACACAGTATTTTGGGGAGCATTATTAGGAGGAGTACTACTATACTACTTGCTGAAGTGATATTTATAGATTAGATAGTGTGACTGTAAGTGTATTATCTGACTTGTGGGGGAGACACTGACAGTGGGGAGCAGTTAGAGTCTGAGAGCAGGACTCAGAAGTACATATAACGTACAGTGCACACTTTTGCTGCCAGAGTCAGTGCCACACTGCCATTGTTGTGACCACACTGACCACCAGTATAATAATATATTTTGTGATTGTCTGCTTAGGACTCGGAGTACTAGTTGCAAGTTGCAACGTGACCTGACCACCAGTTTAATAATCAATCACCACCAGTTTAATATATATATAATTGTACATTATATATATATATATATATATATATATATATATATATATATATATATATATATATATAAAATATAATATTGTATACCACCTACCCGTGGTTTTTTTTTTTTTCTTTCTTCTTTGTACATACTACTATAGTATAGTAGCTTACTGTAGCAGTCCGCGGTGCTGCTGAGCTGACAGTGTCCAGCGGGTCCGTCATCAGTCATCATTACCAATACCTAATAAATATATTATCTACCTGTCCGGCTGCAGTACTAGTGATATTATATATACATACATATATATATTGATTTCATCTCATTATCAATCATCCAGTCTATATTAGCAGCAGACACAGTACGGTAGTCCACGGCTGTAGCTACCTCTGTGTCGGCACTCGGCAGTCCATCCATAATTGTATACTAGTATCCATCCATCTCCATTGTTTACCTGAGGTGCCTTTTAGTTGTGCCTATTAAAATATGGAGAACAAAAATGTTGAGGTTCCAAAATTAGGGAAAGATCAAGATCCACTTCCACCTCGTGCTGAAGCTGCTGCCACTAGTCATGGCCGAGACAATGAAATGCCAGCAACGTCGTCTGCCAAGGCCGATGCCCAATGGCATAGTACAGAGCATGTCAAATCCAAAACACCAAATATCAGTAAAAAAAAGGACTCCAAAACCTAAAATAAAATTGTCGGAGGAGAAGCGTAAACTTGCCAATATGCCATTTACCACACGGAGTGGCAAGGAACGGCTGAGGCCCTGGCCTATGTTCATGGCTAGTGGTTCAGCTTCACAGGAGGATGGAAGCACTCAGCCTCTCGCTAGAAAACTGAAAAGACTCAAGCTGGCAAAAGCACCGCAAAGAACTGTGCGTTCTTCGAAATCCCAAATCCACAAGGAGAGTCCAATTGTGTCGGTTGCGATGCCTGACCTTCCCAACACTGGACGTGAAGAGCATGCGCCTTCCACCATTTGCACGCCCCCTGCAAGTGCTGGAAGGAGCACCCGCAGTCCAGTTCCTGATAGTCAGATTGAAAATGTCAGTGTTGAAGTACACCAGGATGAGGAGGATATGGGTGTTGCTGGCGCTGGGGAGGAAATTGACAAGGAGGATTCTGATGGTGAGGTGGTTTGTTTAAGTCAGGCACCCGGGGAGACACCTGTTGTCCGTGGGAGGAATAGGGCCGTTGACATGCCTGGTGAAAATACCAAAAAAATCAGCTCTTCGGTGTGGAAGTATTTCACCAGAAATGCGGACAACATTTGTCAAGCCGTGTGTTGCCTTTGTCAAGCTGTAATAAGTAGGGGTAAGGACGTTAACCACCTCGGAACATCCTACCTTATACGTCACCTGCAGCGCATTCATAATAAGTCAGTGACAAGTTCAAAAACTTTGGGTGACAGCGGAAGCAGTCCACTGACCAGTAAATCCCTTCCTCTTGTAACCAAGCTCACGCAAACCACCCCACCACCAACTCCCTCAGTGTCAATTTCCTCCTTCCCCAGGAATGCCAATAGTCCTGCAGGCCATGTCACTGGCAATTCTGACGAGTCCTCTCCTGCCTGGGATTCCTCTGATGCATCCTTGCGTGTAACGCCTACTGCTGCTGGCGCTGCTGTTGTTGCTGCTGGGAGTCGATGGTCATCCCAGAGGGGAAGTCGGAAGACCACTTGTACTACTTCCAGTAAGCAATTGACTGTCCAACAGTCCTTTGCGAGGAAGATGAAATATCACAGCAGTCATCCTGCTGCAAAGCGGATAACTGAGGCCTTGGCATCCTGGGTGGTGAGAAACGTGGTTCCAGTATCCATCATTACTGCAGAGCCAACTAGAGACTTGTTGGAGGTACTGTGTCCCCGGTACCAAATACCATCTAGGTTCCATTTCTCTAGGCAGGCGATACCGAAAATGTACACAGACCTCAGAAAAAGAGTCACCAGTGTCCTAAAAAATGCAGCTGTACCCAATGTCCACTTAACCACGGACATGTGGACAAGTGGAGCAGGGCAGGGTCAGGACTATATGACTGTGACAGCCCACTGGGTAGATGTATGGACTCCCGCCGCAAGAACAGCAGCGGCGGCACCAGTAGCAGCATCTCGCAAACGACAACTCTTTCCTAGGCAGGCTACGCTTTGTATCACCGGTTTCCAGAATACGCACACAGCTGAGAACCTCTTACGGCAACTGAGGAAGATCATCGCGGAATGGCTTACCCCTATTGGACTCTCCTGTGGATTTGTGGCATCGGACAACGCCAGCAATATTGTGTGTGCATTAAATATGGGCAAATTCCAGCACGTCCCATGTTTTGCACATACCTTGAATTTGGTGGTGCAGAATTTTTTAAAAAACGACAGGGGCGTGCAAGAGATGCTGTCGGTGGCCAGAAGAATTGCGGGACACTTTCGGCGTACAGGCACCACGTACAGAAGACTGGAGCACCACCAAAAACTACTGAACCTGCCCTGCCATCATTTGAAGCAAGAAGTGGTAACGAGGTGGAGTTCAACCCTCTATATGCTTCAGAGGTTGGAGGAGCAGCAAAAGGCCATTCAAGCCTATACAATTGAGCACGATATAGGAGGTGGAATGCACCTGTCTCAAGTGCAGTGGAGAATGATTTCAACGTTGTGCAAGGTTCTGATGCCCTTTGAACTTGCCACACGTGAAGTCAGTTCAGACACTGCCAGCCTGAGTCAGGTCATTCCCCTCATCAGGCTTTTGCAGAAGAAGCTGGAGACATTGAAGGAGGAGCTAACACGGAGCGATTCCGCTAGGCATGTGGGACTTGTGGATGGAGCCCTTAATTCGCTTAACAAGGATTCACGGGTGGTCAATCTGTTGAAATCAGAGCACTACATTTTGGCCACCGTGCTCGATCCTAGATTTAAAGCCTACCTTGGATCTCTCTTTCCGGCAGACACAAGTCTGCTGGGGTTGAAAGACCTGCTGGTGAGAAAATTGTCAAGTCAAGCGGAACGCGACCTGTCAACATCTCCTCCTTCACATTCTCCCGCAACTGGGGGTGCGAGGAAAATTCCTCCGTGGAGACATTGACCAGCAGCAATTGCCTCCACAAAGTACACAGGGAGCTGAGATGGTGGATTCCAGTGGGGACGAATTGATAATCTGTGAGGAGGGGGATGTACACGGTGATATATCGGAGGATGATGATGAGGTGGACATCTTGCCTCTGTAGAGCCAGTTTGTGCAAGGAGAGATTAATTGCTTCTTTTTTGGTGGGGGTCCAAACCAACCCGTCATTTCAGTCACAATCGTGTGGCAGACCCTGTCACTGAAATGATGGGTTGGTTAAAGTGTGCATGTCCTGTTTATACAACATAAGGGTGGGTGGGAGGGCCCAAGGACAATTCCATCTTGCACCTCTTTTTTTTTCTTTAATTTTTCTTTGCGTCATGTGCTGTTTGGGGAGGGTTTTTTGGAAGGGACATCCTGCGTGACACTGCAGTGCCACTCCTAGATGGGCCCGGTGTTTGTGTCGGCCACTAGGGTCGCTTAGCTTAGTCATCCAGCGACCTAGGTGCAAATTTTAGGACTAAAAATAATATTGTGAGGTATTCAGAATAGACTGAAAATGAGTGTAAATTATGGTTTTTGAGGTTAATAATACTTTGGGATCAAAATGACCCCCAAATTCTATGATTTAAGCTGTTTTTTAGTGTTTTTTGAAAAAAAAACACCCGAATCCAAAACACACCCGAATCCGACAAAAAAAATTCGGTGAGGTTTTGCCAAAACGCGGTCGAACCCAAAACACGGCCGCGGAACCGAACCCAAAACCAAAACGCAAAACCCGAAAAATTTCCGGCGCTCATCTCTAGTTTTTAAGTGTTTTTTAAAAACGCCAAACGAAGTTATAAAATTATAAAAATAATTTTTAATATATATGAGAGTAAAAACAGTTTAAAAAAAAAGGGGGTTTTAAAATACAAGAAAATTGTTCTATATAAAACAATACAAAAGTAATAAAAGGATAGGAATTCAAAACTTAACTTAAAAGCAGTGGGTGGTCAATATAGGCCCAACGCGTTTCGTCTCAGCAGACTTCTTCAAGGGGTCTACCTAGATCTCCATCCAATGCTTGGTGAATAGACGCCAGAGTGATTTGTGTGCGCCTTGTCATAAAGTTATAACCAATGGTGGCTGCTGCCCGTGTGCTGCGGCACAAACCACACATTGCATGGGAAGGGAAACAATGAACATACACACACACACGCACACACACGCACACACACACGGCCATCTTAACAGCAGTGTAGGCCCCTGGGCACAGGAATGCACCGGCCCCCTACCCATTCTCCAGCGGTAGGGTGGGGGGTGCTATCAGCGCAGTTTTGATGTCCCGCGGGCGGTAGTGGGTGTTCTATCTTCCGCTCAGGACCTGGAACAGTCATTTCTGCTAATGACTCCTTTACTGCACAGATCGGGCTAAACTGTAGAAGGGAGCATTGGGCTGAAAGAAGGGGCCCTGGTACATGACTTCCAGGGTGGCAGGGGTGTTTAATACGTAGGGGAGGGGTGGATAGTGGAGTGGCCTTAATATTTATAATTTTCCGGTGCGAGGGCAGCTTGCTTGACTGCAGATATCTCAAGTTCCTTAAAATATATTTCTTAGCTTAGAATGGGATAAAAAAAACTAGAGAGTCCCACCTTTTAGGAGGTTCTGGGGACTTGGGGATCAGAGTTCAGGAGCCAAAGCAATTCACCAGAGAAAATCTAAAACTGCATATTAGGCGTGTGGAGCTGGAGCAGGGACGAGCTGCTTGAAGGCTGATATCTCTGGTTCTGGGCATAGTAGAGACAAGCTGCCAGTGTCCACCAAAAGGGGAGAGTCGCAGCTTTTGGCTTATACCATCACTCTAAGTCAGACAGAACCCGAGATATCAGACTGGGGATATCAGACTGGGAAGAGCAATTAACAGGTTTGGTTGGGGACCACTGCTTTCAAGTTAGATATCTCCGGTTCCCCAGGGCCGATTTTCAAAAAGTTGGTATCACTGGAAAGAGGGGACCCTCCGCTATCGGCATATGGCTGTTATGCTCCTGGGACCCTTGGGCACGAGCCCATTGAGCCCATACGAAAAGACTGCCCTGTACATACATGTAATGTTGCATGCAATTTAGGTTCTGACTGCATTACCCCAGGGATCAGCAGCGCTGTGTTTCAGTGAGCCGCCGCTGCACCCAGGACACAGCATATGTTTTGTCTTTCCGCTATAAGTCCACCCTCAGACTCTTGTGAGCAAATGGGAGTCTAGGGGCGGGCTGAGAAGAAGTGAAGCCAAATGCTTTGTTCCAGGTGCAGAGACAACTGAGACGCACAGCGCTGCTGATCACCAATGTCAGGAAGCCAGCACATATATTCCATACAACATTACATGTATATGTTATATGTGTTAACTGGCCCGCCCCCATGTAATGTATAAACTACGCTGCAGCCTATGGGCAGCAGCCACCACTGGTTAGAACTCCCTGAATTTACTGTAAAAAAGACCATGCACAGCATGACATAGCCAGGACTCAAATGGTCATCTTCATACAACAGTCAGACAGCTAACACATAACACATGCAAATCTGGTAACTCTAACTATATGAGGATGCAGTAGTTGTGCGGGTCTGTTTAAAGCATTGCAGCTAAGCAGATATATATAGTGTGTGACTTTGACTGCATACTACAAAGGGTTCCGGTATGAATGGTCGACACTCATTAGGTCGACATTTATATGGTCGACACATGAAAAGGTCGACATGAGGTTGTTGGGGGTTTTTTTTTTACTTTTTTTGTGTAATTTTCTCGCATAGCTCTCTTTGGTGGTCATTCCGAGTTGTTCGCTCGTTGCCGATTTTCGCTATATTGCGATTAGTCGCTTACTGCGCATGCGCAATGTTCGCAGAGCGCATGCGCTTAGTTATTTTACACAAAAGTTAGGTATTTTACTCACGGCATAACGAGGATTTTTCATCGTTCTGGTGATCGTAATGTGATTGACAGGAAGTGGGTGTTTCTGGGCGGAAACTGGCCGTTTTATGGGAGTGTGCGGAAAAACGCAGGCGTTTCTGGGAAAAACGCGGGAGTGTCTGAAGAAACGGGGGAGTGTCTGGGCGAACGCTGGGTGTGTTTGTGACGTCAAACCAGAAACAAAACTGACTGAACTGATCGCAATGGCTGAGTAAGTCTGGAGCTACTCAGAAACTGCTAAGTAATTTCTATTCGCAATTCTGCTAAGCTAAGATACACTCCCAGAGGGCGGCGGCTTAGCGTGTGCAATGCTGCTAAAAGCAGCTAGCGAGCGAACAACTCGGAATGTTGGCCTTTGCTCGCCATGCTTCGGGCACGGTGCCTTACTGCACTCGGCACAGGTTACCATTCCCAATCGTAGTCCACGTAGATCGTAAAGTATGAAAAAATTCCAAAAAAAGAAAAAAAATCTGAAATACTCATGTCGACCTTTTCATGTGTCGGCCACTTGTCATTGTCGACCAATAGTGGTTGACCTAATGAGTGTCGACCTTAACATTTGTCGACCATCTGAACGGATACCAGCACAAAGATTTGCTTAGCTGAGATGAAGTGTCTGCAGTTCACAGTTTGAGTCCTGGCTACGGCATGCTGACAATTGTGAATTTACATGAGGCTGTAACTGAAGGTGCACATATTTCCTGTATGGGTGCTGGAGCCAATCCACTGAGACTGCCTGCCCTGTACCCCAGTAGATCATCGACCACTGCAGAGACTGAGAGTCTGAGACTCCCAGATAAAAAGGGTATGGGTCATTAGGTCGACATGTAGTAGGTCGACATTTTTTTTAAAACTTTTTATGGTGTCCTTTTCTTCGTAAAGTGACGGGAAAACCCCAATTAGTGTACCGTGTCCCCTCGCATGGCTCGCTTCACTCGCCATGCTACGGGCAAGGTGCCTCGCTACGCTCTGCACAGGTTGCTATTCCCAATCGTAGTCCACGTGGATCGTAAAGTATGAAAAAGTATTAAAACTCATGTCGACCTAACGACCATGTTGACCTTAAATATGTTTAATATCTATCTCCCAACTTTGAAGTCCATTGGGTCGGGACTATTCCACGCGCGTCCCGAAAAAAGGGGTGTGGCCTTGGGGGACATGGCCACGTGCAGAGGACCAGATTTCTGTCATTTTGGGGGCGTGCCCAGCGCTCACGAGCAGCTGGGCGGACCCCTGCTCCCTCCCAGCACTAAATAGAAGCACGGCATCTAGTCAGATCACTCGTTGCTTTGCAGAGCAGCGGGTGATCAAAGCCTCCCTGAATCTTCCCCCCCCCCCCCCCCTTCCCCGCCTATGGGACACTGCTGCCTGCGTGCGAGACAGCGTCCGAATAGCGTGATAGTCCCGCCGGAATCGGGACAGTTGGGAGAATATATTTTTAAAAAAAAATTGTATGTGTGTGTGTGTGTGTATATATGTGTATATATGTGTATATGTATGTGTATATATATATATGTGTATGTATGTATGTATGTATATATATATATATATATATATATATATATATATATATGTGTGTATATATATATATATATATAATTTTTTTTTTTTTTTTTATAAAGCTAATTATTTATCTTATAACATTCACTATATATTGGTAAGAGACTCAGTACGCAATGGGCGTACGGGGTACCGTAATGGTACGCACTTAGCGTAGCAGACGCTAGGCCGTGGTCGAGACGCACGAGCGGCACGTTCGCTCACGGCTTACGCTGGGTATCGAGCACGCTATAGGCGGCCCGAGCACCGTAATGCTACGCTACTAGCGGTGCGGACGCTGTGTCCACGAGAGGAACACGAGCGGCGCAGACGCTCACAGGATGACACAGTAAACCTTGTATGCAACACACTGAAAGGCTAAGCCTATACTGTAAACCTTGGTCTAGTAATGTTGACACAATGTAACGCTGATTAACCTCTATTTTATAAAAGCTGATTGAGCGATTGAGACGCTCAGAAACCCTCTATACTAGCTGGTAAAACACACACTCCTTGCTAAGGTTCCAAAACCTTTACTTACGATAACTGTTTTCCCCTTTTTCATACAAATTAACAGCTTATACACTACAGCACTAGCATAAAACACCTAAACAGAATAACTGGACATAAATATACAATAGCGTCTTAATCCTAAATAATAACAGTGAGAGAGAGAGAGAGTATGGCAAATACAGACAGAGAATAAGTTGGTTACAGAGAACTTACACATGTGGGGAATGATCGCTAGCGCAGTCCTGGAACCAGCTCTCTAGTTAGTCAATGATGAAAACCTTTGTGGAGAGAAGACTGAGCTGGCCCAGACTGGCTGTTCTTATATACACAAAGTACAGTACACTACAAAGGGCCCTACAATCTCATTGTTCATCGGACACAGGAATCTGTCTTCACATTATAACGAAAGGTCATAGGTTGATTCGAACAGGTGGGCTGCGACTATTTCAAACTGCTCAGGTGGGAGGGAATCTCAGGTTTCCCGCCGCATGGATAATGAACTGCAAATACAGTAAATGTCCATAAACTTCTTATAAACATAACTATACGCAGGAGCGATTAATCTCTTTCAAACCAACACCGGAATGTTACTAATAAAATACTCTTCCGTTACATACTAAACACCACTGCTCAAAGCCTGTCTGACCCTTCGTATCATGTAAAGAGGGATCTCTCTGTCCATGAACCAGTTACACTAAACAAACTTACTGATATTATTAAGGGGACCATAACCTATAAAATACACTATTTAGATTAACTATGTAACGATCGAGTCGCCCGCCAGACGCACACAAACTCTACCGTAAATGCGCATACCACGCGCCTGAGCGCACGACCGTGGAGGCGCCGTCACGCAACTGCGAATATGCGCACGCACGGGAGAGAATGTGCACGTGCAGCGGGCAAGCATGGGGTTAGTACAAGGCATCATAGGTCGCTATATTTTTCGACTTTGACTATATATATATATATATATATATATATATATATATATATATATATATATATATATATATATATATATATATATATATATAATATAGTAATTTTTCGCATAGCTGCTACTGAAAGTCCAGTTTAGTGCAAATGGGACCTGGACTGTCCAGCGAAGCAGCAAGTCTGCTCTTTCAACTGGCAGCATTTATCATCGGGGGAGCTAAACATCACTCGGCTACACCATCTAATTGTTAATGATTTTCCTAAAAAAGATGTCTCACCACTACAAGATTCCTATAACAGTATATCTTATCGGGCCATAATGTCACAATATATACAGTATTTAAAATATAATCCAATTTCTATAATTTACTATATTTGTGGGTTTGAGGATTAATCTCCTAAAACAGGCGTCTCAAACTGTGGCATCGAGGTTCCCAAAAGGATGGTTTTAAAAATTAGAATTAAATATTAATTACTATATTTGCAGCACGGCTAAAAGATGTTCGTGTTCAATATTCCTAGCACAAAATACATATTTATTTATTTTCAAAACTGAAGACTTGTAGCTCTCGGTGAGTTTCAGCCTGTTGATACAGACCTGGCTGTCACTTTAATTTGACATATATGTCCTAACCTAAAGCCACTACCCTTGAATTTTTGCATTGCACAGAAGCCTGAGTAATATTTCAGCACTGTGGCAGACACGATGAGATCGGGTTACACTGTGTAATGCAGATTATTGAGGCTGCAGTGAAGGATAACATTTCACTGTTGTATGGATAAAATATTGCATCACCGTTTACATTATACTCGTTAGACCATCACGGTAGTAAGTATTCGCCTCATGTATGTGTTTGTTTTTTCAGAGCTGTGAAATGAAGCGTAGTATGTTATGCTGGCCATACATCAGGGCGACCCGAATCTGATGCCAGTCGTATCACTATTACCCTTCAACCTCCCCAACAGCTCCCTGGCAGTTCCAGACACACAAATGACGGCACAGTGTGCTAACGACCTGTCGTTAAACGATCGATTGTGTGCCTCACATAAACAAGTCCAGGGTAATACCACTCAGCATTGTACGATGCATCGTACAATGCTAAAGGTGGGTACACACTATTAGATATATCTGCAGATCAATTGATCTGCAGATATATCTATGTACGGATCGGGCAGTGTGCTGTGCATACACACAGCCCGATCCGTCGGGGGACTGACGTCATGAACTGGGCGGGCGCTCGCGCCCGCCCAGTTCACCTGTCAATCACCGCCGGCCGCCGCAGCATGTGTACGGGCGGTCGGACGACCGCCCCGTACACACACAGCGACTGGCCAATATATCGTTAGATATATTGGCTGTCGGCTGTGCTGCGCGGCCGACGCGATACGTCTGTGAACGACGGAGTTCACAGACGTATCGCCCGTACACACTGGCCGACGGTCCCGCGATGTATCGGCCGTTCAAGAGAACGGCCGATACATCGGCCAGTGTGTACGGGCCTTAAGACATGGGGGGGTCATTCCGAATTGATCGTAGCTGTGCTAAATTTAGCACATCTACAATCAGGGACACAGACATACAGGGGGACGCCCAGCACAGGGCTAGACCGCCCCGCATGTGTGTGGTCCCCCCCCCCCCCCCGCACAAGTACATTGCACAGCGGCGATGCTTTTGTACTTGTGGAGTTACTCCCGGCCACACGCAGCCGCTGCAGCCCACCCCCCGCACGGTCCATCCACACCTGCATTGGCCAGACCGCGCCCACGAAACAGCGGCCAACCGCCGCCGTTCCGCCCCCCATGCCCAGCGACCGCCTCTGCCTGTCAATCAGGCAGAGGCGATCATAGAGATACGTCGGCCTTCGGCCGTCTGTCATGCGCATGCGCAGTTCTGACCCGATCGCACCGCTGCGATAAACAGCAGCGTTCGATCGGGTCAGAATGACCCCCAAGGTACGATGTGCATATGATTACGACGGATAATATGGGCTGCACGTAGGATCTGAGGATGCGACATTTGACCCGCATCGCATCATAATTGTACCCAAAACATGCAGATTGTGCACACGATGCATCGTATGAGGGCTCGAAATCGTGTATTCATACACTGTATCCTGTATCGACCTAGAGTATGACCAGCAATAGTGTACCTGTCGCTTGTCTGGGTTCATCCAACATTCATGCAGCTTATGCTTTCACTAAGACTCACTGGGGCTAATTCAGGTTGGATTGCAGATTGTGATCCAACCGGAATTTTTACGATCGCCCCGCGGGCACATGCACAGCACCCGTCCTGCGCCCGCACTTTCTTTTGCGGCATGAACGGGGGCGGAGTTGGCCGAACGGGGTGGTGTCGTCGACGTGATCACGGCGGCTGCGTGCCGTCACACGCAGCCGCCGTGATCAGGGAAAAGGCAACGGGTTTCCTGTGGGCGAAGCCAAGCTGCGCCGGCAGGAGGCTCCCAGTATTTCTGCTAACAGGCAGAAATTGCGATCACTCGCAATTTCTACTTGGAGAAGAGGGGGGGGGGGGGGGGGGCGGTCGGCATGCTGGGCAGCCTTGCCCAGCGATTGGCGGCCCCTAGCATGCTAGGAAAAGGATAGTAAATTCTGCTGATTGGCAGAATTTACGATCCTTACTGAATTAGCCTCACTGTGGCACAGGACCTTTTATGTTTATGGATTTCTGATATACTGTATAATCACAAAATGTTGATGTCACCAAAAGCATGTGTGCTGCACAGCTGACGTGATAAGTCTGTGAACGCTAACGTGGGGATACTGGGGGTACACACCCACAAACTGTCTTGCGATATATCGGCCATTTGCTCTAACTGCAGATATAACGCCCAGTGTCTACCCAGCTCACGTGTTAAAGGAAAATCCATGATTACAAACATATACAGACCCACTCAGACCTGTCTGTACCCATATCAATTGTGGATTAATGATAACCTGTGTGTATGTATGTATGTATGTAATCCCATATCCGAAATATGGAATATTCTGAAATACGGACTTTTTGAGTGAGATAGTGAAACTTTTGTTTTTTGATGGCTCAATGTACACAAACTTTGTTTAATACACACAGTTATTAAAAATATTGTATTAAATGACCTTCAGGCTGTGTGTATAAGGTGTATATGAAACATAAATTAATTGTGTGAATGTAGATACACTGTGTTTAATGCACAAAGTTCTAATAAATATTGGCTAAAATGACCTTCAGGCTGTGTGTATAAGGTGTATATGAAACATAAATGCATTCTGTGCTTAGATTTAGGTCCCATCACCATGATATCTCATTATGGTATGCAATTATTCCAAAATACCTCTGGTCCCAAGCATTTTGGATAAGGGATACTCAACCTGTATAGAGAGAGAGAGAGAGAGAGAGAGAGAGAGAGAGAGAGAGAGAGATTTATTTATTTTTGTTGTGTGTGGTGTTTTTTTTTTTTTTTTATATTATGTTGCCAGCATTGAGTCACTGATTGGATGATTGCCAATTTAACTCTGTAGCTGATTGGTGCATTCGTCATTGATCTTGCACTTATCATATGATTTTGTAGGTGTAGCTACTAAAAAAAAAAAAAATGTTGCCTTCATTCATATGCAATAAAGAATATTACATCTGCTGTGGGTTTTGTTTTTTAAACAAATGAAATAGTGAATATGGTTTGTAGCCATCAAAAAACATGCTAAAAAACACTTTTTATTTTCTCCTAATGGACCAGTTAAAGAGTAACTGATATTTACCTAGTGCATGTGCTACTGGCACAGAACTGGGTGCCGTCTGCATTATGTACACCTCAGTGTATGGACCCAAATATGCTATTTGTACCGTGCAACAATTTTTTTGCATCTTTTGATGCAATTTCTGCCACTGCAGCATCAGCCCCTTACTTTGTACCTTTTATTGATTGGGAGGGGGGGGGGGGGGAATAAAACCTTCATATTCTAAAGGGCCCTACACACTGGCCAATGTGTGCGGCTGATATGAACAATCTCTTTCAGTAATGAACAAGAAATTGTTCATATCTTTCAGTGTGTAGGCACCAATGGTGAACGATGCGCGGCTCCGTGGTTTATCGTTGGTGCAGGCTCATTTTTGCCTGCAAGCCAATATGTACAATATCGTCCATATCAGCTTGCAGGGCTATGCGGCCGGGTGATGTCAGGGAGAGAAACTTCACACCCCCCACCCCTGTTGGCGGGTTGGCCATGTCTGGCACCTCGGCGGCATATGTGTAGCGGTCATTAGACTGCAATAAACTGTGTCAACTGTCAAGCACATACACACTCTATAGGCAATAACAGCAACGATGCCACTATAAGCCTCCAAAAGTGAAGTGTACAGAAGAAATCTAAATCCCTGCAAAATGTCTAATAAGACCGCCAGTCTATGAAGTGCTGCTTTATATCGGGTATACTGTACTTGCATTTTAGCAGTCCCTTTAATTATACAGCACTTGCTTATCTCTCCAGAAATTGTTCTGCAATATTTTGCTTCCAAATACCCCAAACAATCATCATTCTATGTCAACATGCCCTATACACAAAGAGGAATTCCTGTAATGTCCCTGGTTGGCATTCTGCTTTATCTGCCCATGTGTCAGGCTTGTGGCCAGAGCTGTATAGCTGGTTTGGTTGGTATTAGTGCATTTCTAGTTCTTTTAGTTTTAAGGCAAATCTTTCCTGCTGAATCAGCGGCTATGACTAATGAGTAGTCACTGGCTGAGTAGTCACTTTAGTGAGAAGAATACAGGAAGCCTGTGAGTATGCGTCAGAACTTAAGTTGTGCAGTCTAGTTTCCGATGCACTGTTTCATAATGATATTTAGTTGTACATAAGGTAAAAGTTGCAAACAAAAATGTAGTCATGTGTTTAAAGGGGATGCGGTCAACATCCCGCCGGACGGAATCCCGGCGGTCGAAATACCGACACCGGAATCCCGACCGGCACAATCCCGACATATTCTCCCTCTGTGGGTGTCCACGACACCCATAGAGGGAGAATAAATGAGTGTGCCGAGCGTAGCGAGGCACCATGTGTCGGTATTTGGACCTGATACTGTTTAAAGCCATGGGAATGGCTGATGTATACAGTATAACACAATGATGCTTTTGCTGGGATATGGGAGAATAGACCCTTAGCAGCCACTTGCTGCCTTGCCACCACTACCTATGAACTGATAAGATGAAATGCAGCCTGAGCCTACTAAATATTGCATTTTGCAGGCATTGCCGCGTGATACATTAATGCAATGCATTAATTATATGGTGCCAGAATTGATCAGAACTATACAGAGATTGTTTATTCATCTGTCAGTGAAGGTCACAAAACCTACCAATGATGCACAAGCATAAACCCACCCACAATAGTTTACCAGTGCACATCTTAACTGAGGAAGCAATCCAAAGAACAAGGAGAAAACATAAAAACTCCATATGTACTGATTAGCATCTATCCCAAGATCATAGTGCAGCAAGGTAACTAGCCACTGTGCCAGACCTAGGAAAATTGTACAAATAAAAACAGACCGGGGAGATGTATATATTTTTAAAACCCAATCCGTTCTTACATACAACCTTAGATTATCTCTCTTAAAAAAAAAAAAAAAAAAAAAGAATTCACAAATTGTACCCTGTGGGGAGTGCGGTGATTCATGACATCAGGTCCCCCGCACCACCCATCTGGACATACCCTTCAAAACCTCCCGGAGGGGACATTTAAAAATAAATAGTACTTTTCTTGCCTAATGAATCTATCGTTTGTATAGAATGCCACTAGACTAGTGACATTAAGGTAATGCGTGTCAGAAAAACCTTTTACATCATTAGAGCATTTTGTTTTATTAGACATATGATTTACACTGAAGTACAGTTAGTTGAACCTGCATCTTCTATCTATAAGTAGTCTGTTTTTATTCTCCTTAATAAACATTGAAAAATTATCCTTACACTTTCTGTATCCAAATTGTAATTTGATAATAAGGAAAGGAAGGGCAACAAAGTAAATGGATTAACTAAATAAATCCCTATCTTAGCTGCAAAGTGTAATTGGTAAAGAGTTGAATAAAATGAACTTTTTTTCTTTTCTTTTTTTTATATTATGATATATAAACATTTTAAAACTAGTTTTGATAATTCTCAAACCATGTTTAAATACAGGAGAAATGTGTATATACACACAGTGCTCACAAATAGACGCAATCTTATGGGGAAACACATGTAATTGTCTTTTCCTTTGTGACATGTCATGGCATTTCTTAGTTTTGATCGCTAATATTAATATTTTGCGATCTGTAAAGATTTCAGGATTTTATTACATTTATAATTTATTCCTATACAGGCAATACGACAGTGTGTGGTTTCTATAAAATTAGTGCACATTTCCATAAAGTTTTTTTTTAATATAACTCTCTACAAGGAGATTTGGTCAGCAATATGTAGTTTGCCTTCAGCTTCAACCTATCTGGGAAGAAGGTAGATGAAGAAGCGGACACTAAATGCACATTGCAGATGGAGAACAATAGTGCCTCGTTTTATGGCAACAGTTGCAGTTCAGAATGCCTGTTTTACTCTGCTGCCTGACTTATGCCGTTTTTTCAATGAATGAATTTCATAAAATAATGGCTCATCCAGGCATAATGGCTACAATTGTTCTATGACATTCTTATGTCCATTCTCCTTCACACAGGGCCCCATAATTCTATCAGCCACACAGTTCAGTCAAAGAAATGACTGGCCAAATGGTAACCAAGGAGCATCAGACATGCACAAGAAAAACTCATTGGTTGACATAGAAACCCATAATAGCTCCCATTTTGTCTTTTTCACTTTTTTTGTTTCCCTGTTGTCTACTGAGATTTTTATGTACATGAAATACTGTGCAAGGCTCTTTGTGTGTGATACACTGTCATGTTATGCAGCCTCGCAGGCCTTCCTCCAAATTACTACAGGCTCACTTTTCTAGTGGAATATAAAGAGATGTCAATATCAAGGGTTTTAGCCAATGTTTGTGGGAATTCAGCTATATCCATTCATTAAAATCCAGTGACACAAAGCAGACAGACAACCATTATGTCAGTTGAACCCAATGCTCATGTGAGTTTTTTTTCTTGTGGCTTTTTTTTTTTTACCACTGAAGCCGTTGTTGACAAATATTGGTTATTATGATTTTATTGCAGATTTGCACCCTTTAGGCATTGTTACACATTTTTAGTATTAATGTACTAAAACCGTATTAAAGTTAGACAATGCCTTAATGTCCTTATTGTAAAGTGCATCTGCTTCTTTAATGTACTGCCTGAAGCAGCCATTTTGTTTAACTAATATGTGAAGTATGTGAACGGAGAGGCTGCATTCACAGGATGTTTCTCAAATGCTGTTTTATCTCAAAAAATGTAGGTAAAAACTAGCAAACATTTTTACATGGTTGTAGTAACAGATTTGCCTGCAAAATATTGCAGATTTCATATTGGAATTTGGCCTAAGGGGTCTATTCCGCAATTAAAATTTCACTTAAATTCTTCGGAGATGTTCATTTAAGTATTCTAGCTATGTAGGAAAGGCTACATGGAGAATATAACGCAATTCTATTCTCTGTTAATGCCCAACGCCTACAACGCTGCACTGTAGAGAGCAAGCCTTGCTCTCTATGGCACTTAAACGTTTATCTGCTACCTCAGTAGAACGTTAACAAAAGCCTTAAAGGCTTACCTTATACAATTCCATCTGAGAAAGGCATTATGAGGAAAATCCTTAATTGTCTGAAAACCATCCCTGCGGCTGGCTGAAACTCCGCCCACTTATACCTTATACGGGGTGAGATGCATCAAGCATTGCATTTTTGCACTCTGCCACCGATTGCATGCATGCCAGCAGACTTGTGCAAAGGATAGCACTCATGATAAGATCTGTCCTTTTGCAGTGTTGACAACTTCCAGGTTTGTGACCCATGAGTCCTTCTGCGCATGCATCGTATGATGCATGGCGTGCTGCAGGGGACATTGAGAGGGATCTAATTGGATCCCTCTCAGTGCAAAACATGAAAAGAAGTCCATATGCTTCTATTAAGCAACGCCATCTACATATGGCATTGACTACCGGGTTCCAAGCTCTAGGATGTATTGTATTCTGGAGCTTTTTGAATATGAGAAATGCGGACAAACCTCTGAAAACAGCATTTTTGGGGGTTTTACCGCAAAATGACCTTTGATGCATTGCACCCTTGGCAACTGTATTCAAAGCGGACAAGCAGGGAAGACTAAGGGAAAAATGGTAATAATCGTGACGATATTTGTCGGTAATTGAGCGAGTATTGCAATTATTGCTAAATAGACCCCTAAGTGTTTGAGGCTTTGAGTGCTATTTGTTGCCAGAGCTAGGGCTTCCCTTCCTTAATAAGTATATTCACTAGAGAAAGGCCTTCTCCTTATTTATCAACGTTTACCCCTTCCAAGAAGATGTGCTGGGTTTATCCAGAGAAGGCTTCCCCAATACATGTACCAACAAATACTTACCTACCCTAACAGAACATCTGGGAGGCTCAGGTGACTCTCCCAGATTCCTGAAAAAGTAGGCAAGTTACCTGGAGGGCCCTGCTGCCGCCCACTTCCCGAGTGAAGTGGCCAAGTTGGGCGACTTGATGGGTCAATTAGTGTTGAAGTGAGTCATTAAGGCTCTGCCGCCCATTTTACAATGCCGGAAAGTGTGGATTTGTATAGTGAGTGGGTGGCCATTATGATGCAATTGCGGCACTACGCCTCAGCACTGCACCCTTGCTGTGCCATGCTCCCTATACGTGCTACCTGGCTACGATCTCCCAGAAGGGACAGCCAGGGTGTCTGCAACAATGTACCAACGCAATACTCTTGATGTCCTCAGGATGACGATAGGAGGAGGTTCTGTATACACTGGACATGTGCTTCATTTATTGACCTAAATAATTGTTTTCTTTACAAGTGGACACATAGTCAAGTCAAGGCTCCCTTTTCACTGCATATGTGTGATGTGGCTGGCCATGTCACATATGCGCATATTCCTGGATACTGGCCCAATGAAGTAGTAAGTCTACACTTATCACTGTTGACCATTATTATCCAGAAGCAGAGTATCACTTAATTGCAACAGTGAGATTGGATGATGAATTCCTAGTAATAGGAGGTGTCTATCTCTGCGATACGTGTTGATAGAGAAGTATACACATTGCCACTGTTTCACAAACAAGTACTGTTGTTGTGGTTGATTTTCTTCTGCCATGATTATCTCTTACTATACCACAACTGCACCACAGAGCTGGATGAATTGACAGTGTTCCAGCTGGAGGTATAGACTATAAATTATGCATAAAGCCAGGCCCTGGAACTGACGTCTGCTATTGACACTTCAGATCTCTCATTCTCTGACCTTTTACGGAATAGTGTGTCTGGCTGTTCCACAAAGCAAACAGATCTGTAAGAAGTGGTGCAGTGTATAGTCCTATATCAATAGACAACTTGTGTCTAACACTTTATAAAGAGCACTAATAAGGTATGTTTGATCATCAGTACGTCCCATCTCTAAATATTTTTTTAACTCTTAACAGATGATGAATTTGTGACAAGGCTAAATATTAGTTTCACTAAAATTATGGCTGGGTAGACACTGGATATTGATTGGTCAGCCTACGTAAACTTGTAGTCTTGCCAATGGTTTATATATTGGTTATTCATGCTGTGACCTCATTCTTTGTCACATGTTCCCATTGTTACATGTGCGATTCCACATTTATACACCCTTTCTATTTATGTGGTGTCTGGGTATGTTTTTTCCATCCCATGTCACTATTAGTTAGGCTAGCTGATGCTGCAGGTTTCCTGTAGTACAGTAAGTAGGAGACACAGCAGTTACACTTCCCATCCTCTATGAAGAGTAGGATTGTTTTTGAGTGCCATCCGTGAACTACTGTATCCAAAGCAACTGCAGTTGATTATTCTGGTGTGTGCATTATGGCTCTTGTCTGGAGCAATTTGGTAGCAAATTATGCACAATATGGACGTTAAATAGCTTGGAATTGCAGGGGACCAATGTGTGCGATACACTCTAGAACCACATAAGTGCATATTGATTCCTGTATGGTCTTCTGGAGCATTTAATAATTTAATAGTGTAACAGCACCGCAAATAGGAAAAGATATTGGCAAGCAAAACCAATTTCATTATTTTTAGACATCATTATATGAAAGTTCAGAATAAATGGAGCATGGAGCTCCTGTATACACTTTGCATTCTGTATAACTATAGTAATTGCCTTGTAAAAATACTTATTTGATTTAGTGAATTATTTTTTTCTTTGAATACGCTTCGATTTTAATAAAAATTTTTTTAATGCTTCTGCCAAAACTCTGTGGTATTTGTGTAGAATCTTTTGGGCAAAAACCTTTAATATTTGTTTAACAGTACAAGAGCCAACCAATATTCTACACTAGTGCTGGCCAAACATGCACCTACAGTATCCTGCCAACCAGCACAAGCAATAGGATTTATGTCATATGTGACTGTATACCATACTTGCCTACCCTCCCGGAATGGGCGGGAGGCTCACGAAATTCGGGTGACCCTCCCGGCCCCCCGGAA
This sequence comes from Pseudophryne corroboree, assembly GCF_028390025.1. Taxonomy (NCBI): domain Eukaryota; kingdom Metazoa; phylum Chordata; class Amphibia; order Anura; family Myobatrachidae; genus Pseudophryne; species Pseudophryne corroboree. The sequence continues at coordinate 108,889,187 of NC_086454.1, read as the reverse complement.
GAGCAGGCAAGTCTCCCGATTTCAGGGGTCACCCCCTGCCCAGCCGCCCACTTAGCGAGTAAAGTGGGCGGTCCGGGCAGGCGATGACGCGATTCTTGTTGAATCGCGTCATCATAGCCATGCCCCCCTGCTGTATAATGTCGGTAATAGCGGCATTACACGGCAGGGGGCGTGGCTTACATGACGCGTCCAGCAGCCACGCCCCCATTCCGCCTCTGGCCCGCCCCCGTTTCCGCCTCTGGCCCGCCCCCCTCAGCACATCACCGCCCGCCTGCCCTGCTGAGCCGACCGGCTGCTCTCTCCCGGAGAGAGCAGCCCAAAAGTCGGTAAGTATGCTGTATACATATTGTAAGTGGACAGATACAGAGACATATGTAATAGGGTCCGATTTTGCCGGAGATGCTGCAGACTTGTAAATGATTGGCACTTTAAAAAAATGTTAGCGATTGGCCGGCATACCGCACCTCCGGCACACTCTGACACTATTACATGTGCCCCCACGGAAGGAGTTAAAGTACCAATCAGCTCCTAATTGTAATTTTTCAAAGCCTGTTATATGGCAGTTAGTAGCTGATTGGCTGGTACTTTCTCTCACTCCACTTTCTCTCTCCAAGGCTTAATAAATAATCCCCACAATCTTTTAGTATTTTTGGGCAAATTGATCTCCTCATTATTAGGGCCTGTTAGCATGATGTGGGGAGGGGGAGGGGGTGATGTAGGTGACCCTTATCAGCTTGTATGGGACTCTCAGTCTCTATTAAAACTAAAATGTCCTGTAGCATATATGGAGAAACTGTCGCCTCTAAAGCTGCAAACACGTTAGATTAGGCTTGTCGTCGGATTAAGGGCCTTATTCAGCATGGATCGCAAATTGGGTGATTATCGAATGACTGTGTATGCGTAGTGTTCGCACTGCATACGCGTGAGGGGTAATAGCGACTGAAATTGCATACAGATCACAATGTAGCCACTGTTTAACAGGAACCCGGCGTTTCTGGGTGGAAACCTGCAGTTTTCTGGGTGTATCAGAAAAAACGCAGGTGTTTTTGGGGAGGGTCTCTGACGTCCGTGCTAGAGATGAGCAGGTTCGGTTCCTCGGAATCCGAACCCCCCCCGAACTTCAGCCTTTTTACACGGGTCCGAGGCAGACTCTGATCTTCCCGCCTTGCTCGGCTAACCCGAGCGCGCCCGAACGTCATCATCCCGCTGTCGGATTCTCGCGAGACTTGGATTCTATATAAGGAGCCGCGCGTCGCCGCCATTTTCACACGTGCATTGAGATTGATAGGGAGAGGACGTGGCTGGCGTCCTCTCCATTTAGATAGAGAGTGAGACACTTGATTTACTAGTAATTTAATTTTAGTAATTTTGGGGAGCATTAGGAGTACTCAGAGAGTGCAGAGTTTTGCTGATAGTTATACTAGTGACCACCAGTTTTATTTATTATTTAAAATCCGTTCTCTGCCTGAAAAAAAACGATACACAGTCACATACCATATCTGTGCTCAGCCTCAGTGTGCTGCATGATAATATCATCTATGTATATCTGACTGTGCTGAGTGCTCACTGCTCACACAGCTTAATTGTGGGGGAGACTGGGGAGCAGTTATAGCAGGAGTACATAACCGTGCACACTTTTGCTGCCAGTGTGACTGACCAGTGACCACCAGTATATTGTCTGCCTGAAAAAGTTAAACACTCGTGTGGTGTTTTTTTTATTTTATTCTATAAACGCATTCTGCTGACAGTGTCCAGCAGGTCCGTCATTCATTATATTATAATATATATACCTGCAGTAGTGATATATATATATTTTTTATATCATTATCATCCAGTCTATACTAGCAGACGCAGTACGGTAGTCCACGGCTGTAGCTACCTCTGTGTCGGCAGTCACTCGTCATCCATAAGTATACTAGTATCCATCCATCTCCATTGTTTACCTGAGGTGCCTTTTAGTTGTGCCTATTAAAATATGGAGAACAAAAATGTTGAGGTTCCAAAAATAGGGAAAGATCAAGATCGACTTCCACCTCGTGCTGAAGCTGCTGCCACTAGTCATGGCCGAGACGATGAAATGCCATCAACGTCGTCTGCCAAGGCCGATGCCCAATGTCATAGTACAGAGCATGTAAAATCCAAAACACCAAATATCCGTAAAAAAAGGACTCAAAAATCTAAAATAAAATCGTCGTCGGAGAAGCGTAAACTTGCCAATATGCCATTTACCACACGGAGTGGCAAGGAACGGCTGAGGCCCTGGCCTATGTTCATGGCTAGTGGTTCAGCTTCACATGAGGATGGAAGCACTCAGCCTCTCGCTAGAAAAATGAAAAGACTTAAGCTGGCAAAAGCACAGCAAAGAACTGTGCGTTTTTCGAAATCACAAATCCACAAGGAGAGTCCAATTGTGTCGGTTGCGATGCCTGACCTTCCCAACACTGGACGTGAAGAGCATGCGCCTTCCACCATTTGCACGCCCCCTGCAAGTGCTGGAAGGAGCACCCGCAGTCCAGTTCCTGATAGTCAGATTGAAGATGTCAGTGTTGAAGTACACCAGGATGAGGAGGATATGGGTGTTGCTGGAGCTGGGGAGGAAATTGACCAGGAGGATTCTGATGGTGAGGTGGTTTGTTTAAGTCAGGCACCCGGGGAGACACCTGTTGTCCGTGGGAGGAATATGGCCATTGACATGCCTGGTGAAAATACCAAAAAAATCAGCTCTTCGGTGTGGAAGTATTTCAACAGAAATGCGGACAACATTTGTCAAGCCGTGTGTTGCCTTTGTCAAGCTGTAATAAGTAGGGGTAAGGACGTTAACCACCTCGGAACATCCTCCCTTATACGTCACCTGCAGCGCATTCATCATAAGTCAGTGACAAGTTCAAAAACTTTGGGCGACAGCGGAAGCAGTCCACTGACCAGTAAATCCCTTCCTCTTGTAACCAAGCTCACGCAAACCACCCCACCAACTCCCTCAGTGTCAATTTCCTCCTTCCCCAGGAATGCCAATAGTCCTGCAGGCCATGTCACTGGCAATTCTGACGAGTCCTCTCCTGCCTGGGATTCTTCCGATGCATCCTTGCGTGTAACGCCTACTGCTGCTGGCGCTGCTGTTGTTGCTGCTGGGAGTCGATGGTCATCCCAGAGGGGAAGTCGTAAGACCACTTTTACTACTTCCACCAAGCAATTGACTGTCCAACAGTCCTTTGCGAGGAAGATGAAATATCACAGCAGTCATCCTGCTGCAAAGCGGATAACTGAGGCCTTGGCATCCTGGGTGGTGAGAAACGTGGTTCCGGTATCCATCATTACTGCAGAGCCAACTATAGACTTGTTGGAGGTACTGTGTCCCCGGTACCAAATACCATCTAGGTTCCATTTCTCTAGGCAGGCGATACCGAAAATGTACACAGACCTCAGAAAAAGACTCACCAGTGTCCTAAAAAATGCAGTTGTACCCAATGTCCACTTAACCACGGACATGTGGACAAGTGGAGCAGGGCAGACTCGGGACTATATGACTGTGACAGCCCACTGGGTAGATGTATGGACTCCCGCCGCAAGAACAGCAGCGGCGGCACCAGTAGCAGCATCTCGCAAACGCCAACTCTTTCCTAGGCAGGCTACGCTTTGTATCACCGCTTTCCAGAATACGCACACAGCTGAAAACCTCTTACGGCAACTGAGGAAGATCATCGCAGAATGGCTTACCCCAATTGGACTCTCCTGTGGATTTGTGGCATCGGACAACGCCAGCAATATTGTGTGTGCATTAAATATGGGCAAATTCCAGCACGTCCCATGTTTTGCACATACCTTGAATTTGGTGGTGCAGAATTATTTAAAAAACGAGAGGGGCGTGCAAGAGATGCTGTCGGTGGCCAGAAGAATTGCGGGACACTTTCGGCGTACAGGCACCACGTACAGAAGACTGGAGCAACACCAAAAACGCCTGAACCTGCCCTGCCATCATCTGAAGCAAGAAGTGGTAACGAGGTGGAATTCAACCCTCTATATGCTTCAGAGGTTGGAGGAGCAGCAAAAGGCCATTCAAGCCTATACAACTGAGCACGATATAGGAGGTGGAATGCACCTGTCTCAAGCGCAGTGGAGAATGATTTCAACGTTGTGCAAGGTTCTGCAACCTTTTGAACTTGCCACACGTGAAGTCAGTTCAGACACTGCCAGCCTGAGTCAGGTCATTCCCCTCATCAGGCTTTTGCAGAAGAAGCTGGAGACATTGAAGGAGGAGCTAACACAGAGCGATTCCGCTAGGCATGTGGGACTTGTGGATGGAGCCCTTATCGCTTAACAAGGATTCACGGGTGGTCAATCTGTTGAAATCAGAGCACTACATTTTGGCCACCGTGCTCGATCCTAGATTTAAAACCTACCTTGGATCTCTCTTTCCGGCAGACACAAGTCTGCAGGGGTTCAAAGAACTGCTGGTGAGAAAATTGTCAAGTCAAGCGGAACGCGACCTGTCAACATCTCCTCCTTCACATTCTCCCGCAACTGGGGGTGCGAGGAAAAGGCTCAGAATTCCGAGCCCACCCGCTGGCGGTGATGCAGGGCAGTCTGGAGCGACTGCTGATGCTGACATCTGGTCCGGACTGAAGGACCTGACAACGATTACGGACATGTCGTCTACTGTCACTGCATATGATTCTCTCCCCATTGAAAGAATGGTGGAGGATTATATGAGTGACCGCATCCAAGTAGGCACGTCAGACAGTCCGTACGTATACTGGCAGGAAAAAGAGGCAATTTGGAGGCCCTTGCACAAACTGGCTTTATTCTACCTAAGTTGCCCTCCCACAAGTGTGTACTCCGAAAGAGTGTTTAGTGCCACCGCTCACCTTGTCAGCAATCGGCGTACGAGGTTACTTCCAGAAAATGTGGAGAAGATGATGTTCATTAAAATGAATTATAATCAATTCCTCCATGGAGACATTCACCAGCAGCAATTGCCTCCACAAAGTACACAGGGAGCTGTGATGGTGGATTCCAGTGGGGACGAATTGATAATCTGTGAGGAGGGGGATGTACACGGTGATGAATCGGAGGATGATGATGAGGTGGACATCTTGCCTCTGTAGAGCCAGTTTGTGCAAGGAGAGATTAATTGCTTCTTTTTTGGTGGGGGTCCAAACCAACCCGTCATTTCAGTCACAGTCGTGTGGCAGACCCTGTCACTGAAATGATGGGTTGGTTAAAGTGTGCATGTCCTGTTTATACAACATAAGGGTGGGTGGGAGGGCCCAAGGACAATTCCATCTTGCACCTCTTTTTTTTCTTTCATTTTTCTTTGCGTCATGTGCTGTTTGGGGAGTGTTTTTTGGAAGGGCCATCCTGCGTGACACTGCAGTGCCACTCCTAGATGGGCCAGGTGTTTGTGTCGGCCACTTGGGTCGCTGAGCTTAGTCACACAGCTACCTCATTGCGCCTCTTTTTTTCTTTGCGTCATGTGCTGTTTGGTGAGTGTTTTTTGGAAGGGCCATCCTGCCTGACACTGCAGTGCCACTCCTAGATGGGCCAGGTGTTTGTGTCGGCCACTTGGGTCGCTGAGCTTAGTCATCCAGCGACCTCGGTGCAAATTTTAGGACTAAAAATAATATTGTGAGGTGTGAGGTGTTCAGAATAGACTGAAAATGAGTGGAAATTATGGTTATTGAGGTTTATAATACTTTGGGATCAAAATGACCCCCAAATTCTATGATTTAAGCTGTTTTTTAGGGTTTTTTTGAAAAAAACACCCGAATCCAAAATACACCCGAATCCGACAAAAAAAATTCGGTGAGGTTTTGCCAAAACGCGTTCGAACCCAAAACACGGCCGCGGAACCGAAACCAAAACACAAAACCCGAAAAATTTCCGGTGCACATCTCTAGTCAGTGCAAACCACTTACAGGCCGTCTCAGTCGCAGATTACTGGCAGCCTCAGACCTACTCACATTTGCACAAACGGCAAAGATTCTTCACTGGGAATTGTGTATGAATCTGCGAGTGGATAGCGAACTGCGATGCATTTGCAGTTTTGCACGGGGCATTTTTTTTTTCCCCTGGCAGGGCGGCGCCTTTCTACTTGCAGACAACGGCAGTTTCTCTGACTAGCGATCCATAGTGAATTAGGCCCTAAAGGCCTTATTCAGGTTTGTTAGCAAACCAAAAAGCATGTCATACCTGAGGGGAGGGGAGGGGGGGGGGGGGCAGATATAACATGTGCAGAGAGAGTTAGATTTGGGTGGGGTGTGTTCAACCTGAAATCTAAATAGTAGTGTGTAAACAAAACAAAAAAGGAGGGGGGAAAAAGCAGCCAGTATTTACCCTGCTCGGAAACAATATAACCCACCCAAATCTAACTCTCCCTGCACATGTTACATCTGCCCCACCTGCAGTGCAGCATGGTTTTGCCCATTAGTGTGCATTTTTGGTTTGCTAACAAACCTGAATAACCCCCTAAATTCTTTTGGGTCTGTAGACCATTATTCTGTACATCGGGCACAAAATATGTTCTTGCAGGTGAAGCGTGTGGATCGGATGTGCACACATTGCAGTTGTATAACTTTCCTTTCACCCCCCCCCCCCAGCCCCCTCCTTTTTCATCACCTCCCACTCTTCAATAGGTGTTTGTTTTTTTTGTATTGTTCTGCATTAACCTGTTCATTGATAAGCAGTCCAGGTTTTAGTGAAATCCATGCTTGACCACATGTGACTTAATTAGTTCTTCTGTTATTTTGATTTCACCATCTGTACTGAAGCCTGGATACAGGGGGCGTAGCCAGAAATTTGTGGGCCCTATAGCAACATTTTGAAGGGGCCCCCGTTCCAATGCTTCTAGAGAGACACTTTTCTGCAGCAGTTGTTAATTATATGCCCTATAATAGTGCCCTAGTTCATTTTCTGAACCGTAGTAGAGCCATATTTAATGTTATGCCCCATAGTAGTGCCCTAGTTTCTTTTATGAATCGCAGTAGTGCTTAAGTTCACCTTAAGTGCTTATATCGCATTTCAGAGCTGCCAGTACACATTATGCCGCACACTACCCCCAATTCACAGTATGATACATAGTGCTCCCCATTCATATTGTACCTCATTTCAGTGCCCTGGTTCATATTATAGAACATTAAAATGCCCTCCAGTTCATTTTATACCACAATGAGGTCAAGGGGCATACCTAGATACATTGCAGGCCTCAAGGAAAAAGTTTCAAAGGACCCTTACTTTGAGACCCAATGGCGAAAAATGTATAACATACATGTAACTTTGACATGGAATGTGGGCCCCTCTCAGCTCTGGGCCCCATAGCAGCTGCACTGCCTGCACCTATGGTAGCTACGCCCTTGCCTGGATATCACTAAAACCTGCACTGTTGATGTGCTTTGAGGACTGAGGTTGGGAATGCCTGATATAGCATCTCAAACAAGTTTTCTTCATTCAGAGGGGTCTATTTACTAAGCCTTGGATGGAGATAAAGTCGCTGGAGAGAAAGTACCAGCCAATCGGCTCTTGTCATTTTTCAAACCCAGCCTGTGACTTGTCAGTTAGGAGCCGATTGGCTGGTACTTTATCTCCAGCGACTTTATCTCCATTCAAGGCTTAGTAACTAGATCCCAGAGTTCTTTAAACATCCACAGACGTTCATCGTTTGGTATTTTTATACTCCAATACAGAAGATGCAAGTAAGATATACTGCAAGCTTATATTACCCTATAGGTACAGAGCCATCTTGGTGTCTTTAATAATGTGCCACTTTGACAGCATGCCTCCCCCAAATCAAACCTTAAGCCCCCCCCCCCAATGACACGGATCAATCAAACTGTTGTGCCTAGTGTATTGATGAAAGCATGGACAATTTCTGAACATGCCTATTGCAGCAGGTTCCGTACTACAGTGAGAAACTCCTTCTCTTGTGGATTTTTCCCTTTAATAAGGGAAACTTTGGCTCAAGCGGCAACAAAGGCATTTGCCTTTGTTCCAATTAATCAATTCCTAGATTAGGAAGCAACTAATTTCTGTCTTGTCCTAAGCAGACCACTGACCTTAATTTTTTTTTTTAATTAAAAAAAACAAAAAAAAAAAACAATACGGTACACACACAATCTTTGTAATAACCCTTTCATAGCCTTAACATTAGCCTGAATCTGTCCTAAATAGGAGTCTGAAACAAGCTTAAACCCAGGACCGAACATTAACTAAATCCTGAAGTTCTGGCCTGTTGTTGTAACCTAACCCACAATCTAGGAATCTGAACAGGCCAGATCTTGCCTCTCTACGTTAAAACCTCAAACACACAGGGAGAGATGTGTGCTGATTGATCTCAGTGACCACTCAGCGCACATCTCTCCCCTGCTCAGCACACAGCGCAATGTGTGCTGGGCGGCGGGGATGGGGGGCGCTCATTTCACCCAGCAGTGAAATGAGCAACCTGCTAGATTGTGCCTACATGCAGTCCAATCTAGCACCAGCGATAGCGACGCGTGCGGCCACGCATCGCTATCGCTTTAGGGGGTAGACACTGAGAGATCAGTGCTTGACTTCTAAGCAAACCAGTCAGATTGCTTAGAATTTAAGCACTGATCTCTCCGCGTGTACCCCCCTTAAGAAACCCGTACACAGCCCTGATGTGTGCTAGTAGAGATGAATGGAAGACTATTTGTGTAGTGCTTTCTTAGGGTAACCTGATACATGCAACTAGGATGCATTTAAAAGTCTCCAAGTGAAAAGCAATTTGCAATACAGGTAGTCTTCCATATCCAAAATACTTGGGACTAGAAGTATTTTGGAATATCTGGTTACCTGAATGAGGATGGGACCCAAGTCTAAACACGAAATGCTTTGGGGTAAATGTAATAGGGTTCAAGTTGCCGTGGTGTCTGGGACTCAGTCCAAGAATGGCTGTTTTTAAAGCAGCAATCATTTACAAGGCAAAACCAGGGTGATTTTTGCCTTGTAAATGATTGACTCTTTAAAAAATTGTATACACATGCATCCCAACATTGTCACTTTATTATTATTATTATTATTATTATTATTATTATTATTATTATTATCATCCTTTATATGGCGCCACAAGAGATCCGCAGCACCCATTACACAGTACATAATCAAATGAGCAAACAAGAAAACAGCACTTACAGTACAAGACAATATAGGACAGGTATAGAAAACCCGGGGTTAAGTGCCATCAAAGAGAGTATGGCGTATAAGATAGTGTAAGTAAGAAAAGGAAAGGCACATGAGGAAAGAAGTCCCTGCTCTTGCGAGCTTACAATCTATAAGGTGAGGGGCTAACAGTCCGGAATGACAGAAAGGGTAGACAGTGAGCATAGACAAGAGGGTTAGGAGGAGAGTTGGCTGGGTTTAGTGAAGAAGTGGGTCTTGAGAGCCCGTTTGAAGTTTTGTAGAGAGGTGGAGAGTTGGATGGGGAGAGGTAGAACATTCCAGAGATAGGGAGCAGCACGTGCAAAATCTTGTAGGTAGGAGTGGGAGGAGGTAATCAGTTGGCAGGAGAGACGGCGTGCATTAGCAGAGCGAAGAGGACTGGTGGGAATGTAAAGAGAAGTAAGGTCAGAGATGTAAGAGGGAGAAGAGTGGGTGAGGGCTTTGTAGGTGAGTGTGAGAAGCTTGAATTGGATTCTGAATGGGAAGGGTAGCCAGCAAAGCCGTCCCTAACCAATATGATGCCCTAGGCAAGATTTTGGCTGGTGTCCCCTAGCACCGCCATTAGTTCCGCCTTGGACTTTGCACCTCTTTTCCCAGCACCATCACCCCTCACCCATAGCAGTCCTCATTTTGGTGTCCCTACACCCTACCAGCCCAAAAAGGGGTGTGTTCTTGCTGGGAAGGGGCATGTCCACACAGTAGTACCCTCAATCCAAATTACTCCACACAGTACTGCAACTTTATTCACATTATATCATGCGATAGTGTCCCTAATTCACATTATATCACACAGTAGTACCACTTTACCTTATAAACGTTACTCCTCACAGTAGTGCCCCTTATTCACATTACATCGCACCATATTGCTCTTTATTCACATTAGACCACACAGTAGTGCCTTTTCTATACATTACGCCACACAGTAGAGCACCTTATACACATAATGCCACACATTAGTAATGCATTTATGCACGTAATACCACACAGTAATGCCCCTTACACATATGACACACAATAGTAATGTCCTTATAAACATAATGCACCTTACACATTATGCCAACCTTTATTCTGTATGCGACTGTGACTGTATCTGCATATGAAATACTACGTTACAGTGATTTTCCAGGAATACTATGTACCATAGCATTTCGTATGCAGATACAGCGCAGTCACACACACAATATAGGCATGCCGCATATCATTTTAAACAGCAGAAGCTGTTTGTGCCCCTAGGCATACCAAATGACCTAGGCATTTGCCTAGTTTGCCTATGCCTAGGGTCTGCTCTTGTAGCCAGTGAAGGTCCAACAAGAGAGGGTATGTGGATGTAGCACGTTTGGTGAGGAAGATGAGATGGGCAGCAGCATTAAGGATAGATTGAAGTGAAGAGAGGAATTTTTGAGGGAGGCCAGATAGGAGGAGATTGCAGTAGTCCAATCTGGAGATGACCAGTGAGTGGATGAGGGTCTTAGTAGCATCCTAGGTGAGAAAGGGTTTGATCCTGGAGATGTTTTTGAGATGGAAATGGCAGGTTTTTGAGAGATACTGAATGTATGGTTTGAAGGAGAGGGAGGAGTCTAGGATTACTTCAAGACATCGCACTATAGGGGGCTAGAGGAGATTGTTGTGCCATCAGTGGATAATGAAATTGTGAGAAGTGAGGTTATGCGGGAGGGAAGATGATTAGCTCAGTCTTAGACATGTTAAGTTTAAGAAAGCTAAATGCTAGACCTACTCTATGAGGAAGCTTCAATTAGAAGCGAAACGCGTCAGAGAAGGTGCCCTTTTGTGACCCAGTGGACATTGCATCTAGGTCCTTATTGATGTGCAACGCTGCTCGAGACTGTTAAACGGGAGACGGGAGGACGCTATATGCGGCGGCTTAAAGACGGGAGCAAAACCATCTGATCAGCGCCTGCAGAGCTCCGGGAGCCGGACCAACCTCTATCTCTCAAAGCGATATAAGGTGTGTGCATGAGAACCTGACACAGTGGGAGACTGAGTACGCCACTCACGGACTGTGGCAGACGGGAGCTTTCTTCTATAGGTGCTTGCCGTGCACCAAGCCCCGGGTGATATACCTATTTCCTCCATGTTGTCTGGATAGCTTTATCACATGTAAAAGAACCATCCACATTTGATTATTTGGTTCAACCTAACATTTGGTATTTACTTAAACAAATTTATATGAGCACATCTAATGGGACTGTCCTTTTTTGAGAAGAAAATTCAGGACATTGTCAACCTATGATTATTGAATCAGTCCTTTGTGGTCACAAGTAGCTATATGATCCACCTCTTATGCTCAAATAGTAGGTCTAGCATTTAGCTTTTTTATTTGTATGCGCATACTAATTAACTCAATTTTTTATGATTGTGTCTAGTTAACTCATATATGATTGATTTTATAGACATTAAAATTATCTTAATTAATTAACTTGTGTGTTTTCATGTCATGTTGCCTTCAATTAATTAGCGCAAGGGGTTATTCAGTTTTGCTTTTGGTACACCTGGTTTCAATCAGGTGAGATTGTGTTGGCCACATCCACAGGCCACTATACCCTGTTTGCGGCTATTCAGATTGCATGAGTTGCGTGAGCAAGTTTAGATTGTCTTGTGTGGATTGGGTGTGAGTATAGATCTAGACACCCATCCACAACTGTTTTAACATAATTATTATTAATAGCGCCAGACACTAGTATTAGTATTTTGAAAGTTTAAGAAAGCGCTGGGACATCCAGGAGGAGATAGCAGAGAGACAGTTGGAGATACGAGTGAGGAAAGCAGGGGAGAGGTCAGGGGAGGAAAGGTAGATTTGAGTATCGTCAGTGTAGAGATGATATTTTAAGTCAAATGAGCTCACCTAATGAGGATGTGTAGAGAGCGAAAAGGAGAGGCCCAAGAACATAACCTTGGGGGGCACCTACTGGTAGAGGAAGTGGAGGGGAGGTGGAATCATGAGAGGAGACAGAGAAGGAACGGTCAGAAAGGTAGGAGGAAAGCCAGGAGAGAGCAGTATCATGCAAACCAAGGGAGTAAAGGATTTGCAGGAGGAGAGGGTGGGATACAGTGTCAAAAGCAGCAGAGAGGTAAAGGAAAATAAGCAGAGAGTAGTGGCCCCTGAATTTAGCAGCAAGGAGGTCATTGCAGACTTTCGTGAGGGCAGTTTCAGTGGAGTGCTGAGGACAGAAACCAGGCTGGAAAGGGTCAAGCAGTGAGTGGGAAGAAAGAAAGACAGTGAGGCGGTTGTAGACAATATGCTCAAGGAGTTTGGAAGCAAAAGGGAGAAGAGAGATGGGTCGGTAGTTGGAGAGAGTGGTCGGATCAAGGGTAGGTTTTTTAAGAATAGGGGAGACAAGTGCATGGTTGAAGGCAGAAGGGACAGCGCCTGATGAGAGTGAGAGATTGAGTAGATGGGCAAGATGGGAACAGGTAGAAGAAGAAAGGAAGCGGAGAAGTCGGGAGGGAATAGGGTCAAGTGGAGAGGTGGAGGGGGGTGAGGACCGGATGAGGACCATGACTTCCTCTCCAGATACAGGGAAGAAAGATGTCAGAGTTGGTAGGAGGGAAGGAGATGGGGGTTAAGAAATAGAGGAGGGGGGTTGCTCAGGTTCTGGTGGGATGTTATGTCCTATGAATGGAGTCCATTTTGGATGTGAAGTAGGTGGCAAAGTCAAGAGCAGAAAGTGAAGAGGGGAGTTGAGGCAGGGGTGGGCAGAGGAGCGAGTTGACAGTGGCACAGAGGCGCCTGGGGTTTGAGGATTGGGAGGAGATGAGGTATTTGAAGTAAGATTGTTTAGAGAGGGTAAGGGCAGCAAAGTAGGATGAGAGCATACATTTGTAGTGGAGGAAGTTGGCCTTATTGTGTGATTTCCTCCACTGTCGCTCAGCGGTACGTGAGCATTTTTGCAGATATTTGGTGTGCCAGGGTTGAGGTGTCCATCTGCGAGGGTGAATAGTGGTTGGTGGGGTGACAGAGTCAAGAGCAGAGGTAAAGGATGCATTGTAAAGGAAAGTAGATTGTTCAGGGCAGGAAAGAGAATAGGAGAGAGCAGTGAGTCAAACAGGGAAGATGGGGAACTGGTGTCAATAGCCTCAATGTTACGCTTAGTGATGGTAGTCTTAGGTCAGCTGTGGCCAAACTGTGGCTCTTGAGCCGCATGCGGCTCTTTCTTTATTCAAATGTGGCTTCTGACACTGGAGTGGCTTCTGACACTCAGTCACCTGACCACAACAGATCCTGGAAACTGGTGCACTCCAACCAGACACACAGCAGCACTACGGCGACTGAAAACTGGGGAGCCAGATACTGGGCTGTAGTGACATATGAGGGTGGGCTGGAGTGACACAAGGGGGAGCTGGCTGGAGTGACATAGACGGATCCTGGCAGGAGAGACATAATGGGGGAGCTGACTGGAGTGATACAGGAGGGTGCTGGCAGGAGTGACATAGTGGGGAGCTGGCTGGAGTGACAAAGGGGAATCCTGGCAGGAGAGACACAATGGGGAGCTGACTGGAGTGACACATGGGGGAGCTGGCTGCAGTGACACATGGAGGAGCTGAAGTGTATTATGTAAATATGGCTTTTTCAATATATTTTATGTGGATCTAGATTTTTTTATTTATTTTATGTGGAAGTGTCTCTTTCAATGTATTTTATGTTGATTCTGGCTTTAAAATGTATTTTATGTGGATCTGGCATTCTAGCAGACACAAGGTCACACCCCATTTTTGCACACGTGCCTTCGGCTTGATGTCTGCTCTTTGACGTACCTAACAAGATTTTTTTTTTGTCTCTCTTACTGGTTGGCCACCCCTGTCTTAGGTGGTAAAGATGGAGAAGCAGATAGAGATAGGTTAAAAGTGAGCAGGTGATGGTTAGAGAGGGGGAACAGGGAGTTGGAGAAATCAGAAAGATTACAGCGGTGAGTGAAAACCAGATCCAATGAGCTTCCACTTACATGGGAGGGGGAGGAGGTTCTCTGGCAAAGACCAAGAGAAGAGGTGAGGTTAAGGAGTTTAGAGGCAGGTGATTTTTGTGGGGTTATCGATGGGGATGTTGAAATCACTTAGGATAATGGAAGGAATGTCAGAGAGGAAGTGAGGAAGCCAGGAAGCAAAGTTGTCAAGGAATTGGAGGGCATGCCAGGGGGGTGGTAAATGACAGCTATTCGAAGATGAACAGGTTGGAAGAGGCGTATGGTATGGACCTCAAATGTAGAGAATGTAAGGAATGTGGTGAGACCCCCTGCAGAGAGAGCAGCGGGAGAAACTATGTCAGAGGGGGTAATCCAAGTTTCAGTGATGTTCCTATCACCCGTGAATAGACGCTGTGCGCATGCAACAGAGCTGCTAGTGATAGGGAGCCTCCCAACTGCCCCCCCCCCCCCACCACCACCACAGGACACTGCAGCCCGCGGGTGGGACAGTGGGAAGGTCCCCAAAAACATTGTGACAGTTGGGAGGTATGTATACCTCCATTCTCGGATGAAATCCCAAACCTGAGGCAACTAGAGCCTTATTACAATTACACCATCGTGTTGCATATACACTTTATACACGTAGCCTTGTGTGCATGAAACTGTATATTGACCCATGAGAAAGCATAGGTGCCACTTGCTCAGTCGCGCTTAAAAAATGTAGCAGTTTGGATATCGGATTTTCGTGTATGGAAAACTTAACCTGTATTGCCATGTGCGTCACTATTAACTTGATACCAAAATATTGCATACTTTATGTAACTTTGTGTATTACTCGAAATAAATTTAAAAGTGAATAATTACAGATTTTTAATGGTAAACATGTAACACATACAAATCGCTTTGGTTTTCCAATTATTATTATTATTATTATTATTATTATTATTATTATTATTATTATTATTATTATCCTTTATTTATATGGTGCCACAAGGGTTCAGCAGCGCCCAATTACAGAGTACATATGCACATAATCAAAACAGGAAAACAGTGACTTACAGTTGATGACAATTTAGGACAAGTACAGGGTAACTAATCATAACTACACCAGTAAACGACAGAGAAGTTCCAGGTGGCCAAAAAACTGCTTGATTTGGGCAGTTGAGGATTAATTTAAAGTAAGAAAAGGATAAGCACATGAGGGAAGAGGGCCCTACTCGTGAGAGCTTACAATCTAGAAATATCCTGTATTACAGGTTTTATGCATCTCTCAGCTACTGCAAATAATATAAGGATATTCGAAAGAGTTCAATAACCTGACAGAGCCCAAAAATCAAAGGCGACTGTATTAATTAACAGTAAGGGACCAGGGTGCATAATTCATCATCCTACAGTATATATTCTTCCTGATTACCAGTGACGTAGTACATCAGAACTTGTATATACATTATCAGGGCTGCCAAGAGAAATCCTGGATCCCACTACAACAACTTCCTCCCCCAACCCCCCCCCCCCCCCCCCAAACTCCTTGGAGGGGTTGTAACCACAGCATGCTGGGGGCATAGCTACACCTCTTTGGGGGCGTGTCTAGCACATCAGAAGCACCCAATCACAGGAGCATGGCATGCCTCCCAGCCAGGGCAGTAGAGAGCCTGGCTGGGCCCAGGTATTTTTCAGGGAGCAAGGTCTAATTATGGGAGACGTGGACCTGGGCCCCTCTGTCAGACCTGGGCCAAGGTAATTTGTACCCCCCCCCCCCCCCCCCCTCCCTCTCTCAGCACCACTGTACAGTTTCACTTACTGGGATTCATACATCTCTTGGCATGAGTAAATTCTGGAAACTTGATTGTGACAAAGCTATAATGAGAGAACCTCATACATTTAGAAAGAATGGAGCCACCTGGTGGCTGAGCTAGGATGAAAATTCTAAGAAGGCTAAAAAGAGATTTATACTGTAACAAAAACAAACAAACAAAAAAAGCTTTTGTGATATCTTACGGAAAGGAGACTCAAAGCTTTTTTAGAAGTGTAGTAGTAGTAGTAGTAGTAGTATAGTAATGGCTACTATTGCTTACTAGGTTATTTACATATATCATTTTAAGTAACCACTAGCGCACATTATCCATTTTTATTAATGGATTGCTATTTATTTATATGTTGTGTCCCCCCCCCTCCCTCCCCCTTTTTACTCAATTAGTGATGTGAGAGGCTTTCAAAGCCACCCGCCTCCTGACTTTCTCCCTCTATTTAAATGCTAATTATCATGTCAGAATGTTTGGAGTAGTATAGGAAACCATGCAGAAACATGGACAATGTTCTTGTATATCAGTATTTTAATGAATAACTAATGAGATCTTGTAAGAACTTTAGATATAAGGAGTCTAAATGTAGTTATGGGGCTATGTCAGGTCTTTGGAGCAAGTAGTGATGTAATGTTTAGTTGGGATTATGATCAGAGAAGTGGGTATTTAACAGGCACGCTGTTCCTTTGCAATCATGTCCCACATGTGGGCAGCCATTTTGTTGCTGAAGCAATAATCTTTACAGTCAGCTAGGAGCTAATGACTTGAGACATGAAATGCAAGGTGTCTGTTATGTAATTGGTTTCTAATGAATTTATAGGCTGAATCCACCCATCTTTACGAGGAAGTAGGTGGATTTGAATGCCAGGATTGTGTTGTCATTGAGAGAGGTTTGGAGAATTCCTTGCAAAGTGGGGGAAAAAATGTGAATTCAGTTCATAAGACATAATTATTTAAACATATAGGCCTGATTCAGGTTTGGATGGAGTTATCATAGCTGCTGCTTCCTTGTTTGCAGCAGCAGAGCTTACATATGCTAAGGCAGCAGGAGGCTTCTGGTACAAATGCCTCCTGTAAGCATGTGTGATCCTCTGCTACATTCCAGCACTCTGCATTGGATCACTGTGACACCATTGGCCAGCTGACTTGGCGGGAATCCTACGTTGGAGGACCGTGGCCTTGGCACTCCCATGAAATGGAGGCGACAGGACTGTTGATCAACTGAAGTCTACAGCCTCACTGCAAGGACGCAGGAGATATTCTGCACATGTACAGTATGGGTCCTGCACATGCACAGTCCAACTTGCTACAGGTTGGGTACGTGTGACTGGTGGGCAGGAGACCGCCGGTCACAATACCAACGGCGGGATCCCGGCATTTACATGAACAGAATGAAACCCCTTATGGGCTCGCTGCACTCGCCACAGCTTCTATTCCCACTCTATGGGTGTTGTGGACACCCACGAGTGGGAATAGTCCCTGTTGGTTGGCATGCCGACCATCGGGATAGTGAGGGTGCGGGATGTAGGTGCCGGCATGGTGACCGGTGGTCTCCTGACAACTGGTCACATAACTACATCCCCTTACTACACCAACCGCACCTGACTCAGGCCCTATATGCCTAAAGAATAAATGCGTTTTTAAAACTGTGTACAAAAAAAAGCCACACATTAGACTGTCCATGCCAAGGCAAATCTCCATACGTCTCCTAGTGTACAGTACATGATGTTTTGCATAACATCCTAACGTGGAAATGAGCCTCGCCTGCTTTGAAAAATGAGAACTTCTTAAAATACTGTAATCTTTTAGGGTTACTTCATATAAAAAAAAACACGAGTGGTAGATAGCAGTCCCTGAAGGGGGTGTCGTATGGTATGCCGGCAGCCGGTCTTTCAGCAGCCAGCATACGGTAGTGGCCTACAAGTCCCTATGCACTGCAGCAATGCAGACGTCCGCTTAGTGCTGTTTGCTCGTATGGGCCCTACACACTGGCAGATGATACTGCACGATATGAATGTTCTTGTTCATTAATGAATGAGAACTCGTTCATATTGTGCAGTGTGGAGGCACCAGCTATGAACAATGCACGGCCCCACGCTCATTCATCGCTGGTGCCCCGTCGCTTGTGCATGCAGGCCAATATTTGTCTGCTCTGCTATGGAGCCGGGTGACGGGGTGAGTGAAGAAACTTCACTCCCCCATCACTGCCCTCCCGCCGCCGGGTCACCCGTCGGCCGTATCCGCCGTCGGGCAGCTCCGCGGCGGATCTATCAGTGTGTAGGACCCATTACTCCAACTGTAAAACGTCAGACTGTGGACAGCACTTGAGACCTGACACTGGGTGAGCTGGCATGCCTGCCTGATAAATCTTATCCAGCATATCTTGGAGACTAAAGATGTGTGTCACTGTTGGTGAACTCTGGAGTCCTAGACAGATTAGTCACATCTAGAGACAGTGTCTGCATTGTCATGCTGCAGGTGACACACTTAAGGGCAGATGAGCTAAGTGTCTCCATCTACAGAGATTTCAAATTAGTTTACATAGTATCCAACCGATTTACATTATTTATAGTGTGCCTAGGTTGGGAGTTTTACACTTTTTTTGTGAAGTGGCAGGGTCATGAAATAGGTTGTAAAGTATGGAAATGTACTTACTAGTATTCTTTGTACTCCAAGATGATTTATAATAGCACATGCATATTAAAATTAGCCCTGATTTCTCTTTGACTATACCATGTGTCTGTTGAAGGATATGCTCTGTGCGCTGCCTCAATCCTTGCACTAGAATAAGCTGGGCACTAGGACCCAGAGTCTGCAGGGAAGTGCAACTTCCGACTTGGTGTGCTACTGCACATGTTCAAGCTGCTGCCGTCTTTACTTTGTAAGAGTGTCAGAATACTGCAAAAACTTGAGACACCTAATGCCTGCATTTACCACTGCTGCATTACCTCTGGTTACTGTTATTAACCCCTGCATTACAATATCCTGTTATTGCGGTTTACCAATAATCCCAGCAACCTTGTTAAGGACTCTCTGTGGGCCCAACTTTCCTTTTCACTTTCACTGTGCCCCTATTGTGACCACCACCCCAATAGGCTATATCAGGGGTTCTCAAACTCGGTCCTCGGGACCCCACACAGTGCATGTTTTGCAGGTAACCCAGCAAGTGTACAGGTGTATTAATTACTCACTGACACATTTTAAAAGGTCCGCAGGTGGAGCTAATTATTTCACTTGTCATAATGTGAGGATACCTGCAAAACATGCACTGTGTGGGGTCCTGAGGACTGAATTTGAGAACCTGTGGGCTATATAAATAGTGTCAATGCAGTGACTATTGCAGATTCACTGTAAGCCCCCGTAATGAATCCGATGTGCTGTAAAAGAGTACTGGCAGTGTATGAAGTTCTTTTCCCGTACTGGGGCTGTGGGATGATTATTGTGCTTGAACAAACTCTGTCTCATGGGTGTTAAAGGTTTCAATCTCAAGTTTGAGCGCTCTACGGATGGGGATGGTGATGGATTATAACCTCAGCCATCTCTACGTCACCATGGACAGTTCCATGGCAAGCATAATATTGGTCCCAGTGCAGGTCCGGAAACCAAAATAAAATGTTGCAGTTGGGTGAAATTGATTAGGATAAGAAAAATACAAAGGTATGCAAGGCTACTGTGCGTTGGCAGCTCTGTCATTAATCGGAGAGTGCACATACTGTAACATTTTGTATTTCTTTTTATGTTCTGGTACGGGATCCATTAGGTTATTTTGGGAATACTACAAAATGCCTCTTCCAATGTTGCCAATTTTTTGTTTTTTAAAAATAATGGCCGGGATGTAATAAAGTCCGAGCTCGTTGGCAGCACGGAATGCTGGCCAAACGCAGACTTTTTTTTAAAAGGGGCATCGTGTAGAAGGTTAACTGGCTGCGCAGTTCTTGCAGAAACCATAGAGGGCTTTAATGGTTTACTAACAGTTGTGCTTTCTTCCACAGACAGCTACTCTTCTCGTTCCCAGTACAGTACTGTGCCAGCTTCCTACAGCTCCCGCTCCCAAGTCCTCGGCTCTGATCAAAGGATATCTGTAAGTTCCTGTCGGGGGAGGCTAATGGGGTGGGGTGACGCTATTCATCTCTCTACCTACAACACATGAGTATCCTGTAATATGTTTTCTTTATAATCCACTGCAAACACTCTTTATGGCAGTCATGTTGGAACTAGTGTTTCCACTTGACATTAAGCTGTCCAGTTTTTCAGGTATTGCTGTACTATCCAGGAAAAGTGTGTTTAATCTTGGAATTGATAAGAAAAAAAATATATATATTTATTTATTACCAGTTATTTATATAGCGTACACATATTCCGCAGCGCTTTATAGAGAATATTTTGGCCATTCACATCCATCCCTGCCCCAGGGGAGCTTACAATCTATATTCCCTACCACTTGTACACACACACACATTTACATTAAAGTTAATTTTCGTTGGGAGCTAATTAAATTAACCAGTATATTTTTGGATTGTGGGAGGAAACCGGAGTACCCGGAGGAAACCCACGCAAGTACGGGGAGAATATACAAACTCCACACAGTTTGGTCCATGGTTGGAATTGAACCCATGACCTCAGTGCTGTGAGGCAGTAATGCTAACCATTACACCATCCGTACGTACGTGTGTATGTATGTATATGTGTGTGTGTATATATATATATATATATATATATATATATATATATATATATATATATATATATATATATATATATCATCATCATCAATAGTAGCCTGTTAATTAGCGACATAAAGGCAGCTATTATTAATTTATACTTTTGTTTCAATTGATCAAAAAAAATGTATATTGTGTAGAGTTATTTGATGTATATGTTGTATCCAGCTTTTATTGATTTTTTTTTTTTTTCTTTCTTTTGTTCTTCTTTAGTCTGCTCGCTCAGTCGGTTATGGCACATCTGGGGGGATGCGTTCAGGCTACTCGTCCAGGTCTGCTGTGGATCTGGGCGGGGGGGGACAACGAATCAGTGTGGCATCACAGCAACAACGTACATATGCCACCTCCCGGCCATCCTCCTTCCATGAGCGAGTGTATCCAGGCCGCCGTGAATATGATACCATGTCCCTGCGCTCTATGCATATTGGAGATGGCGATGAGCGGTATGAAGGTGGGGCATCATCTCAATCCGCTTATTACAACCGCCAAAACTCTTCTGCTAGTGCTATGCCAGTACTACAAAGGTCTCACTCTGGAAACATTGCCCAGGATGGTGGTACCTCATGGGTCGAACGAGCAGAGGTGGCACAGACTCGGACAATCAGGGCACCTGCCATGCGCACCTTACAGCGATTCCAAAGCAACAACCGTGCCCGGGTGGCATCCGGGTCTTATGGCACCCTGAATTCAATGAATAATCAGCAGATGCTGCAACAGTCAGGTGGTGTGGGCTCCACCTATGTCACCAACATGATGGAACAGACCTCTCGGGCCCCCTCTGTGCGGAGCCTGGCGGAGTCTTCACACCAACTGCAAGAGATGAGGGGCATGGATGTGTTTGATGGGAACAAGAGTTTAATGAGTCAGCATTCCTTTACTAGTGGGTAAGTGGCAGGCATAAATTATGAGCAAATTGACAATTTCCAGCACATTGAGAACTGCAGGCAGTGTCGGACTGGGGCACGTAGGGCCCACCGGGGGATTGGAGTGGTAGAGGCCCATGTTTAGGGGTGTGGCCAGTCTACAGAGGGGGTGGGGTCTGCCCCCTCATTGGTTTGACTAACCATTAGAGCACAGGTTCTCAAACTCGGTCCTCAGGACCCCACACAGTGCATGTTTTGCAGGTCTCCTCTCAGAATCGCAAGTGAAATAATTAGCTCCACCTGTGGACCTTTTAAAATGTGTCTGAGAGTAATTAATACACCTGTGCACCTGCTGGGTTACCTGCAAAACATGCACTGTGTGGGGTCCTGAGGACCGAGTTTGAGAACCCCTGCATTAGAGAGTGCAATGTCTGGGCCCCTTCATAAATATATACAGTAATTCAGATGCTGCATTCATGATAATGTACCAGATTAAGAACAGCAATGCACTGTAGAAAATAAACCATAGTCCAGTATAAGGTAACATATGTATAATGTATAATTCAAGTGCACAATAGCAGTAGGTGGGCCCCAAAGCAGTGGGGCCCACCGGTGGTTTCCCCTGTACCCCTATGGGCCACTCCAAACCTGACTGCAGGGTCAAGAAAGAGGAACTTGCCTACAATGTTAAATGTTATACTTCTTTCATGGCATATTGCCGGGTTGGTGACTCTGCAGGGGCAGCGCTTGGAGATCACATGGTCTCCAAGCCCCACCCGTAAATGGTGAAACTGGTCGCATTGACCTGGCCTCCTTTCACATCGCACAGCACAGGTCCCTGGCACCCTGTTCGCAATTTTTTTCCCTCCTGGAACCTTTCAGTCCGCATATAAACACAGGTTATGCACATTCATGTGCCAATAACTCGTGTTCATAGCTGGCGGTCTGAAAGTGGTTTTAGTCACATGTTCGGTCATACAGGCTTATGTCTGCATAGATAATCTCCCTTCTCTGCCGGTTTGCATTTATTAGCGTGACTGGCCAAGGAAGAATCCGTGATCATCCATAGGAGTTAATGCAGTTACAGGCAATGTGCCACCGAATGTCGCCGTGATATTTGGCTGTGCACATATCCATCATATACGGTAGTCCATACATTGTCAGTTTTCCTTTGCACCTCTACGGGTGTGAGGCAAAAATGAAATGTACTGTGATTGACTTGTCCTCTTAGGCAGCATACACGCTTGCCGATGTCACACACTGAACGATATTGCTTGCTTCTCATCAGTGACTGCATACACCCACATCCAGGTGCATGCCGTCTTGTTCAATATCTTTAAATTTCAAGTTGGAATCTAAAGATATTGTAAGTTGTTAATGACCTGCGGGAGCACGCATCGTTAACGATATAGTGAATATACACTGGACGATGTGAACCATATATTGTCCGATCAGACGATATATATCGGGTGCACATCATCCAGTATGTACCCAGCCTAATGGGCCCTACAGACACTGCGATGTGCAAATATGGACGATCGTCCATATTGGCCTGCATGCACAGCCGACGGGGCACCAGCGATGATTGAACGCGGCCGTGCATCGTTCATTGCTGGTGCCTCCACACTGACAGATATCAACGTTATCTCGTTCATTAATGAACGAGATCGTTCATATCTTGCAGTGTTATCGCCCAGTGTGTAGGGCGCATTAGACGTTCATGCAGCAGATTACAGTTGGAATTAACAGGATACATTCTACATTTTACTAAACAATAACTTTTCCAACAGTCACATTTGATTTATTGAATTAAAAGCCCTCTGCGAGAGAAAAGTAAGTTCTTTTCAGATGAGAAGCAAAACAATGTAGCAGATCACTGCAGAATGTGCACTACCATAGTGAAAATACAGGCAAATAAAAGTATGCCGTATCCTGCGGGGGCTGTGTGACCTTTTTATACTGTAGGTAATATCTTATAACGTAAAGTAAGTTATTGCCCCAGACTAGAGATATAGTAATTAGCTGGTGTGTGATGACCATAGCATATTTGTTCTTATGTGACGTAAAATTACATATAGCAGCAACAATTCTACGCACGATTTAGTCTGGAGTTTTCCGTGTAACATGAAAGCATGGTGTATGTTAGGGGGACAGTGAAAAGTAGCCTAGATTAAATGACTGCTTGATGAAGCATCCATGTATTCCATTCCAGTGCAGAACTGCAATACAGGCATACAACAGCAAGATAGATAGTTTACTGCAGGTAAGAGGTCTGGTCATATCACTATTCTATGGTATCTGGATGATAGGTCGACAGTCAATATGTCGGCACCATATGGTCGACACAACTTTTTTTGTCCGTCTTCCCCCCCCCCCCCCACCCCCATTTTTTTTTCCATACTTTACCATCCACGTGGACTACAGTTTAGAATGGTAACCTGTCCGAAGCATGGTGGGTGAATGGGGGTTTCATGTGCTGACCATTTGTGTCACCATTTTTGGATCAACCTTTTTGTGTCAACCATGTACATGTTGACCATTTGGATAGTATATAGTATACATTCCCAGTTGGCTACTATGCCTATAGATCAGTATGCAGCAGAAAGAGTCAGATAGTATTTAAAGGTCATTACACTACATCAAATATTTATTACTATTGCCTGTGATCCAGTCAGTGGTGCAAGTGTCCCTGTTAGAGATTATACTCCATGAATTGCAGGACGCACCTAGAATTCAGCATGTTCTCATTGATGACATTATGTTTATCATATACATAAATGATCTCCAGAACATGAGGAGTTCTAGGTACATGCTCTATGGAGCAATAGCTGTGTGGCCACTTGTATGATGTAGTCCTGATACAGGTGATGTCACCATATACTAATGAAGGCATTCCATGTTGACATTTAGGTTTGATGACATGGACATGCCGACAGCTGTGAAATATTTAATGGCAAGCGATCCCAACCTACAGGTCCTAGGAGCGGCTTACATACAGCATCGATGCTACAGTGATGCTGAAGCCAAAAAACAAGTGAGTCTTTGTTTTAATGCATACTGAGCCGGGGCTTAAACCCCCACAGCATGGCTGATTCAATCTCTAATACTGGAACTTGTTTTTGATCCACTATGTTTTTTCTAGGCACGTACATACCAGGCTATTCCCAAACTGGTTAAGCTGTTTAATAACCCAAACCAAGAAGTGCAGCGCCATGCCACCGGCGCAATGCGCAATCTCATCTATGATAGTCCAGAGAACAAAATGGCTTTGGTGGAGGAGAACGGGGTGTATGAGCTTCTACAGGCTCTGAAAGAACAAGATGATGAACTCAAGAAAAATGTAACCGGTGCGTTATGTGTCCTCTCACTCTTCCTTTTTTTTTTTTTTCTTTTTTTTTTTTTTTTTTTTCTCTTCTTCTCTTACTTTCGTCCCTACATGTCTGTACTATTGCTGGAAGCGCTCTAAATACAAAGGGAATCCTATCTATATAATGAAGGATGCACAAAGTTCTTTTAGAGCAAAACCTCGAAAGAGGTCCCGTGCTAAGAATCAGTAACCGGTATATAATCCCTGTATTAGCCGGAATGTAATGTTTATGTTCGGCAGGTAAGACTTTAATCCTGGTTTACAGGTAGCGTACAGACGGGGCGCTCTCAGGCTTTGGGGCAGGGGGTTACAGAGGAGGAAATGTCTAATACAGGAACAGGCATTAGAAAGAAATTCTACAGCCACTGTTTCACTGATCATTCTGTGCACAATGTGGCTGATTCTGAGCTGGGAGTGAAGCAAGTAACTTTCTATCTGTAACAACAAACCATATTGCAATGCAAGGGGTGCAAATACTGTCTTGGCATGCAGAGTAAATACTGGCTGCTTTTGCATGTAGCTCTGAAATGTTGGGCAGCTTTATTGTTACACTGCAATTAACGTTTGACTTGGATACTTCCCTATCGAATGTAAATCTCTCTGCACATTTTACATTTGCCCCACCTGCAGTGCAGCATGGTGTGTGTTTTTTGTTTGTTTTTTTTCTTCTCAGAATAAGCTCCTTTTTAGAAGTTTAAATACTGCAAGTAAGTGATTTACAATGTTGGTCATTAGTTTGATAGGTTAGTATGTTAGATTTATCTGTCTACACCTTCAGGAACTCCATGTGTTTATTGGCCTAACCACGATGAGAAAGCAAATTTACACAATATTCAATTTGAAGAAAATATTTAATATTAATATATCACACTTTTTCCACATTTTTTTTAACGCATGTTAATAAATAACCCAGAAAATGTATTAATATATTGCTTCTACAAGAATGGATGCTGCTGTTCCCATAATTACTCATCAAGAAATCAGCAAAACACAAATCACAATGTTATGTACTGTAGAGAACCAGAAAGTAATTCAAACCATTTTTTTTTAAATAACTATTGGTCTGGAAGAAACCACAGACAGCTACATGATGCTGTTTCACATGGCTTTTTTTTTCTCTCCAAATAAAATATTGTAGAAGTTGCTGGCCATCCCTTTAGTGTACGACAAGATTTAGGTCGACCACTATTGGTCGACTTGATCATTAGGTCGACATGAGGGTTTTTTGTGTAGTTTTTTTTCGCAAAGTGACGGGGAACTCAAATTAGTGCACCGAGTCCCCTAGCATGGTTCGCTTTGCTCGCCATGCTTCGGGCAAGGTGCCTCGCTCAGAGACCGCTGCACTTGGCACAGGTTACTATTCCCAATCGTAGTCCACGTAGATCATAAAGTATGAAAAAGTAAAAAAAAAAAAAAAAGGGAAAAACTCATGTTGACCTTTTCCATGTCGACCTAATGCATGTCGACCAGTAGTGGTCGACCTAATGACTGTTGACCTAATGACCGTAAGCCGGTGTCCCAGGCTTTTTTACTAGCATGCCACTGTGACACAATGGGTGTGACTGTAACCATGTACACAATGAAACATAAAACATACAACAGTCTCGGACTAATATTCAAGAGAGAGTATTCTTGTGACTGTGTAATGCCAACCGAGTTCGGGGGCACTGCTAATGCAGACCTCAGATCAGTGGTGGCTTTATAACACACTGGTCACAAAATTCAGATCCCAGATTATCTGTTGACGTTTTCCTGCAGACCACTCCATCTAGCAGCCATTCACCAGTCAGTGTGTGGCAGGGAACGACCACCATTCTGATTGGTGGATTGCACTGGGCATTTGCCAGCGTGGTTGGAGCTGTACACTGCAAATGGCAGAAGCCATCATACCCAGTAACTGTGTGCTGCCAAAGCAGTTCATGGCATGCTTTTATAATGAATTACAGTCAGAAGGACTCCTGCTGACAGGCGTGGCCAACTGGCCATGACCTGTGTGCACAGATTATTCTGGATCAGGAGGCAGATTCAATCCTGACGCCAAGCCCAGCCTACACGTATGTGTGTGTGCGTGTGTGTGTGTGTGTGTGGCCCTATTGCTAAAGAAGCTCATTTTAGGCTGCCACAGTGCTAATGTATTGGAGTCGTCCTGAAAGAAACATGGAACATTACCATCTAGGGTGTGAAAATGTCTCATAGGATAAGACAAGAAATGCATTCTCAATACTAAATGATAAGTCACTCCACTTAGGGGCACTGAGGGCTGTACCCCACCACACATAGGGACTGATTCATAGTGATGAGCGGGTTCGGTTCCTCGGAATCCGAACCCCCCCGAACTTCAGCCTTTTTACACGGATCCGAGGCAGACTCGGATCTTCCCGCCTTGCTCGGCTAACCCGAGCGCGCCCGAACGTCATCATCCCGCTGTCGGATTCTCGCGAGGCTCGTATTCTATCGCGAGACTCGGATTCTATATAAGGAGCCGCGCGTCGCCGCCATTTTCACACTTGCATTGAGATTCATAGGGAGAGGACGTGGCTGGCGTCCTCTCCATTTAGATTAGAAGAGAGAGAGTGAGACACTTGATTTACTGGAGCTTAGGAGTACTCAGAGAGTGCAGAGTTTACTAGTGACTGACCAGTGACCACCAGTGCAGTTTTTTTATTATATTATTATTTAATATAATCCGTTCTCTGCCTGAAAAAAAACGATACACAGTAACAGTATACCATATCTGTGCTCAGCCTCAGTGTGCTGCATCATCTATGTATATCTGACTGTGCTGAGTGCTCAGTGCTCACACAGCTTAATTGTGGGGGAGACTGGGGAGCAGTAGCAGGAGTACATATTATTTAACAGTGCACACTTTTGCTGCCAGAGTGCCACTGCCAGTGTGACTGACCAGTGACCACTGTCTGACCACCAGTATATTGTGATTGTCTGCCTGAAAAAGTTACACTCGTCGTGTGGTGTTTTTATTCTATAAACGCATTCTGCTGACAGTGTCCAGCAGGTCCGTCATTAATTATATAATATATACCTGTCCGGCTGCAGTAGTGATATATATATATATATATTTTATATCATTATCATCCAGTCTATATTAGCAGCAGACGCAGTACGGTAGTCCACGGCTGTAGCTACCTCTGTGTCGGCAGTCGCTCGTCCATCCATAATTGTATACCACCTACCTGTGGTGGGTTTTTTTTTTTTCTATCTTCTTGATACTACTAGTAGCTTACTTTAGGAGTCTGCAGTGCTGCTGACAGTGTCCAGCAGGTCCGTCATTATATAATATATACCTGTCCGGCTGCAGTAGTGATATATATATATTTTTTATATCATTATCATCCAGTCTATATTAGCAGCAGACGCAGTACGGTAGTCCACGGCTGTAGCTACCTCTGTGTCGGCAGTCGCTCGTCCATCCATAAGTATACTAGTATCCATCCATCTCCATTGTTTACCTGAGGTGCCTTTTAGTTGTGCCTATTAAAATATGGAGAACAAAAATGTTGAGGTTCCAAAAATAGGGAAAGATCAAGATCGACTTCCACCTCGTGCTGAAGCTGCTGCCACTAGTCATGGCCGAGACGATGAAATGCCAGTAACGTCGTCTGCCAAGGCCGATGCCCAATGTCATAGTACACAGCATGTAAAATCCAAAACACCAAATATCAGTAAAAAAAGGACTCAAAAATCTAAAATAAAATTGTCAGAGGAGAAGCATAAACTTGCCAATATGCCATTTACCACACGGAGTGGCAAGGAACGGCTGAGGCCCTGGCCTATGTTCATGGCTAGTGGTTCAGCTTCACATGAGGATGGAAGCACTCAGCCTCTCGCTAGAAAAATGAAAAGACTCAAGCTGGCAAAATCCACAAGGAGAGTCCAATTGTGTCGTTTGCGATGCCTGACCTTCCCAACACTGGACGTGAAGAGCATGCGCCTTCCACCATTTGCACGCCCCCTGCAAGTGCTGGAAGGAGCACCCGCAGTCCAGTTCCTGATAGTCAGATTGAAGATGTCAGTGTTGAAGTACACCAGGATGAGGAGGATATGGGTGTTGCTGGCACTGGGGAGGAAATTGACCAGGAGGATTCTGATGGTGAGGTGGTTTGTTTAAGTCAGGCACCCGGGGAGACACCTGTTGTCCGTGGGAGGAATAGGGCCATTGACATG
The DNA here is from genome assembly GCF_028390025.1 of Pseudophryne corroboree. NCBI lineage: Eukaryota > Metazoa > Chordata > Amphibia > Anura > Myobatrachidae > Pseudophryne > Pseudophryne corroboree. Next base: position 108,860,165 of record NC_086454.1, on the reverse strand, counting down.
CCTGGTGAAAATACCAAAAAAATCAGCTCTTCGGTGTGGAAGTATTTCAACAGAAATGCGGACAACATTTGTCAAGCCGTGTGTTGCCTTTGTCAAGCTGTAATAAGTAGGGGTAAGGACGTTAACCACCTCGGAACATCCTCCCTTATACGTCACCTGCAGCGCATTCATCATAAGTCAGTGACAAGTTCAAAAACTTTGGGCGACAGCGGAAGCAGTCCACTGACCAGTAAATCCCTTTCTCTTGTAACCAAGCTCACGCAAACCACCCCACCAACTCCCTCAGTGTCAATTTCCTCCTTCCCCAGGAATGCCAATAGTCCTGCAGGCCATGTCACTGCCACTGGCAATTCTGACGAGTCCTCTCCTGCCTGGGATTCCTCCGATGCATCCTTGCGTGTAACGCCTACTGCTGCTGGCGCTGCTGTTGTTGCTGCTGGGAGTCGATGGTCATCCCAGAGGGGAAGTCGTACTCGTAAGACCACTTTTACTACTTCCACCAAGCAATTGACTGTCCAACAGTCCTTTGCGAGGAAGATGAAATATCACAGCAGTCATCCTGCTGCAAAGCGGATAACTGAGGCCTTGGCATCCTGGGCGGTGAGAAACGTGGTTCCGGTATCCATCATTACTGCAGAGGCAACTAGAGACTTGTTGGAGGTACTGTGTCCCCGGTACCAAATACCATCTAGGTTCCATTTCTCTAGGCAGGCGATACCGAAAATGTACACAGACCTCAGAAAAAGACTCACCAGTGTCCTAAAAAATGCAGTTGTACCCAATGTCCACTTAACCACGGACATGTGGACAAGTGGAGCAGGGCAGGCTCAGGACTATATGACTGTGACAGCCCACTGGGTAGATGTATGGACTCCCGCCGCAAGAACAGCAGCGGCGGCACCAGTAGCAGCATCTCGCAAACGCCAACTCTTTCCTAGGCAGGCTACGCTTTGTATCACCGCTTTCCAGAATACGCACACAGCTAAAAACCTCTTACGGCAACTGAGGAAGATCATCGCAGAATGGCTTACCCCAATTGGACTCTCCTGTGGATTTGTGGCATCGGACAACGCCAGCAATATTGTGTGTGCATTAAATATGGGCAAATTCCAGCACGTCCCATGTTTTGCACATACCTTGAATTTGGTGGTGCAGAATTATTTAAAAAACGAGAGGGGCGTGCAAGAGATGCTGTCGGTGGCCAGAAGAATTGCGGGACACTTTCGGCGTACAGGCACCACGTACAGAAGACTGGAGCACCACCAAAAACGCCTGAACCTGCCCTGCCATCATCTGAAGCAAGAAGTGGTAACGAGGTGGAATTCAACCCTCTATATGCTTCAGAGGTTGGAGGAGCAGCAAAAGGCCATTCAAGCCTATACAACTGAGCACGATATAGGAGGTGGAATGCACCTGTCTCAAGCGCAGTGGAGAATGATTTCAACGTTGTGCAAGGTTCTGCAACCTTTTGAACTTGCCACACGTGAAGTCAGTTCAGACACTGCCAGCCTGAGTCAGGTCATTCCCCTCATCAGGCTTTTGCAGAAGAAGCTGGAGACATTGAAGGAGGAGCTAACACAGAGCGATTCCGCTAGGCATGTGGGACTTGTGGATGGAGCCCTTAATTCGCTTAACAAGGATTCACGGGTGGTCAATCTGTTGAAATCAGAGCACTACATTTTGGCCACCGTGCTCGATCCTAGATTTAAAACCTACCTTGGATCTCTCTTTCCGGCAGACACAAGTCTGCAGGGGTTCAAAGAACTGCTGGTGAGAAAATTGTCAAGTCAAGCGGAACGCGACCTGTCAACATCTACTCCTTCACATTCTCCCGCAACTGTGGGTGCGAGGAAAAGGCTCAGAATTCCGAGCCCACCCGCTGGCGGTGATGCAGGGCAGTCTGGAGCGACTGCTGATGCTGACATCTGGTCCGGACTGAAGGACCTGACAACGATTACGGACATGTCGTCTACTGTCACTGCATATGATTCTCTCCCCATTGAAAGAATGGTGGAGGATTATATGAGTGACCGCATCCAAGTAGGCACGTCAGACAGTCCGTACTTATACTGGCAGGAAAAAGAGGCAATTTGGAGGCCCTTGCACAATTTGGCTTTATTCTACCTAAGTTGCCCTCCCACAAGTGTGTACTCCGAAAGAGTGTTTAGTGCCGCCGCTCACCTTGTCAGCAATCGGCGTACGAGGTTACATCCAGAAAATGTGGAGATGATGATGTTCATTAAAATGAATTATAATCAATTCCTCCGTGGAGACATTGACCAGCAGCAATTGCCTCCACAAAGTACACAGGGAGCTGAGATGGTGGATTCCAGTGGGGACGAATTGATAATCTGTGAGGAGGGGGATGTACACGGTGATATATCGGAGGATGATGATGAGGTGGACATCTTGCCTCTGTAGAGCCAGTTTGTGCAAGGAAAGATTAATTGCTTCTTTTTTGGTGGGGGTCCAAACCAACCCGTCATTTCAGTCACAGTCGTGTGGCAGACCCTGTCACTGAAATGATGGGTTGGTTAAAGTGTGCATGTCCTGTTTATACAACATAAGGGTGGGTGGGAGGGCCCAAGGACAATTCCATCTTGCACCTCTTCTTTTTTCTTTCATTTTTCTTTGCGTCATGTGCTGTTTGGGGGGTGTTTTTTGGAAGGGCCATCCTGCGTGACACTGCAGTGCCACTCCTAGATGGGCCAGGTGTTTGTGTCAGCCACTAGGGTCGCTTAGCTTACTCACACAGCTACCTCATTGCGCCTCTTTTTTTTCTTTGCGTCATGTGCTGTTTGGGGAGTGTTTTTTGGAAGGGCCATCCTGCGTGACACTGCAGTGCCACTCCTAGATGGGCCAGGTGTTTGTGTCTGCCACTAGGGTCGCTTAGCTTACTCACACAGCTACCTCATTGCGCCTCTTTTTTTCTTTGCGTCATGTGCTGTTTGGGGAGTGTTTTTTGGAAGGGCCATCCTGCGTGACACTGCAGTGCCACTCCTAGATGGGCCAGGTGTTTGTGTCGGCCACTTGGGTCGCTTAGCTTAGCCATCCAGCGACCTCGGTGCAAATTTTAGGACTAAAAATAATATTGTGAGGTGTGAGGTGTTCAGAATAGACTGAAAATGAGTGGAAATTATGGTTATTGAGGTTAATAATACTTTGGGATCAAAATGAACCCCAAATTCTATGATTTAAGCTGTTTTTTAGGGTTTTTTGAAAAAAACACCCGAATCCAAAACACACCCGATTCCGACAAAAAAAATTCGGTGAGGTTTTGCCAAAACGCGTTCGAACCCAAAACACGGCCGCGGAACCGAACCCAAAACCAAAACACAAAACCCGAAAAATTTCCGGTGCTCAAGTGATTCAGCGATGTATGCTATTCCGATGGTTACACATGTGAATGATTATCCGCATTGCGCACGTACATCAGAGTCGCACTGCGCATCTGCAGCTTTCGTCTTGTGACAACGGTCGCAGAGAGATACATTTGCAGTGTGATTATCAGTAATAGAGCGTTTGGGGAGGTAACAGGGCAATGGCGGCAAAATTAGGGCGGGTCGCAGTCTGCAACCCAGTATGCAGATAACGTGGCTCCAGCATCTCAGTACAGGTGCCCATAGGGCTGCTTGGGGCTCTGATTCTGGAAGGAACCGCAACCACGACTGCATCTTTGTACGTGAACACTTAGATTTACAATGGCGCCAGTGGAAATCTCAATACCTGTCCAGGTGGCCGTCACATTTGCGCATTCTTGCACAGCTGCTGCGTACAAATTTGCAGCTGCGATTGCATTACTGTACTTCTCTGCATCGGGCCCATAAAGCAAATCTAGACCCTGCAGAGTTCACATCACAAAGCATCAAGAGCAGGAGATTCTAATGATTCAGTGCTTCATGGAAGGCAGTCCTATATATTAGCAAGTATTCAAGGAGAGCGGTTCTGTAAAGCAACATCCGTGGATCGTAATGGGTGATCCCAGGTAGCAATAGGTTGTAGCACCTCAATTGTAATTTGTTGTTCTTCTGCTCTGCAGGCATTTTGTGGAACTTGTCATCAAGTGATAACCTGAAAACAAAGCTTGCACGCGATACCCTTGGTCCCTTAACAGACCGGGTGCTAAGTCCACTCTCTGGCTCCACAGGATCTGCACTTATCCAACAGAATGCATCGGAGGCTGAAATATTCTACAACGCCACAGGCTTCCTCAGGTACGGCAGCAAAGCTCTGGAGGGTTATTTAGATTGACCTAATAATGCTTTAAGAGAAACTGTAGAAGGATGATCTGCAGATGGCTGGTTAATAGGTTTTAGGTTATTTGGAAGATGATTTGTCCATGTCCCTGTATTGTAGGAACCTGAGCTCAGCCAGTGAGGAGACTCGTCAAAAGATGCGGGATTGTCCTGGTCTTCTGGATTCCTTAGTTGGCTATACAAACCAAGCTTTACAGGCTTCCAAATCTGAAGACAAGGTGAGATTCCAACCTCTACGGGTGAGGTAAAATGCTGTATAAAAAAAACTTAGAAACATTCATGGGGTCTAATTGCAAGTAATTACTGTATGCGATGACATGACTCCTAGTTTCTAACTCAGAGTATCACATTTCAGAATGAGGATAGATCCCACAATTTGAAGCAAACATCGTGTCCTGCATGCCCAACTTATAGCATTAATGAGCGATTCATACTTTGGGGTAAATATAATAGGGTCTGAGGTCTGGTCAGGTTGGTTTTGCCTTGTACAGGATTGCTGCTTTAAAAATACGGCCATTCTCTGACAAAATCACAGACCTTCGGCAACTCAGACCCTATCACATTTACTCCTGTCTCGCTTAAGGCTGAATGAGTATTTTCTGATATAATGCTCTATGATGTATGTTTGGAGGGTCTCGTTATTTTCACTTTTTAATTTGACAAATTCTTCCTTATTAGAGTGTGGAAAATGCAGTATGTGTACTAAGGAACCTGTCTTACCGACTGTATGATGAGATGCCACCATCCTGTTTGCAAAGGCTGGAAGGAACGCAGCGGGGGGGCAATGTAGCCGGAGACACCGTGGGCTGTTTCACCCCTCAGAGTCGCAAACTCAAAGAGGTAAAATTCAAAACTTTCCATTTGGACATCTGGATAGACAACCATGAGCAGATTGCTTCAAGGATGGAAGAATGATTTTGGTCACAAATGCAACCCTGTGTATGACCTTATCTACAACATGCTGAGCCATTTTGTCCTTCCTATCCAAAGGGACTTCTCTATTTTTGCCTACCTATTCAATATTTTAATAGAAGGATAACTGAATGTACAATACCAGAGTCGGACTACCCCACGGGCCCGGGGGGGGGGGGGGGGGGGGGGGGGGGTACAGGGGGAACCTCCAGTGGGCCACATCCTCTAGGGATCAAGTTCCAGACTGCACTTCAGTTATACATTATACATATGTTACATTATAATGCACAGGACTATGATGTATTGTCTACAGTTGCTGATCTGGTACATTATCATGCATGCACTAGTATTACTATATATTTATCAAGGAGCCCAGAACATGCACTGTAACGGTTAGCCAAACTTCTTTGGTGGCTGACACATCCTAAGCATGGCCCTCTACCACTGCAATACCCCAGTAAGATAGTGTTATTAACGGCCAGAGCGATATGAAGTCCTCATAGGGGTATATGCAATTGCGGTCGAATTCCCGAAAATGTAGAAAAACTGGACATTTTCGGCCAAAAAATAAAAAATAAATCAACAATGCAATTCTGTACTTTTCGTCAAAAAAACGGCCATTCCAAATTCGACTTTTTTAAATTAGACATTTGTCAAATTCGACATTTTTGCAATGGTACAAATGCAGCATTTCGACAAAAGTATATTCAATTGAAGATTGTAAATTCGACAACAGTGCTTTTAGACCGTAAATTCGTCATTTTCAATCCGCCACACTTTGCTGGCGGAATCTAATAAAAAAATTTAAAAACATGTTTTTTTTTTAGTGTTTTTTTTTTTTATTGGTAATAGCATATCTATTTATATTAGAAGGGATTAGGTACTTGGTTTGTCTATTTAGAAGGCACAAGTATTATTTATATATTTTTAAAAATATTATTATTATTATTATTATTATTATTTTTTTTTTTAATGAAATGGGGTAAAAATCAGAAAAAAAAATGCGTGGGGTCCCCCCTCCTAAGCATAACCAGCCTCGGGCTCTTCGAGCCGGTCCTGGTTGCCAAAATACGGGGGGGGGGGGGGAAATGACGGGATCCCCCGTATTTTAACAACCAGCACCGGGCTCTGCGCCTGGTCCTGGTGCAAAAAATACGGGGGACAAAAAGAGTAGGGGTCCTCCATATTTTTTGTACCTGCACCGGGCTTCACTAGCTGGACAGATAATGCCACAGCCGGGGGTCACTTTTATACAGCGCCCTGCGGCCGTGGCAATAAATACCCAACTAGTCACCCCTGGCCGGGGTACCCTGGAGGAGTGGGGACCCCTTCAATCAAGGGGTCCCCCCCCCAGCCACCCAAGGGCCAGGGGTGAAGCCCGAGGCTGTCCCCCCCCCCCCCCCCATCCAAGGGCTGCGGATGGGGGGCTGATAGCCATGTGTAAAAATGAAAGAATATTGTTTTTTGCAGAACTACTACAAGTCCCAGCAAGCCTCCCCCACAAGCCGGTACTTGGAGAACCACAAGTACCAGCATGCGGTGGAAAAACGGGCCCACTGGTACCTGTAGTTCTATTGCAAAAAAAATACCCAAATAAAAACAGGACACAGACACTGTGAAAGTATAACTTTATTACATACATGCCGACACATACTTATGTTGACATGCCGACTCTGGCCACGTCTCCAATGTCGACGTCCGGGGTACCTGAAAATAAAATTATACTCACCTGATCCAGTGTCCAGTTCTTTTATTGTAATCCACGTACTTGGCAAAACAAAAAAACGCATTTACCCGAACCAGACGGACTGAAAGGGGTCCCATGTTTACACATGGGACCCCTTTCCCCGAATGCAGAGACCACCCGTGACTCCTGTCACAGAAGGTCCCTTCAGCCAATCAGGAAGCGGCTGACCGTGGGTAACCCCACCGCTGACCGCAAAGTTCCCACCATTGAAACTAATGGAGGGAGCTGTGCGATGCGCTGTCTGCCAGCTCAGACGCGCAAAGCCAATCAGGAGAGTGCCACGAAGTGGCGCTTCCTGATTGGCTGAAGGGACCTTCTGTGACAGGAGTCACGGGGGGTCTCTGCATTAGGGGAAAGGGGTCCCATGTGTAAACATGGGACCCCTTTCAGTCCGTCTGGTTCGGGTAAATGCGTTTTTTTGTTTTGCCAAGTACATGGATTACAATAAAAGAACTGGACACTGGATCAGGTGAGTATAATTTTATTTTCAGGTACCCCGGACGTCGACATTGGAGACGTGGCCAGAGTCGGCATGTATGTAATAAAGTTATACTTTCACAGTGTCTGTGTCCTGTTTTTATTTGGGTATTTTTTTTGCAGTAGAACTACAGGTACCAGCGGGCCCGTTTCCCCCCCACATGCTGGTACTTGTGGTTCTCCAAGTACCGGCTTGCGGGGGAGGCTTGCTGGGACTTGTAGTTCTTCTGCAAAAAAACAATATTCTTACATTTTCAACAAGGCTATCAGCCCCCCATCCGCAGCCCATGGATGGGGGGGGACAGCATCGGGCTTCACCCCTGGCCCTTGGGTGACTCCTCCAGGGTACCCCGGCCAGGGGTGACTAGTTGGGTATTTAATGCCACGGCCGCAGGGCGCTGTATAAAAGTGACCCCCGGCTGTGGCATTATCTGTCCAGCTAGTGGAGCCCGGTGCTGGTACAAAAAATACGGGGGACCCCTACTCTTTGTCCCCCGTATTTTTTGCACCAGGACCAGGCGCAGAGCCCGGTGCAGGTTGTTAAAATACGGGGGATCCCCTGTCATTTTTCCCCCCGTATTTTGGCAACCAGGACCGGCTCAAAGAGCCCGAGGCTGGTTATGCTTAGGAGGGGGGACCCCACGCAATTTTTTTTTCGTGTTTTTTACCGTTTTTTTAAACATTTTTTAAAATCTAATCAAAATCCGTCAAATCGGCCGTTTTTCGACAGCGGGACTGTCGAATTCGTTTTTTATTGAATATGTCGAATTCCGGCACCCACCTGCCGGAATTCGACGGTCGAATTGTGTCGAATTTAAAAACTGGCGAAAAAGTGCCGCAATTCGCCCGAAATTGCATATACCCCATAGTCTCTTCCATACCCCAGACTGGGAGAAGATGTTGCTTCTCTGAAAAGTAACTGTTTTGTGGCTTCCAAAGATCCTAATTCTAAACTATATTTAACCTTTTAGATCTCCTTTTGATTTATTATAATCCACCTCTAGTCTGCACGTCTAAGTTTGTCCCCTCTTATTCCCAACAGAAACAACAGGGCACCGACCTTGCTACCTTTGCTGAAATCTCAAGAGATCCAAAGGGAATGGAACTTCTGTGGAACCCGCAGATTGTCAACCTGTATAACCGGCTGCTGCAGCATTGTGAACTAAACAGACACACCACAGAGGCAGCAGCAGGAGCCCTACAAAATATCACTGCCGGAGACCGCAGAGTAAGTAGGGCTCGTGACCTCTCCAGTGGCTGCAAATCCATATATGTAGAGCTAATTATCACCTAGCTAGGTGACCTTGGGGCATATGTACAGTACCAATGGGTCTATTTACTAAGCCTTGGAGAGTGATAAAATGGAGAGATAATGTACCAACCAATCGGCTCCTAAATGTCAAACACAGCCTGTAACATGGCAGTTAGGAGCTGATTATCTGGTACTTTGGGGGAGATGTACTAAGCAGTGAAAAGAAGAGTGGAGAAGTGAACCAGTGATGAAGTTGCCAATGGCAACCAATCAGCATTTAAGAAACATTTATAATTTGCATGCTATAAAATTATACACAGCAGCTGATTGGTTGCCATGGGTCACTGGCTCACTTCTTCATTCTTTTCACTGCTTAGTACATCTACCCTATCCTTTTCCATGGCCAAGTACCAACTTGTGGCTCAAGCTGGGCCTACACTGCAATGTTGCTACTGCCTCCACCTACTTCTGTGTAGACAATGGTTCAGTGGGAGGTTTTCAACTTTTCCCCTACACTGAAATGATAATCAGCTGGATGAGTTGATTAAATGAAACACATTGGATTTAGACCACTGTTTTTACTATATACTGAACAATTGTTTCAAATTACCATTCATTTGGTATGTTGTATGCAGTGTATGGCCAGCAGTATGATGGCAGTACTAAAAAGATGCATAGTATTGCATACCAAGAACCTTTACATGTTAAACCAGACTGACTTTCCCAACAAACTTATGGCCATTACAAGGCCTCTGTTACTGTACAGTATCTTTTTTTTGTAACAAAGAGGAAGAAAAATACTTTTTTATTTTTTATTTTATTCCTTATGAACAATTTTGTATAACATATAATGGGTATAGGATATGGGAAGAAGAGGAGGATACCACATGTAGAAGGTATAAGACATGGATAAGAGGAGGCAGATATCACATGTAGAAGGTATAAGAAATGGGTAAGAGGAGGCGGATATCACATGTAGAAGGTATAAGACATGGATAAGAGGAGGCGGATATCATCTTATACCTTCTACATGTGATATCCGCCTCCTCTTATCCATGTCTTATACCGTCTACATGTGATATCTGCTTCCTCTTCCCATATCTTATACCTTCTACATGTGATATCCGCCTCCTCTTATCCATGTCTTATACCTTCTACATGTGATATCCGCCTCCTCTTACCCATTTCTTATACCGTCTACATGTGATATCTGCTTCCTCTTCCCATATCTTATACCTTCTACATGTATGGGAAGAGGAAGCAGATATCACATGTAGACGGTATAAGAAATGGGTAAGAGGAGGCGGATATCACATGTAGAAGGTATAAGACATGGATAAGAGGAGGCGGATATCACATGTAGAAGGTATAAGATATGGGAAGAGGAAGCAGATATCACATGTAGACGGTATAAGACATGGATAAGAGGAGGCGGATATCACATGTAGAAGGTATAAGATATGGGAAGAGGAAGCAGATATCACATGTAGACGGTATAAGAAATGGGTAAGAGGAGGCGGATATCACATGTAGAAGGTATAAGACATGGATAAGAGGAGGCGGATATCACATGTAGAAGGTATAAGATATGGGAAGAGGAAGCAGATATCACATGTAGACGGTATAAGAAATGGGTAAGAGGAGGCTGATATCACATGTAGAAGGTATAAGATATGGGAAGAGGTGGCGGATACCACATGTAGAAGGTATAAGATATGGGAAGAGGTGGCGGATATCACATGTAGAAGGTATAAGATATGGATAAGAGGAGGCGGATACCACATGTAAAAGGCATAAGATAGACAAGGGGTGGGAAATATATGTACAGGATATATGAAGAGGCAGTGGATACCACATGTAGAGGATATAGTATATGGGAAGCGGCGGTGGATGCCATATATAAGGTTTTCCCAACTCCAGTCCTCAGGGACCCATAACGGCATGTTTTACAGGTCTCCTCAGAAATAATTAGCATCATCTGTAGATCTTATAAAACGTGCCATCCAGTAATTATAACACGTATGCACCAAGTAGTTCTGTAGAAAAAAAAAATATTCCACCCTCTGGAGGCTGTAACTATTATATATATTTGCATTTTATGTTTACAGTGGGCAGCTGTCCTGAGCCAGGTGGCATTGGAACAGGAGCGTATTCTAAACCCAGTTCTGGATCGCTTAAGAACTGCAGATCACAGCCAACTCCGGTCTCTCACAGGCCTGATCCGCAACCTGTCTAGACATGCCAAAAATAAGGAGGAGATGTGTGAGTACCCGGTTATCTCTCATCATTTACTTTATCACTGTCTATGGGCCTGTTTATCAATAAATATTTGTGGCTTATTCAACTTAAAACATCCATTTTCGGAGGGACCGCGACAGATATCAGACAGCAGCTGCAGCCCCCATAGGTTTCTACGATTAGATTGCAAAGGATTCCTCGGCTTGATTCCCACAACTAACTCCAACTGAGGATGGCGTTAGCTATTGTAGCTTATGAGATACAATTTGCAGAGAGCACCAGGAGAGGGATCCCTACCCTGCAGGGGCCACTGCGCAGATGTGGTCAGCGGACTACAATACAATGTGATTCTGGGCGCTAGTATGGTACCAGATTGCATAGAGTATACGGTTATTGATAGATGAGCCCCATATAAAAAAAACTGTTCCTCTGCCATTCCTTTTTCATCTGCTTTTAAGCCTGTACGTTGTTTTTTTAATTATATTGTATGTCTTCTCTTGATATCGCAGCCACCAAGCTAGTGAGCCATCTTCTAGAGAAACTCCCCGGCGAGGGAGGTGACAAGAGCCCTCCTGCTGAGGTTATAGTGAATATCATTGCTGTGCTTAATAATCTGACTGTAGCTGGACCCCTTGCTGCCCGAGATATTGTGTACTTCAATGGACTTGGCAAACTGATGTACATCAAGAGGAAGAGAGACACGTAAGTGGAGGCAACAGTGAGGAGGGACCTTATATGTAGCTTATAGCAAATACAATAAATGGACTGTTGTAAACTAAATGTATGCCAGGATCTGCATATAGACCACATACTATAGACTCAGGGTTGGAACAGCAGTGAGCAGGAGCGAACTCTGGGGGTCATTCCGAGTTGATCGCTCGCTGCCGATTTTTGCAGCGCAGTGATCAGGTAAAAAATGGCAAAACTGCGCATGTGTATGCACTGCAATGAGCACACGCGTCGTACGGGTACAAACAGCATCGTTGCTGTGCAATGCTTCTAGCGACTAATCCATTTGCACAGCCGTTTGCAAGGAGATTGACAGGAAGAGGGCGTTTATGGGTGTCAACTGACCGTTTTCTGGAAGTGGTAGGGAAACCGCAGGCGTGTCCAGGCGTTTGCAGGGCGGGTGTCTGACGTCAATTCCAGGACCTCCGTCGCTAGGCTCATCGCACAGGATAAGTAACTTCAGGGCTGGTCTTGTTTTGCACAAAATGGTTTTTGTACCGCTCCGCTGCACGTGCGATCGCACACTTGCAAAGCGAAAATGCACTCTTCCGTGGGTGGTGACAATGCGTTTGCACGGCTGCAGAAAGTAGCTAGCGAGCGATCAACTCGGAATGAGGGCCTCTGCTCAAATAGCCGTTTTGTTTTTGTTTTTCTTAAATGTTGTTATTAATTGTACATTTTTGTGTAATGTATTGAGTTGTTATGGTGACACAGTGGTTAGCATTGCTGTCTCATACCACAGCTGTCATGACTTTAATTCCTGGCCAGGTCTTATCTGTGTGGAGTTTGTACGTCCTTCACTTATTTGCATGGGTTTTCTCCTACATCCCCAAAACATGAGCTGCAGTAGAGCAGGTAGTGATGTTAATACAATACCAGATATTCTCTGTACGGAGCTGTGTATAGTGGTGGCACTATATAACCAAACATATTGCTTACATTTTACAGTAATGTAACCATAGGATCAAAAAAGGCTGATTTCTTACCATGTATATTGGGGGTAATTCCAAGTTGATCGCAGCAGGAAATTTTTTAGCAGTTGGGCAAAACCACGTGCACTGCAGGGCGGGGGGGGGGGGGGCAGATATAACATTTGCAGAGAGAGTTAGATTTGGGTGGGTTATTTTGTTTCTGTGCAGGGTAAATACTGGCTGCTTTATTTTTACACTGCAATTTAGATTGCCGATTGAACTCCCCACACCCAAATCTATCTCTCTCTGCACATGTTATATCTGCCTCCCCTGCAGTGCACATGGTTTTGCCCAATTGCTAACAAACTTGCTGCTGCGATCAACTCAGAATTACCCCCATAGTTTTTTGGGGGAAAGTGCATATCTGGGTCTAGCTCTCTGAAGTACATAGTGCAAATAAATCCAATAGTAGATTTTGGTCTTGTGTTAACAAGTTAATTTATATGATTCTACATAGTGTGCACTATAACTAACTTATGTAGACCACGGACCCATTCCGTTCTCAAGATACTTGCATGCTAATGCTTTTATAAAGGAAAACACAAATTTCAGTTTAAAGCTATTCAGGACTTCACTGCACAGTAACATAAAAAGGACTGATTTGCGCATATATTTTCCAAATTGAAAGTATAGATTGGGCACAAATAGTACTATAGAGCTTATTGCGCAAGTTACTTTCGCTTGTAAGCAATGAACTGTTATTGCCTAAATCTGCTCGTCACATTATGGGATTGGTACCCCTGTGGTGGCAACTACCCTCCTCTTCCTCCTTCGTTTCTTCCTCCTTCTTCCTCATATCCCTCCTTCATCTTCCTCCTCCTTCTTCCTACTCCCTCCTTCAAAACAACAGGACGGAGTGCCCTGCACATGAGAGCTTATATTTTTAAGGATATATAAAGGAGATGGATGTGTTGGGGAGATACAAGGATTGAGCATGCAGGAGGGAAAACCAGGTCAAACAGAGATTAGGAGACTAGGATAAATTAATTAATTTTGAGGGAGTGTTTGGAGCACTGGATGGGGGGGGGGGGGGGGGGGAAGAGAGTCAGAGATCCATAGCATATCTACCTATTAATGAATACAGGATAAAGAGAATAATATGCATATGTAAAGTAAATCATTATTGAATAAAAACACAGTTGAGTATAATAAAATCTTTATCTTGATGCATCGTAATCCAGTGGGAAATTCTTGTGTTTTGTAATAAAGTAGGGGGGAAAAACTTCATAAACTTTGCACAACTGATCACTAGAAGTGCCATCTGCTAAATGGGTGGGACCTGGAGTAATAGAGTCTTCAGAAGCCACTCAGCCAATGACCAAAATTAAGGGATGCCCCTGTCTACTCATGTCAGGAGTTGCCGTTCATGGGGGGGTAATTCCAAATTGATCGCAGCAGGAATTTTTTTTAGCAGTGGAGCAAAACCATGTGCACTGCAGGGGGGGGGCGCAGATATAACATTTGCAGAGAGAGTTAGATTTGGGTGGGTTATACTGTTTCTGTGCAGGGTAAATACTGGCTGCTTTATTTTTACACTGTAAATTAGATTGCAGATTGAACACACCACACCCAAATCGAACTCTCTCTGCACATGTTAAATCTGCCTCCCCTGCAGTGCACATGGTTTTGCCCAACTGCTAACAAAATACCTGCTGCGATCAACTTGGAATTACCCCCATAGAGAGCAGTTGTCGGATTTAATGTAATTTTTTTCTCAATGGATATCAAAGATTAACAGATTTTCCTTTTGATTATAAAGACTGAAAACAAACCTATTACACTACTACAAAGAAGAAAGAAGACTTTAGCTTACAGTAAAGCATTGAGCAAGAGGTCTCATTGACTATTTTGTTCAATTAAACTCTATTGTAGTTATTGCTACTGTGGAACCATATTTTCTAACATGCACTGTCAGCCATTAACTGGGCGGCATATTTGTGCATGCCCTTCCACTCAGTGGCTGCCAGTTTATATTGGAACATGCCCTTCCAAAATGACTGCCAGTATTATACTTTCACAATAAAGCTTCACACTTTCTTGCAGGCCAAACTCTGCACTTTTCATGTAAGCTCCAGTGAGCAGCTACTTCTACTCAACTGGACAGATGCTTCAGAATTGGAGCAGAATACGGTTATCCCATAAGAAAATAATTCCAGTCATTATTTCAGTTTATTTTGGTCCTTTATATTGGAAAATAAACACCACATATTAGAAATAATTAGGATATTGATGCACCAAAGATTTTTTTTTTTTAGCATTTAAGTGGGTGATTAAAGATCTGCAGCAGTGGTTCTCAAACTTGGTGCTCGGGACCCCATACAGTTCACCTTTTCCATGTCACCTAGCTGGGCACAGGTGTGACAGTTGGTCATACTGTACATTTCAAAGATCAACAGGTGACCTGGAAAACATGAACTGTGTGGGGTCCGAAGAGTCGTGTTTGAGAACCACTGATCTACAGAAACAGAAAACTGATTATACGTAGTACTTACAAACACAAGTGTATGTGGCAAAGACCAGGATCTAGGTACTGTAGGTGCAGTCTTAGGCAATAGGGGGCAACAGTGCTGCTGACTTAAGGGGTAAGATATAAGGATTGATGATGATTTGTACATGATTAGGGTCACAAGGCCCTGACTGTTGTAATGACCAATTCGCTTCTACTGTCTCTTCTCTCCAGTGCAGACAGTGAGAAGTCTTCCCGAGCTGCTGCAAGCCTTCTTACAAACATGTGGCAGTACAGCAAGCTGCACCGTGACTTCAAAGCGGTAAGTAAACGCATGGAAGAACCCTCAAGTCATCTTGCTTTTACCCCAAAGCACCAAGCTTGCCAGGTGCCAAACATAACTGCATTCTTCCAACACCCTGTCCATCTTCTTTCACAGAAGGGATATCGGAAGGAAGATTTCCTCAGCCCATGATGTGGTCTCTCCCAACTGCACTAGTGTCTGCTTCTCCTCTTATCAGAAGATCACTAAAAGAGCACTGAGAATAACCGAGTACTTTCCCCAGCCCTTACCACACTCCCCTGTGCAATAAATGCTATCACTCTGAACACAGCAAAGCAGTGTTTGAAGGGGAAAGTGTATGTATGTAGCTAGATAGATTAATAAGTAATTGGATACTTGCATGTGTGCTTGTGTTTTTTTTTAACAAAACAAAAAAAACTAGGAAAAATAAATGAAATTTAATGTATGGGTTTGAATAAATGTCCGTTTGGGTTTATATATTTAATACGTGCAAACACATACACACTGTTTAAGTATAAGCTGTGCTTCTCTAGATATTGTTAGACTACAGTGCCCAAAATACTGTGCCAGCCACGGTCAGCAACACTTGGTGAGTCCTATGGTTGCTAGACCCTGGAGTTTTCCCTGTATAACTATCCGGTAATCTATTCTTTCATCAATTAGCCAACCTATTGGTAGAATTCATGGAATGCTGTGTATTAAAGAAAACCTTATACAGTAATATACTAAACTGGTTTACATGATTTAATATGAATAAATCCCTAGTATGAATGTATACGCATGTCCCTTTTGTGTACAGCTGTGACTTATTTCCTCCTCACAATCCCATTATTCCAGGGCCATCTTAACGCATGGGCTTAATGGGCAGCTGCCTAAGGGCCCCACAATTCGAAGGGCCTTCAGGCAGGGGCAGGTTGTTCCGTGGGAATCTGCCTCCCTGGCTGGTGCCTCCTGAGCTTCTTGGAAGCTGCCTGGCCGCTTTCTACCACAGAATTCTCTACCTGCCTCCCAGTCTGCAGCTAGACAGTCAGTAGCTATCAGCATGTTGAATGGTGGATGGCTGTAGCTATCCACCAATCAGAGTGCAGCATTCTCTGCCTGGCTCCCAGTCTGCAGTCAGACAGTGAATGGCGGTCACCATGCTGATTGGTAGATGGCTGGAACTATCCACCAATCAGAGTGCTGGCAGCCATTCACTGTATGTAAACATGTGGAGTGATGGCACAGGACCACAGGAGGAGTAAGTTATGATTTTTTTTTTTCTTAATTTTTTTACCATGAATGGGTGTGTAGGGGCCCCAGTATATTACTTTGCCCAGGGGCTACAATGCTGTTAAGATGGCTCTGCGCTACCCTGTTGTATTTTTACAAATAAGAACACACAAGTTTTTTTTGTTTTGTTTTTTAAATACTTTTTTTTTGTTTTGTTTTGTTTTTAATCTCAGGGGAGCATTCCTGTTTGTGTATCAACATGCTCAAATGTGCCTTGTTTCTTCCTATGTCACCCTTGTATAGTGCAGTGTTTTCAGAGAAAAAAAAATAAACATTTTGAATTCTGAAGCTGATGTCACGTGTTCATAATGTCCCGGCAAACGTTCTTTCCATGAATGGGTTAAGCATGGGAACTGCACAGCCCCCACATTCTTGGGTGGAGGTGAGATATTCTCACGGATTCATTCCGTGGCCTTGCTGGGGCCTGCCCTGTGTGGAGATTCCTTGAGGTGAAGACTGCCTCACACGTTTGTTCTTGTAGATATCAAGGTGATGATTCTGAGTTGAGAGCACAGGGGGGAAAAAAGTAACTCTGCACCTGTAACAAACCATGTTGCAATGCAAGGGCTGCTGATATATTTAATATTTTTGCATGCAGTGTAAACAATGACTATTTTTCATGTAGCCCACAAACACTGGCGGCTGTATTATTACACTGCAATTGAAATTTGAATTTGGACTTGCCCCTCCCAGCATGCATTTGCCAAGATGCAAAGCTTCTTGCTTGTTTTTGCTCTGATCTCAGGTCTCTGGTTACCATTATTTAATCTAATATGAGCAATAACATTATGTCCAACTCCTAATTAGAAATTATATTTTAGCACCTTGGTCGGGAATAAAGTCAGAGTCTGGCGGCCATGCAGGATCCCGGCTGAACTCAGACTTTTTATAAAGTAGTAATCGTGTACAAGGCTAAACCATGCCTTGTAAATGATTGCCCTGTTAAAAAAGTCAGAGTTCGGCTGGCATCCCGCATGGCCGCCAAATTCGGTTTCATTACATCCCACTCCTAATCTGTTTATTCCTATATAAATAAAATCGTGGTGCAGTATTTTTCTTGTATAAATAGAGGATAATGCACTCTCTCACATTTGTACAAATATAAATGTGTGTTGTAAAACAGAGTCATAGGGGCAGACTCAGTTATCCGCAGTGTTTACCACGTGGCTACAGCTCTGGGTTTAACACCTGGAGCTACTCAATTATTATAGGCCCTACACACATGCCGATATCACTGCACGATATGAACGTTATCTCGTTCATTAATGAACGAGATAACGTTCATATCGTGCAGTGTGGAGTCACCAGCGATGAACGATGTGCGGCCCCGCGCTCGTTCATCGCTGGTGACATGTCGGCTGTGCATGCAGGCCAATATGGACGAGATCGTCCATATTTGCCTGCACGTCTATGGAGCCAGGTGACGGGGGGAGTGAAGAAACTTCACTTCCCCCGTCACTGCCCCCCCGCCGCCGGGTCGCCCGTTGGCCGTATCGCCTAATGTGTAGGGCCCATTAGGCAAGTTCCCTGCACTGTAAACCTGCAGATTACAGAGGGTTACCACATAGATTCCAGGTTAAGTGCCCAAAATCTATGGGTTGCCCTTGAATGTGCGCTTAGATTTCTCGCATGTACGTCTTAGAACTTAAAGTTCCCCAACATATGTGCCAGCCATTTTGTGGGCGAATCAAATGTTTATAAGGCTGCAGCCTATCCTTTCAATAGGAGCTAGGGGTTGTTAATAGATTGCCTTTTTTCATTATTATCAACAAATAACCTTTATGTAGCAGAATTTAATGTGTGAATATCCACACACCTTGGCTTACTGCAGCTTTGGAGTTCTTAATGTGTAATGTATTTATGTACTGTATATTTTTCAGCTATAGACTATAATAAGCCCTATATGTTAATGTAGGAGTTTTCCCATATCAGGCTGTGTTAACAGTCCTATAAAATCAAGTCCGGCTGAAAATGTTCAAGGGCCTATACTAAGAAGAGGAGGAGTGGTGTCCAGTGCTACATGGATGGAGCCACATTGGTGTGTACACCACCCACACTATCAGCCCCACTGTCTCCCTAAATACATAAATTATAAAATTGCGGAATTTTGTGTGCAAAATATAAAATCAGTTGTAACATTTATGATTATGGCTGACCATGGGGGCTGCTGATCATCATCATGATAATACCATCAGGTCCTGTATAAAGATAGGGATGTAGTTATGAGACCGGCGGTCACAATGCCTCCCCCTGCATCCTGAACACTGATAATCCCGACAGTAATCATGCCAACCAAAAAGGGACTATTCCCACACATGGGAATAGAACCCGCTGCAAGCATAGCCCCCGCAAGGGGCTTTGTTGCGTTCGCGGCCCCACCCTGCCGGAATCCTGGCCGCCGGTAATGCTTACCCAACCCATAAAGATATGCCATTTACAAAAGAACCTCCCCCCAACAACAAAAAATAAAAAAATTAGTCCCTGCCACATTGTAGAATACAGTTTTAATTTTCTATTATCCCAACAGTATGTTTTTATTGTCTTACTCAACCGCAGGACCCAGAGAAAACCAGTACAAACAAGGGCAGAACATATAGAGTACATATAGGTAGTGCCCTGACACAATCCAATCCATGGTCCGATTTCCACCCTGCCACCATGTTACATAATTAAGTTTGTGTATTTCTTTCTTCTTATGTTAGAACTTTGTAACAACTATTATTTATTTCCTATATAAGTTATCTAAATTTTGTTTAGTGAATATGATTATATTTATCTTACCATACTATCCCTTTAAGCCAGGACGCTCTTGAATTACTGTTCACAGGTTCTGTGGCTGGCTGACTTCATGCATGCATTTCACCTGGTTTTAATCAGCCACAGAACCTGTGCAATCCACAAGTGTCTTATTTAAAGGGCTAGTATGGTTAGCCTAATTATATTGGAATTCCAATGTTGGAAATGTTGTGCATTCCTCAGTGTCCTCATTGTGGAATCTGATGTGCAATAGGTCACTTATTATGTAATGACTGTTGAACAAATCATTTTTGGCATGCTGTAGTCAACTTGTGAAAAGGTTACATTTTAACTTGTACTTTAACGGATATTATTTTCACCCACATACAACACTGGCAGTCGGTTATAAAGACATACAGTAGTTGTACTTTATATAGATGCCATTGCAGGTTGGTTATCATTAGAGTACAAAATACAGAAACACTAAATGTATTCTAGACTGCCATAGAACCCCCCAACATGATCATAATTTAACTATTATTTTATGAACATATATGTTAATTAGCTTAGAACATACAGGACACAGACAATGGGATCCATTTACTAAGCCTTGGTACTTTTATCTCTGTCAACTATCTCTCTCAAAGGGCAGGATGTACTAAAGGGTACATTTTCCGTATGTACTAAGCCCAGCAATGCCAAGCTTCAGTGCAGAGGGTAACTGCTGGCAAAAGCTGGCATTACCCGATAGAGGCCTATGGGTTTCTTTCTGCATCCTTACTGTGAGTCATCCAATCGGATCCCTCCCAGCACCCCCCGTGGCCAAAATTTGGAAGTAGAGTGGCTGGTGCTGCTTGCAAAGGACGGCTGTTATCGGAGAGCTGTCCTTTGCGATACTAATCGCATATGTTAGCACATATACAGTTACTATCAATGTGGTAAGTGGCGGGATGCAGGAGCGGTTCTTGGTGTGGGCAAGCAGTGCCTGCGCCCGGTGCGCTGGGGCCGCGGCTGCAGTCACCCCGCAGGCGCCCGCTGCCTACCCGCACCCCCGCTCCAGGCTGCAGAAGACGCCGTGGGCTGTGTGGGCGTCCGCTGCAGCCGGCGCACCTGTCCGATGCTAGAGGTCATTATTGACCTCTAGTGTCTGTGCGGCGCTGCTATGAGAGAGACGTCATGACGTCTCTCCCATAGAGAGGAGCCGCGGACGGCCAGACGGAGCAGCAGCGGTCGGGGAGCAGGAGCGGGGCAGTGGTAAGTATTGTTTTTTTTTATGTGTGTTTGTTAGTGGCTACCAAGGGGCACAGCGACTGGGGGCATAGCTATAGGGGGCAAATCTACTGGGGGCACAGCATCAGGGGGCATAGCTACAGGGAGCAAATCAACTGGGGGGCACAACTACTTGGGGCAAATCTACTGGGGGCATAAATGTGGCCACGCCCCTCCCCTATGAAGCCACGCCCCTATTTTATGCGCGCCTTCGGCGCGCACTAACAGTTTTGCCACGCAGGGTGGGTGCCAGTGGAAACTTTCGCACTGGGTGCCACAAGGTGTAGAACTGTCCCTGGCGGGATGTACCACCATTGCTTATATGTCCCACCCTAAAGCTTAGTACATAGACCCCAATAATACTGAACATTGCATAGAGCAAAAGTCATCAGAATGATGTTATGAGTTCAGTATGATTTACCGATGTACACAATAACAACTGTCATAATCCCGACAGTCAAAATACAGACGTTCATTATGCCGACATGTTCATTATGCCGACATGTTCATTATGCCGACATGTTCATTATGCCGACATGTTCATAATGCCGACATAGAATACTGACATTTTGAAATGCTGACATTTCAAAATACTGACATGAGTTTTTCTGGGGGGTTTTGTGTCAATGTCGACACAGGTTGACATGGACAACGTCTAAGTGTACCGCGTCCCATCACATGCTCGCTGCCATGCTTCGGGCACGGTACCTCGCTGTGCACGGCACACTATTATATTCCCCCTCCAGGTCCACTGGGATAGTAAAGTATGAACAAGTCTGTTTTGGGGCAAATATTCATTAAAAACGCATGTTGACATTTTGACATGTCGGAATGTCAAATGTTGGTATTCTGACTGTCGGCATTTTGAACATGTCTGTATAATAAATGTAGGTATTTTGACTATCTGTCAATGGCTGTCTGGATCATGACGGTCGGTAAATCAACTGCTACCCAAAGTCATAGATCACTCTTCTACGATACTAATTCCCCATTGCCCAGGAGAGAAATGTAACCTGAATACATTTTTAAATATTAAATAACTGTGGAATTATACTTTTTTATTTTTTGTGAGCATCAAATGTATGTTATGAGACTACTACTATAACTAATGTGATGTCTGCAGCAAGTCATGGACTCAGGGGAAAACCAACATCTCTGGAGCTCTTCTGTCTGGCAGCAATCTGATCTTGAGGATAAAAGTAATATACTATACACGTATGTAGCTCAGGCAGTTTCAGTTTGATACAACATAATTGGTGCATGGCAGGGTGGAGTATGGTTTTGGGATAGTGTAAACCCCAGTGGGGGTAGGTAGAGTTCTGGAAAGGAGATGTGGAGTTGCTTAGAGGGTGGGGACCATCACTATGGAAACCATTTTTGTGTATTCCCATGTGTATAGTATGTTACATTCTTTTAACAATATTACATTAAATGTACAATACCTGTACAATTTTTCGTTCTACAAACAGGGCCTAATTCAGTAAGGATTGCATAAGCAATACTTACTGCATTTTCCCAATGGTTGGGAACTACGCACGCTGATAGGCAGAAGCATTCACGAGGAGGGATGGTGATGGAGGCGGCTGGCATTGGGGAAACAGGGGCATGTCTCCTCTGTTTTCTGGGAGTGGCGAGGCTGACTGCATGCCTTAGCCACCCTGCGATGGCAAGCATGAGTAAGCTCAGGTTAACTCAGTCTGCTGTCGCAGATGAACATTGCAACCGATGGTTGTGATGTTCATCACTGATGTGATTTCATCGCAAATGCAGGAAGGAGGTGGTATGCACCTCCTCCTGCATTTACATTTCTAAGGATTGCATTTGCAAAGCTGCTGCAAGCAACTTTTGCAATTGCAATCCTTGCTGAATTAGGCCAATAGATTTTTTTGCTTCGCACATAGGGAACATCCTAAACTGTTCATAAATTCACATCATGTCTAAATAAGGGGGTATACTGTATTTACTAAACAGCAGGTTTTTGTTCCTGAATTTAAAACTGCATAGTATTATATAATGTTTAGCATTTACTACTCTTGCTACTTTATATTCAGCTGTTAAAACCGAAAGACAATTGCATTCTTTGAAAACCCATTATTTAGTAAATACACCCAGCAATTTTGGGACAAATTAAAAAACATAATTGCAACTTGGATCATTATCTGTTCAAACACACCTTGTCCCTATTCCACCCATCGTCAGCAAGAGGGCTGGGCCTGGCCCCTCAACAAGCTTGGGTACCCACTGTCCATCCTCTACCCCTTATTATGGCCCTGATAATCAACAGGTGTTTAGGGGATAACCCCGGTGAGCTCCACTACCTGGGGGTGGAGTGGTGTATGTGTGTCCACACCCTCCTCTAGGACAGAGCCGTAACTAGACTTTTTGGTGCCCTGTGTCAGAGAGAGAATTGGCACCTTCCACCCCCCCACCCCCATTCTTTCCCTTTTTATCAATAGGGAAATAAGGCACATGCCTCTTTGGGAAGGGGCATGACCAGATTGATCCCAGAGAAAGCCCGTGCTATGATGCCCCTTCCTACATAAATAGAGATATATACTGTGTGTCTGTGTGTGTGTGTGTGTGTATATATATATATATATATATATATATATATATAAATTGCCAATACAGGTGGGTCCATGTTTATCTTGACCTTTAATAGGAGTAACTGAGACTGGGCAGTCGGATTTAGGGGGTAATTCCAAGTTGATCGCAGCAGGATTTTTGTTAGCAGTTGGGCAAAACCATGTGCACTGCAGGGGAGGCAGATATAACATGTGCAGAGAGAGTTAGATTTGGGTGGGTTATTTTGTTTCTGTGCAGGGTAAATACTGGCTGCTTTATTTTTACACTGCAAATTAGATTGCAGATTGAACACACCCCACCCAAATCTAACTCTCTCTGCACATGTTAAATCTGCCTCCCCTGCAGGGCACATGGTTTTGCCCAACTGCTAACAAAAATCCTGCTGCGATCAATTTGGAATTACCCCCTTAATCCCCTGCTGTAATGACTTAATCCCCTGCTGGATTGTTCTCAGCTGCAATACAATACAGAGAACAATAGATAAAGGGTTTATGTTAATAAACCAAGTTGTGCCTAGGTGCAGTTGTGCTAAGATAACTGTGGACCCATCTGTACCTTTCTTCCGCGCTAATAGGAAACATCGTTGAAAATGTGGTTGGTACCAGGCAGCTACTCTCACGAAGTTCTTTGTTAGCAATAACTATACCCAACACATACACAACAATAGCGAGTCAGCGCCTTAATAAATAGAATACTTGGATGCCTCACCTTTTGCATGCTCCTGATCATCTCCATAAAACTGTTTTAAAAAAAATTCACCACAACTGACCTATGAATCATCATAAATATCCAAGGACTTGCCTTTAACTTGTATTACTCTACACGGACATCTAATCAAAACCAACGGTTTGCATTCCTGCGCTGAGATACACACTAAATTGAAAACTCTGCATCTCTCCACTGAGAAGTCCTTCAGTTTGGAATCTACTGTACTCTACATTGGACATCCCAGACAAGGTACTGTGGACTACAACCTATCTTTGGCTCCATCCAGCCCCTCACTTAGACATCATTCACCTCTGTTTTCTGAGCAACAAATAACTATGACGTCTTGCATTAATCAACCTATATACAGCAAATTCAGGCTCTGAATCACTGAAGGGTCACTGTTCATTTCAAATTGCAGGAGCCATTCCACAGGACACATGTTATCACTACCCCCACAATAAACATACTTCAAAGGCCTCTCACACTGAGATTTTTCACACCTACACAACAAGAATTGGATTCTAACACCTTTCCACAAGCCTGCTTTGTCCTGGAATAAATTGACTAAATCAGCAACAGAAAATGCAAAGTTATTTTATTTATCACTTGTTTCAAATATACCCATTGGATTAAAGAGCAGCAATAGGTTATAGCAACAACGATTATAGTGATTACAATCTAAGATGGTGCTGCAGATGGCTGCCTCAGAGCTACACAGCTCAGCCAAAATACTTCTTCCCCCTTTTTTCCCCCCTGCCCTTGTCTACCCCACCGGTGACCAAATACAGTAGGGAAGTCCTTCTAAGTTGAAGCACTCCCGCGGTGCTTACCCCATGTTCAGGGCCATCGGCGGGCGGATCAGCGGCTCTCGCTGTCCCATGTGGCAGGGATGCAGACGTCGTGAACGCCGAAGTTGATAAATGAGCAGCCGCGCCCCCCCCCCCCCCTCCGAAGCCCGGGCGGCAACTAGCGGCAAGGGCACCGGTCTGCACTTCCTGCGATCCTGCTTTCAAATGTGTGCTCACTGGCAAACAAGTTTGACGTAGTGTCCCTCCTTCTTGGCAGCGCAAGATCAGGCATTACAGGGTCGTCTGTCCTCTGCTTTTTCGCAGACGTGGCTGGACGACCATATTGGGGACAACCCAATGTCTCTGCCAGGCTTCAGTCTCTTCAGGGCTGATCGCTCCAAGGTTCTCTCAGGAAATATGAAGGGTTGTGGCATCTGCTTCTACATCAACGACGGATGGTGCACCAATGTCACGATCCTAGGCAAATCATGTAGCCCTCACCTGGAGATGTTAAGTATCAAGTGTAACCCCTTCTATTCCCTCTGGGAATTTGCCTCAATTGTCCTTGTGGGAGTGTACATCCCTCCCCTTGCCTGCACGAATGATGTCCTGCACCACCTGGCCGTATGCATAGCCGATCTAGAACAAAAACACCCAGACTCTCTGATTATAGTGCTGGGTGACTTCAACAGAACTAACCTGAGCAAGGAGCTACCTAAGTACAAACAACAAGTCACGTGTCCCACTAGGGAAGGACGCACCCTTGATCACTGCTACACTACCCTCAAGTCTGCGTTCCGGTCTATCCCACGTGCTGCACTCAGCCTATCTGACCACTGCCTCATCCACCTACTCCCTACCTATACACAGAAGCTGAGACTTGCAATAGGCAAAGTAATTTGGGGTGGAGGATGCTGGGGACGATTGTATTGAAGCCCGAGCTGAAATCGACAAACAGGACTCTCGCGTAGGTACCGGGAATGTCTAGGTGCTGTAGAATGTAGTGCAGGCCCAGGTTGACCTCATCCTCGACACCCAGAAACTACCTGTTCCTGGATAGTAGACTTCCTGATATATAGGACACAGGTGGTGAAAGTGGGGGAATTCACCTCTCAAGTGTGGTCCATTAGTACAAGAGCCCCTCAGGGCTGTGTCCTCTCACCCCTGTTCTTCTCCCTGTACACAAATGATTGCACCTCAGAGGCGCAATCAGTAAAGATCATAACATTTGCTGATGACACCACCGTCATCGGCCTCATCAAGGATGGGGATGAATCAGCCTATAGACGGGAAGTAGACCGGTTGGCCCAGTGGTGCATCCACAACAACCTTGAGCTCAACCCCTCATAACTGTTGAGATGATAGTGGAAGTCAGCTAGTGCACCTCCGCTAACGATTGCTGACAATGTGGTATCGCTAGTGGACTCCTTCAAGTTTCTAGGGACCACAATCTCCCGGGACCTTCAATGGGAGTCCAACGCTGACGCCATTGTCAGGAAAGCGCAGCAGAGGTTCTTCCTCATTCAACTAAAGAAGTTCAACATCCCACAGAAGCTTCTGCTCCTCTTCTACTCCGCGATTGTCAGTACTGTGCTCCTCGATACTGGTATGGTACAGCTCCGCCAGCGTGAGGCACAGATGCAGGCTCCAAAAGGTGGTCAGAACCGTAGGGAAGATCATCGGGGCCGACCTTCCCTCAGTCCAGGACCTGTACCTGTCCAGAGCTAAAAAGCATGCATCGAAGATGGTAAAGGACCAGCTACAACCCGGCCACAGCATGTTTAACTTGCTTCCTTCAGGCAGGCGATACAGGGCCGTCCCCACTAGGTCTACCAGAAGCCTCAAAAGTTTCTTTCCCCAAGTGGTCTGCCTGCTGAACTCCTGAACATTGACTGACTAGACGTACATGCAACTAACTTGTGTCCCTACGGTATACCTATCTGTATGACTTTACTTTTCCCCCTTCCCACACACCTGCTTATCTGTTACCTACTTGGTTGTTGTACAGCAAACCGAAGACAAATTCCTAGTATACGCAAGTATACCTGGACAATAAAGCCGATTCTGATTCTGACTTGGACCAAAGTTTGTTGGTCACATGAAACCTAACAAAATCTTGCTCCTTAGTTCTCAATTAGACAAATGGTAAAATGTTACAATTTAGCATATTTATTAAAAGTCCATAAAATCATATACATGATGAACAGTATCTGTTCCTTTCACAGAATTCATTTCACCACTTCTTGTTATGAAGATCTTCATATATAATATAAAATGCACAATTATAGACCACTGCAAGAACATGGATTTGGACACACATCCTCTTTGTACCACATTTATGCACTTAAATTTGAGGGCTTGTTGTTATCAGTTACAATACCCCTTATTAAATAATACATTTCAATATACTACCATACCCAGGATTCAAACCTATAGCCTGTTGAATTCTAATCATGAATTCTAGACCCTACTCATTAAGCTATTTGATCCTACATAAAAACTATGAACACTATATGAAGCTACTGGTACTTTGTAAAAACTAATCCGCATTGCAATTGAGCAGATCTATGGAGTGTGCAGCCACATATCCAATCTCTTCCAGCCACACACTACATAGATCTGCTCAGCTGGAATGCTGATCATTTTTTTCACAAAGTACAAGGTAATCATCAAATAGTTAGAATTCTCTAGCTTAGAATTATCTACCTTTCTGTGCAAGGGCAGATAGCTCAATGAGTAGATTGTCTGACTGCATTGCCACAGGCAAAGGGTTCAAATCCCCAATATGCCAGCATCTTGAAATTATGTGCATACCAAAAAGGTGGAATTAGGCGCTTTTGGGTTGGTTTTTCTAATGCTACTGCTATTGGTGTAGGGCTAGTCCGACCTACTGGACAATAAATACAATACAAAGAAAATAGCAGCACTAACAAGTGTAATAATAAATATTGGATGGATTGTTGAGATAGTAAAAAGCATTTCATAAAAACCATATATATATATATATATATATATATATATATATATGTACATTACACAATAAAAATACAATTTTCATTAATCCTGGTCACCTCTAATAAATTGTGCAATAAACAGTGGTTGTTCTTAGGGATTTGGCTGGACATCATATAATTGGATTGTGCAGTTTTGGGAACTTGGGGCACAGTTCAAAATGGATGGAAATTACCACACTTTCACTGCTGGAGGCATAGTCCCATTAAGAGATATCCTTATAAGATTTAGGGGTCCTCTCCAATCGTACGGTGCCTTTATACGGAAGTGGAGTCCAATCCTGATGACAAAGTCGCAGTACACACTTTTTGTTTCATAAACTGTGCAGGAAATGGAAAACTGAATACTCCAGTATCCAGTATGGTATGGGTGAGGTGGGCCATCTTGAATCTAAGTGAGTTTTCCCATTTTCTTCACAGTTTTTGAAACAAAAGGGTGTACTGCGATTTTTGAATCACCCAGTATATATAACCTCTAATTCTGGCTATATGGGACATGTTAGAGCTCCCTCTAGAGGACGCTGCATTACAGCAGTCGTTTTTCTTTGTACAAAACAAGCCTAATGTCACTTTCCCTGACTCTACAGAGTTAGATGATCTATTCAAACAGGCCTGGAAAAATCCAGACCAAAAATTCCAAGTGTCCAAAAAGTTTTGCGCACTTTCCCATTTGCTCCTGAAGGAAGAAAATGTTGGGAGGAACCCCCTGGGGTGGATGTATCCATCTCTCGCCTGTCTAAAAAGGCGGTGCTGCCTGCCTCGGGCTCCTTTACCGTGAAGGATCCCGGGGATATGAAGATAGAGACTACCCTAAAGTCTATATACACAGCAGCCAGTCACAAAGGTTGGTCATTGCGGGTTGCTGGATGACCCATGCCATTCAGTCATGGGTTACTCAGATTCGGGGGGGCCTCCCGGGGGATATGCCCTTAGTTACTATGGTACCCCTCCTAAAACACATTCAGGACATTACACGTGTTCTCTTTGATTCACTCAATGAGGAACTTTAATGCTCGGACCTCTGCCATGGCAGTGTCGGCACACAGGGCCTTGTGGTTGCGTCAGTGGATAGCGGACACGTAATCCAAACGTAGTATGTAATCCCTCCCCTTTTTCTGGGGAATGGCTCTTTAGGGTTGAATTGGATACATGGATTTCCAAAGTTATGGATGGGAAATCCACGTTTCTCCCCTCTGGGGTCCCGCCGGCGAGACGCTCCTATTGGGGTCTATCTGTCCAGTCCTTTTGGTCTCACAGATTTTGATCTAAGGCCAGAGGTGCCTCCAGTGCGACTAGAGGCACCAGCGGTAAGTCCAGAAAGCCTGCAAGTACCGGCTCTCGGGAACAGTGCACCGGTTCTGCATCCTCTAAGGCCTCACCATGACGGTGTCCACCCACCCCGAAGGGATCTCGAGGTGGGAGCTCAACTGCGTCACTTCAGCCGCGTCTGGGAAACTTCCTGCCGGGATACGTGGGTCAGAGATCTCGTTCCTCAGGGCTACAAGCTGGAGTTCGACAGTACTCCTCCTCAACGATTTTTCAAATCAAGCTTACCAGCTTGGAGGATATGCAAGTTACGTTCCAACAGGCCATCTGAAAGTTGGTCCAGTCCCACGTCATTGTTCCAGTACCAACGGCAAGTAGTTTTACTCAAACCTGTTTGTGGTGCCGAAACCGGACGTTTCGGTCAGACCCATTTTAAAGCTAAAATCCTTGAATCCTTATTTGAAGGTGTTCAAGTTCAAGATGGAATCCCTACGAGCAGTGATTTGCGGCCTGGAAGAATAGGAATTTATGGTCTCCTTGGACATCAAGGACGCCTACCTCCATATTCCGATTTGGCCACCTCACCAGGCGTACCTGCGGTTTGCCCTTCTGGACAATCGCTTCCAATTCCAGGCACTGCCCTTCGGCCTGTCCACAGCCCCGAGGGTATTCACGAAGGTGATGGTGGAAATGATGTTCCAACTCCGGGTGCAGGGGGTCAATGTTGTCCCTTATCTGGACGATCTTCTGATAAAAGCACGATCCAAGAAGCTTTTGTTGCTCCATATCGACCGCACTATCCATCTTCTGTCAGACCATGGATGGATCCTCAACTTACAGAAGTCCTACCTGGAGCCAACTCAGAGGCTCCTGTTCCTGGGGATGTTGCTGGTTACTGTGGCCCAGAAGGTGTTTCTACCAGAGGACAAGGCGAAAACACTTCAGGAGATGGTCCACATGGTGCGCCGACCTACTCGAGTGTCCGTCCCTCTTTGCATACAATTGTTGGGAAAGCACAATCTCTGAGTTGGCTCCAGGTGGGACTTCTGTAAGTTGAGGATCCATCCATGGTCTGAAAGAAGATGGATACTGCGGTCCATATGGAGCAACAAAAGCTTCTTGGATCGTGCTTCTATCAGAAGATCGTCCAGATAAGGGACAACATTGACCCCCTGCACCCGGAGTTGGAACATCATCTCCACCATCACCTTCGTGAATACCCTCGGGGCTGTGGACAGGCTGTGGACATACGATTGTTGGGAAAGATGATTGCCTCATACGAGGCAATCCCGTATGGGAGGTTCCATGCCAGAACATTTCAGTTAGATCTCCTGAGCAAGTGGTCCGGATCGCATCTACAGATGATTCAACTGTCACCTCAGGCCAGGATTTCCCTCCTGTGGTGGTTACAGTCCTCCAATCTCCTGCAAGGATGTGGCCGGAGAGCCCCCCAGCCACATGTATAATGGCGGCAGCGGCACTGAATGGGGTTAACCCTTAAGTGCCCGGCACCATTTTGAGAGACAATGGGCGCTTGGTGCCATTTTTAAACATGCACTGGTGCTAGACACCATCTTTAAATGTATTGTAGGCGCCAGGCGCCGGGTATTTAAATATGTAAAATGCTTTAAAATGTTTTATTATGTGCGCGACGGTCCCGGACCCCTCCGGCGACTGCGGCAGTGGGGGAGCCCCCCGGCGCGCTGAGCTGTGTGTGCTCGCTGGGGCAGAAGGGAGAGCCACTGCAGCCGGGAGATCCGTTCCCGCTGCAGCACTCTGTGTTATGCCGCCGCTGGGGGCCGGGAGCACCACTCCCGGCGCCTCAGCACATCGGAGGTGGCAAGCTGCGACAGCTGGGATGAATGTCCCGGGCTGCTGGGCAGTGGGAAGGGGGGTGCGCCCGGATCACCACCGGACGCTGCGGCGAGGCCACTGAGGTAGGCGCCACACACAGGGGACCGGGCTAGCTGGCTCTCTGCGAGGGAATGAGAGTGCGCCGCTCACGGGGGACCAGGCTAGCTGGCTCCCTAGTGGCGGGGGGTGTGAGCAGGACGGGGAGCGCTGGGGTCCGGGAGCTATGCTCCCAGTGCCTCAGCGCTACAGGAGCCCGAAGCTACAGCGGCCGAGATGAGCGTCCTGAGCCGCCAGGCTTCAGATCAGGGGGGTGCGCTGCACGCTGCGGTGAGGCCACTGAGGGAGTGCTGCACTGGAGGGACAGAGAGAGCCAGCTCCCTGGACCCCAGTGCCAGGATGTGTGCACAGGGAGGCTGGAGGACGGGGGAAGCCAGCCCCATACCTCCAGCACTGAGAGAGCCCTAGCAGCCAGGCTGCAGGGCTAAGGGAGCCCAATGCTGAACACTGGGCACAGTGAAAAAACAAAGCAATGTTTTTAAAAATAATACATATATATTGTGTGGTAAGGCACTGCAGTGCCTGGGTATGTAGAGCCTAGTGCAGGGCACAGGCTCAGTGCATATTTAAAGAGAAGTGTACAGTGTATTTAAATGTATTTTAAAGGAAAATGCTCTTACTTGGTTGTGTATCCCAGGAGGGGGGAATCCATGGCTGTGCAGGCTGATGGATTCCCCCAGACCTTTTCCCCAAAAACGGAACGCCTTCTCCTCCAGCCTAAAACTTAAAAATAGCACGGGGAGAGAGAAGAGGAGCTCAGCTTTCCAACAAGCTGAGTGGTTTTCTGGAGCTCCATAGGGATTGCCTTTGGTGAGCAGGAAACCCTGACCGGGGATCTAGGCTGCACAGCTCTGGAGCCCGAATTCAGGCTGCAGATGCTGAGCTGGGTCCCAGGCAGATTCCTGGACGGAAAACTTCCCCCAGCACAGACTGAACGTCACCGGGACGGATCCAGATCCTCTAGGATGGGATGGTCAAGGGAGAGTGACCACTCCCCACTGTCCATAGAGGACAATGGTAGCTGTGCATGTGACCAAGGCATGCACAGCCCATGGGTAAACATTGATTGGTTGTAAACCACAGGGCGGACTTACCCCCTGTGGTATTGTGTATTGGAGTAGGATAAAAGGAGGGCAGCTACCCCATGAAAAGTGTATTATACCAACAACTTTCTGCTGTAAAATCTTGCTGTATTGCTGTTTCCCCTAGCAGTAGGGAAGAGTCCTTTTGAAGGCTATTTGAGCAAATAAACATCATCTGCCTCAAGACGACCGCTTCATCTTGTGACCTGCAGGGCTAGGCGAAACCTAGCTACATTTGCCGGCTGTCCAGGGTGTACCCAGCGTCTCCAAGCTCAGCCTTCAGCCAGCTACCGGGTAGACGGCTAGTCAAGCGACTAGTGGGGATTCGTCAACACCACACAGGTGTGGTAAGGCGGCGTGTCAACGCATACAGAGCAGAACCATGGTTCCAGACGCCACGGCAGGTTAGGATTTTGGTGGTGTCAGTGTAGAACCCGCCCACTGTGCAGTGGGTGGAGTCAGTAACAGGCGGTTACTGATGGTAAGCGTAAATCCCCTATGTGGCCAGGTCCTGTGTGACCTAAACATCCATTCTGTGTAATGGGGACGGGGCGCGAAAGCGGTGAGGGCTGTCGTATGGGACCGTCCGGTCACACCGGAGTTTTGTGAATCAGGATTGGACCCTCCTCACGATGAATGCAAGTCTATGGGGATGGGTAGCTGTCACCCAAGGGGCACAGTTCCAGGGCAGGTTGTCAGCCCACGAGGCCCTCCTTCCAATCAACATTCTGGAACTTCGGGCGATCTACAATGCTCTGCTTCAGGCCTCTCCTCTGCTCAAGAATCACGCGATCCAGGTACAGTCGTACAAGGCCACGGCAGTGGCATATATCAATCGACATGGAGGGACAAAAAGCAGAGCCTGCATGCGAGAAGTGTCAAAGATACTCCTCTGTGTGGAAAGAAATGCAAGAGCAATGTCGGCAATCTTCATTCCAGGTGTGGACAACGGGGAGGCGAACTTCCTGAGTCGTCACGATCTCCACCCAGGGGAGTGGGGTCTCCACCATCTGGTGTTTCAGCAGATCATCGACCGCTGGGGTTGCCCACAAATAGACATGATGGCTTCTCATCTCAACAAGAGACTTTCTTGGTATTGCTCACGGACCAGGGACCCTCGGGCGAGGGCAGTGGATGCACTGGTGTCGCCTACCTGTTTCCTCCGATTCCACTGTTCCCAAGGGTGCTAAAGCGACTCAGGAATCAAAGTGTCCACACAATTCTGATTGCCCCGGATTGGCCTCTGAGGGTGTGGTACGCGGATTTTCTGGACATGTCCGTCGAAGACCCTTGGCCTCTACCACTAAGAAGCAATCTTCTTCAACAGGGACCGTTCGTCTACCTGGACTTACAGCGACTTCGTTTGGTGGCATGGAGGTTGAGCAGAACATCTTAGCTCACAAGGGACTTTCCAAGAAGGTTATTGCTACCATGGTTCAGGCCAGCATACCTGTGACGTCAAAACACTATCATCATATCTGGAGGAGATAGGTCTCTTAGTGCGAGGAACACACATATCCACCTACTGAGTTTCACTTGGGACGTTTCTTACGTTTCCTGCAGGCTGGTGTTGATAAGGGCTTACGTCTGGGTTCCATTAAGGTCCAGATTTCAGCCCTCTCCATTTTCTTCCAGAAAAAATTGCCAGTGTTACCAGAAGTTCAGACCTTTTTGCAAGGGGTACTCCACATACAACCTCCTTTTGTGCCGCCTACGGCACCCTGGGATCTGAATGTAGTGTTGGAATTTCTACAGTCCTCCTGGTCTGAACCTCTGATGATGGTAGAAGACACGTACCTCACGTGGAAGATGGTGATGTTACTGGCCCTGGCTTCTGTTTGACGTGTCTCAGAACTGGGGGCCTTGTTGTGTAAAAGTCCCTACTTGGTCTTTTACGAGGACAGAGCGGAGCTCCGCACTAGGCAGCAGTTCCTGCCGAAGGTTGTCTCTACGTTTCACTTGAATCAGCCTATTGTGATTCCGTTAAGTTCTGGCACTTCTGCTCCTCCGGAGGCATTGGATGCTGTGAGAGCCTTGAAGATCTATGTCAAGAGAACAGCTCAGATCAGAAAGACGGATTCTTTGTTTGTGCTCTATGATGCACAGAAAAAGGGTTGACCTACTTCAAGCAGTCTATTGCTCATTGGATTAGGCTTACTATCCAACAGGCCTATGTGTCGGCAGCCTTACCTGTTCCTAAATCTCTGAAGACCCACTCTACAAGATCAGTGGGTTCTTCCTGGGCGGCTGCGCGAGGAGTCTCAGCCTTGCAACTATGCCGAGCTGCTACCCGGTTGGGGAAAAACACCTTTGTGAAGTTTGATACTCTGGCCAAAGAGGATGCCCAGTTTGGGCAGGCGGTACTGTAGAAGTCTCCGCACATTCCGGAAGCTTTGGGACGTCCCCATCGTACTAGATTCCCCAATATACTTTATGGATGCTAGAGAAAATAGGATTTTAATTACCTACCAGTAAATCCTTTTCTCGTAGTCCATAAGGGATATTGGGCGCCCGCCTCAGTGCGTTGACTTTTCTGCAGGTTCTTGTTATATGGTTACCTGTTCAGCTGTTGCTGTTGTTGTTACGAGCCGTTGCTTGTTGTTATATGTTAGTGGTGTGCTGGTATGTAAATCTCACCACTCTTTGTTATCATATTTCCTTCTCTCATATATGTCCTTTTTCCTCGGGTACGTTTTTACCTATAACTACCTGTGGAAGGGAGCATAGAGGGGAGGAGCCAGCACACCCAATTGAAGAAATTTAAAGTGCACTGGCTACTTTGGACCCCGTTTATACCCCATCGTACTAGATTCCCCAATATCCCTTATGGACTACGAGAAAAGGATTTACCGGTGGGTAATTAAAATCATATTTTTACACTAGGGGGTAAATTTACTAAACCAGAGAATTGGTGATGTTGCCCATAGTACCAATCAGATGCTATCTATCATTTCTCTATTGCCTTTTAGAAAATAATAGACAACATCTGATTGGTTGCTAGTACCTGGTGCAACATCACCAATTCTCTGTTTTAGAAGCGTTAGTAAATTTATCCCTCGATGTCTCTATCAATTGGATTTACTGGTGGAATCTGCAAAACTCAGTCTACAGAAATGTAGTTCCAACAATAAAATATAAAAAAATGTGATGTTATGCACAATAAATATGTACAGAAAATATATAACTACTATACCCTGCTCTATTTACACAAATAACTTTGACTATTTTGATATTAATCATGCACAGCGCCATCTGCTGAATATTTTAAGATGGTGTATAAATTCCAATTACTGATTTTGCTACCAACACACGTCATGATATATTTTTATTACGCTTTTCAACTGATAGCTATCACTGTCTTCATACCCCCTCTGTTCATATACTGTATATTCTGTGAAGAATTAGAAGCTGAGCATTTGGGGGTTACTCACATATTCGTGAATAACAGGCGAGACTGCCATAAAGTCTCAGGGTGCCTAGTATTTGCAGCAGGACAAACAAGGGGATTTTCACAATATAAATATTCAACTAAATACGCTTCTGATGAAGATGGCAAGTAAGTTCATGAAATGCGTCAAACATTACAAATTGTTACACTACCACGTTAAAGGACTTTGTTTAGGAAGTGGTTCCTATATGGGAACTAGAGGTGGTAGAGGCTAAGACTGTAGGGCAATTTAAACATGCTTGGGACAGGCATATGAATATCCTTACAAAGAATTAAGTTTAAAAAAGGGTTGAGATTGCCTAAAGGATAAAATAAAAAAGGGGCAGACTAGATGGGCCAAGTGGTTCTTATCTGCCGTCAAATTCTATGTTTCTATGTTTACTCTCAAATTATTTGCAACTATCTGTTTTGAAACCTGATTAACTCTCTGTTGGACAATTATTTTCTCCGTCATCAGCTAATTTGTTAGAAATAAATGGAGTTTTAATTTCGACTACCCGAAAAAGTTTATTTCATAGATTCTGGGACATCAAATGCAGATGTAGTTTTCACCTCACCGCATATTGGTGAGTAAACCCCTAAATGATTAGCTTCTAATTCTGCATGATTACAAACTGTGCACTAAGGGGCAGATTAAACAACGAGTGATATTCTGTTATCACTCATTATGATAAATGGTTCTCCAGCCAATCAGCTCTTGTCATTTTTCAAACACATGACATTTAGGAGCTAATTGGCTGGAGCACCACATATCATTCGTAACGAGTGATCACAAGACTATCACTGGTTGTTATATATTTGGTCTTTTCTCATCTCACATGCGGCAGAGAGAGAGCCTTGCACCACATATACACACTTTTGTGTATGCACAGGTGATTCTGAGGTGGTGGACCGCATCCTGCTGTATGGAAAATTGGGCTTTCTGGGTGGCAACTGGGCATATGCGCCATATGGTTTACTGTTTAATATTGACTCCTCCCCTCTCGTCCCAACTCCTCCCATCTGCAATCCTAACTCCTCCTCTCTCAATTCCTGAAAAACTGAACTTTTTGAGTGAGACTGAGAGAGTGCTTTGTGGTTGTTCTATGTACATGTTACTGTGCTGTGGGGTAATTGTATTTATTAGCCCTAGTACCCACACACCTGCAAGTGAGGGGCATATGCTCTATAACCCTTGCTCTCCTGGCTCCTCTGTGCTGCTGTGGTATAGGCTGCAGGACAGCATTCTGCCTCAGGCTCTCCCTGGAGAGCTCTCTTCAGCTCAAAAGTGGGTGTGGCTATGACTGTGTTAGGGGGGGGCGGTCGCCCCCTTCGCCCCCCCCCCCCCCCCTAAATCTGGCCCTGTATGGGAGTGTTGCCAGAGTTAGGATTTTGAGTTGTGTGTATGCCATCTCTTTTACACCCACCATATTGTAGGTGTAGGTGCCAATGATGACTGTTTGCAAACAGTGGGGAGAGTATCAATTTCCTGGGTCCACTACACCCCCCTTCCCCAGTTACCTGTGCTGAGGCACCATCTTCCTGGTGATCTCTTTGGTAAGATGGCGCCGCATATAGCAAGTAAAGACTCTGTGGCACTGTGCCAGAGTCTTTGCTCTTTAGTGGCCAGTGTCAGCCTCCTAAATATCACTGGGAAGATGCACTGGCCGGGGAGGAGGGACCCACTTACTTTTCAGGAAAGGTAGGAAGCGGGTGCCCTCCCCTGCGTTTGGAGAGAGATAAAGTATTGGCCAAATAAGCTCCTGTCATGTTACAGGCTGTGTTTGAAAAATGAAAATCAGGAGCTGATTGGTTGGTACTTCAACAAATATCATATTGGATTCAGTTATATGTATGTGACATACAATTACATCACATAATAGCACTAATGAGAATACACTCCTCTTTGCTTATGTGTATGGTCTGTCCAGGGCCATACTTACAAATTTTTTCATTACCCTCTCCGGGAGAAGCCCGGACAAGAGAAGCAGCTGGAAATTTCAAGGGTGGGGCTGGCGTCTATCAGTAGGCCCCGCCCTATGACTGTAAATCCCAAGAATCTTGGGAGGGGTACCCACTCTTCCGGGGAGTCTCATGCGACTTTCGGGAGAGTAGGAAAGTATGGTCCAGGGCTCAGGTAAGTGTCAGTATGTGTTGAATTCACATTTACTCTAGATTAGACATGGACAGCATGTGTCTCTCCAGCCGTTCTGAAACTACAAGTCCCAGTATGCCGCGCCACAGTTTTGTTATTAGGAAATGTGTAGTTTCATAACAGCCTGATCTAGATGATGATTGTTACCATGATAGCTGGATATATAAGATTCATATTTTCACTTAAAACTTTTTCAAAGTAACAACGTCTGTAAAGCAATCACATTTTTTTTTTTTTTTGGTCACAGCATAAATAAACTTTTTTCTTTATGTACAAATATAGGCTATTATAACAACATATTTATATATTTGGAAATATACAACCAATTAGTACAATGCTGGAGACAGAACAGCATTGTTAATATGTAACATAGGCAGTAAATTAACGTTAGATTTTTCTTAGCATCATTCATTAACCGGTGTATGATCAGATGATTAACAGGCCAGACACGTTACATTCCATATACTGTATGATGAGTGACCTTACCTCCACCCAAGTATTTGTCTTGTACATCCAAGCAGCATTGCACAACGTCACTTATAATCTCCCTTTCCTATTTTAATGATGTTCTCTTTGCAGTTATCTGCCCAATATATGATATGGAAGGTGTTCTTGTTTTATATTAATTAGTAGGTTCCAAGTATTGTCTCCTAAATAAATGTCAATGTGCAATATCTAATAGGTCTGTGGCGCCCATTTATTATGTATTGGTAATTAGAATTCTTATAGCCACTACGTGCAGCGTTAAGAAATTCTGTACTGTGCAGATGGATGAAGGAACAATCCAGGGACATGGGTTACGATAGGAGCCCCTGTCTTCAGTGTGTAAAGTGATCACATCAGCCATTACCTAACTTTGTAGATGTCACAATGGCTGTATCGTTGCATTCCTGAACTTGGTGAATCTCACAATATAGCAGGCCTCATAGAAACCTATGTGATCAGAAACAAGGAAACGTCAGCAGATATTTGCTGGGGAACCCCTGTGATATATCCATCAGACACTTGCATTTCTCTTATTGGGGATTTCCAGCAAAATGTGTTTAATATGGGTTGGTATTGGGAAACCGGCATTTGGGATCCCGGAGGTCATTACAACGACCCTGGGATCCCGGTCTCCAGAATGCCGGCGGGGAAGGGGGGGCAAGTGCAATGAAGCCCCATGAGGGCTCGCCACGCAGCAGGTTCGGTGGCTCACTGCGCTCGCCACAGGTTCTAGTCTCACTTTATGGGTGTTGTGAACACCCATGAATGGGAATAGTGCCTGTTAGTCAGGTGTCCAATGCTCGGGATTCAGGCATCGGTATAGTGACCAGCAGTCTCCCGACCACCGGTCACATGACTACATAAAGTTTAGTACATATGCTCCTGCAGGGGCGTTGGAAAAGAGGAGGAGGCCCGTGTTCAGACTCCTCCGTTTGGGCCCCCTTTTCTCTGCCCAGAGCGCTGTAGAGTCTGAGCGCAGATCTCCGGGAAAATGGTGCGGCGGCCATTTCCCCTGAAATTTCTCTACTGCGCATGCACAGAACTCCGTAAAAAATGGCAGCTGAGCCATTTTCACTGTGTTCTAATAGCGCTGCGGATGCCGGCGCTGGACTTCGGAGGGGTATTTTAAAAATGGGTGCAGTGAGTGCGATGGGGGCCCCCTCTGGACTCAGGGGCCCGTGTGCACCATACATACTGCATTATTATAGAAACGCCAGTGTGCTCCTGTGTGTGTTTAGGATGCATTTGCTTAGAATTCAGTTGGACTCAAAAGACTAACTACAGGAGAAAAGCCACCCACTTTCTCACTAGCTGTATCCAATTTGGAACTGTATGCAAATATGCTGCAGCTACAATGGTCCCAGATGGCACTGAGATTAGTCATATGGTCTTTGATATTACTATCGTAATACAGTACTTCCTGATTTTCCAGTAGTTCTTCGGTCTGGCAGGATGCACAGCCAACATAGGGGCAGATGTATTAAGCCTGGAGAAGTGATAAAGCAGTGATAAGTGGAAGGTGATAATGCACCAGCCAATCAGCTACAAACTGTCATTTTTCAAACCCTTGATTGTCTGGTGCCCAGGGGTGTTTTAGGAGAGGAGGGCACCCGGGTGCAGCCTCCATTGCGGGCACCCTCCTCTCCGGCAGCTAGTAGACTCTGGCATAAACAGTCTACTGCGCATGAGCAGGTCTCTGGGAACATGGCGCCTGCGCCTTGTTCCCGGGGACATCTCTAGTGCGCATGCGCAAATCACTCAGAAATGGCGTGGCAGGCATTTTCTAAGTGATTTGTGCCCGCACTACTGGTCCATCGCCGCAGGACTCCGGAGGGGTAAGTATACAATATGGCTGCAGTTATAGAAACGCCTATGCTGGTGCCTTATCATCTTCCACTTATCACTGCTTTATCGCTTCTCCAGGCTTAGTACATCTGCCCCATAGTTTCTTGCATCTCAGAAGACGGAAAAGCATATAAAGCACGTGTCTGTCTCTAGTACAATGGTTTTCCCAGTAGCTCTCAGGCAATAAAACTGGGATGTACCGTAATTGCTGTTCTGGTTGTTCCATACGTCTACAATTCCTGGCCTGCTAGCGTTTCCTGATTTTTGTACAAATGGGTGCATAAAATGAAATTATTTAACTGTAATTGTTCCGTTATAAAAACACTTTTCTGACAAAATTATTATTATATGTCATGTTAAAAAACACAAAATAAAATATGTTTTCCTTTAAGAACCGTTTCTGTCACTGTTACAACTCTTAGTCGTAGCAGATACAAGGTTTGCTGATTTCCTCCAGTTCATATGTACTTTGTCCTCGTACTAGGGATGAGCAGCCTTCAGTTATCCGTCTGTTGCTACATCCCCAGCAACACTCAGCCAGACCGCAGGCATCATGGAAGGTGTAGTACAGTAAGATCTGGGTGTTGCAATCTGCCCATGTTTTAGAGTCCTCTTTTCATACTGTTACAATACTGTCTCTCTCCTACATCACCTATGTAACCCATGGGTTATTGGCGTCTTTGCGGCTTTTACATTAAAGTCCCTACTCTTCACCTTCCTTCACTTACTCCTCTCTTCATCCTATAGGTCAGGTTCAGTCGTCAGACAATAATAATCTGCCCTAGCAGAGTAGTTCCGTGACCCTAAATCTGAGATGTCCACCTCTCCAGTGGGTTCTCTTTGTACCGCAAGCATCTTTGGGGCCATCCGGGGTGGTGGAGCTTTATAAAGGTTTCTTCGCACACCTGGAAGTAAAATACAGCTGTAAAGGTATATCTAGGAACACAGACACAATGCTGCGACATACATAGGATCAGAGGTCAAGGGTGATTTAGGAACTGCTGAAAAATGCAATGGAAACGGTAGAATGTCTTACCAAGATCTCCCTCAGGGTCAGGATCTGCAGCCTCACTGCTGCCAGTCAGCATAGGATCCTTATCATCCTGACACTGAGTCTGGGGGTCACCTTTCCCATCCACTAGAGAAATCTTGCGAGGAAGTGCAAGGCGCAGCTCCTTCCAGAAGTCAGACGCTGGAGACTGTACAGAAAGAGGCGCACACAGCACAATGGCTGGGTTACTTAGGTATGTAGTAGGTAGTTACATTTACAATATGGTAAAACAATCTACATGCGGTACTGCAGCATAGGGGCACTGACTAAACAATTTTGGAATGAAGGTCCTGCAGCGACATCACACTGTTCCGTTCTCTCCCATATCCACCATCACACACATACCACAGAGTCAGCCTTCCAGAGCAGTGTCTTCAGGGTGCCTCTGCGAGAGCTCAGCAGCTGGGTGACTTCTGGGGGCAGGTCCTTGTACTGATTCTCAAACAGGATAAAGATAGGTCTGTGCGAGAGCTCCAGCAGGCGGTACAAACCGTCCCTATGCACAAAGTACATACATCATTAACTGGTGGTTCAAGAAGAGTGACTTAGGGCCTAATTCAAGGTTGATTGCAAAATAAAAACATTTTCCTGTAATGGGCAAAACCATGCGCACTGCAGGGGGGGCAGATATAACATGTACAGAGAGAGTTAGATTTGGGTGGGTTATATTGTTTCTGTGCAGGGTAAATACTGGCTGCTTTATTTTTACACTGCAATTTATATTTCAGTTTGAACACACCCCACCCAAATCTAAAGGGCCCCATACACTTGTACGATTTTATACAATTCCGATATATCCGTCTGATATATTGTATGAAATTGTGTACAATCGTATGTGTTTTAGATCGTATCCAATCTGATGCGCGTCCCCGTGGCTGTTGGATAGAATCCCCTAGGTCGTTGGTACTGCACTAATGATATATCGGAACTGGGCGGAATCGGGTGAAAATAGTGTGTTTTTTGTGCATGTGATATATCGCATGCAATGTATCACAGGGAAGTGTGACTGGCATTCTCAGGACACTCCCAGCCCCCGTAGCCCTCTATCCAGCCCATCAGGTATATCTTATGGTACAATTGTATGCCGTACGATATATTGCATGCGATGTATAGCGGCTTCATCAGTCGCATGCGATATATCTTATGCAAAAATAGCACAAAAGTACCAAATCGTATGGAATCAGATATATCGTTGTAGTGTATGGGGCCCTTTACTCTCACTGCACGTTATATCTGCCCCACTTGCAGTGCACATGATGTTGCCCATTAGAGGAAAATGTTGTTTTGCAATCAACCTTGAATTAGGCCCATAGAGATGAAAATGGAATAACAGGATATTTCATGAAACATTCAGTAATGCTATAGTGACAGACACAACAAGACCTTTATATACAGTACCATCTCAAGTGGAAATGGTTTTAGAATGTGACTGCCAGCTTTATTGATTTTTGTACTGTATGTTTCATCACCATAGACGTTTGTGTGTATAAGTAATGCACTTATAGTGTTTCTCCTCAGCTCTTCAGGAATCCTTGCTGTCAGTAAACTCATTAGCAAGCTGACACTACAGATCCGCACACTGAGGTGGGTACATATCAGAGGTTATATGTCAGAGCTGTCAGTCATGTGCTACTCACACACCAATCAGCAGTGCACTCCCTCCTTCCCTAGCTTAACACCTCAAGCCAAATGTAATAGAGTGAGAGATTCAGAAAGTGAGAGATTTGGTAAAGTTTTTCAGGTTTTTTTTTTTTTAAGTGGCAATCATTTATACTGCAAAACCAGGTTGATCTTGCTGTGTAAATGATTGGCACTTTTAAAAAAACTGCAAAACCTTACCAAATCTCTCACTTTCTGAAACTCTCACTCTATTACATTTGGCCCATAGACTCATAAAGCAGAGAGCATGACTGTGATTGGTGGAAGGATTCCATTTCATGTAAAGGAAGGGAGATGTATTGCACACAGATGTTTATGCAAGATGAAAATGGAAGCCCTGAAAAGAAGAGTTTTTAGTTCTTGTTTATTGGAAAGTCAGATACCACCATGTACTGACCACCATGTACTGGCAGGGGCATGCTCACTCTGTACTCCTGAGGAACAACCTGAGCCATCAGCAGCAGCCAGCACAACTGCTCTGTGTATGATCACATG
The DNA here is from genome assembly GCF_028390025.1 of Pseudophryne corroboree. Taxonomy (NCBI): domain Eukaryota; kingdom Metazoa; phylum Chordata; class Amphibia; order Anura; family Myobatrachidae; genus Pseudophryne; species Pseudophryne corroboree. The sequence goes on along the minus strand of NC_086454.1, from coordinate 108,817,086 downwards.
ACTTCAGTGTCTATTCCAACAGCCAACATAACAACACTTAAGGCATAAATGAGAGCGAGAGAGAGAGAGTGGGACATAGGGGGGCATGTACTAAGCAGTGATAAAAGAGGAGAAGTGGGCCAGTGGAGAAGTTGCCCATGGCAACCAATCAGCATTGACATAGCATTTGTAATTTGCATACTATAACCGTTTACAGAGCAGCTGATTGGTTGCCATGGGCAACTTCTCCACTTTTATCACTGCTTAGTACATGCCCTTCATAGTCTAATTAATTTACAAATTTTTCTCAATACTGGCATGTGCGTAAAATAATTGTACATAGCAAATAATAAGAATTACTCACCGGTAATTCTATTTCTCGTAGTCCGTAGTGGATGCTGGGAACTCCGTAAGGACCATGGGGAATAGACGGGCTCCGCAGGAGACTGGGCACTCTTAAAAGAAAGATTAGGTACTATATCTGGTGTGCACTGGCTACTCCCTCTATGCCCCTCCTCCAGACCTCAGTTAGGGAAACTGTGCCCGGAAGAGCTGACATTACCTGGAAAGGATTTGGAATCCAGGGTAAGACTCATACCAGCCACACCAATCACACTGTACAACTCGTGATAACCATACCCAGTTAACAGTATGAACAACAACTGAGCCTCAGTAACAGATGGCTCATAACAATAACCCTTTAGTTAAGCAATAACTATATACATGTATTGCAGAGAGTCCGCACTTGGGACGGGCGCCCAGCATCCACTACGGACTACGAGAAATAGAATTAACGGTGAGTAAATTCTTATTTTCTCTGACGTCCTAGTGGATGCTGGGAACTCCGTAAGGACCATGGGGATTATACCAAAGCTCCCAAACGGGCGGGAGAGTGCGGATGACTCTGCAGCACCGAATGAGCAAAGGCAAGGTCCTCCTCAGCCAGGGTATCAAACTTGTAGAACTTAGCAAATGTGTTTGAACCCGACCAAGTAGCAGCTCGGCAAAGCTGTAAAGCCGAGACCCCTCGGGCAGCCGCCCAAGAAGAGCCCACCTTCCTTGAGGAATGGGCTTTTACTGATTTATCGTGCTACAGATCCAGCGCGCAATAGTTTGCTTTGAAGCAGGAGCACCCAGCTTGTTGGGCGCATGCAGGATAAACAGCGAGTCAGTTTTCCTGACTCCAGCCGTCCTGGCTATATATATTTTCAAAGCCCTGACTACATCTAGTAACTTGGAGTCCTCCAAGTCCCTAGTAGCCGCAGGCACCACAATAGGTTGGTTCAAATGAAACGCTGATACCACCTTAGGGAGAAATTGGGGACGAGTCCTCAATTCTGCCCTGTCCATATGGAAGATCAGATAGGGGCTTTTACACGACAAAGCCGCCAATTCTGACACACGCCTAGCCGAAGCTAAGGCCAATAGCATGACCACTTTCCACGTGAGATATTTTAGCTCCACGGTCTTAAGTGGCACAAACCAGTGGGATTTCAGGAAATCCAACACAACGTTAAGATCCTAAGGTGCCACTGGAGGCACAAAAGGGGGCTTAATATGCAGCACTCCATTAACAAACATCTGAACTTCAGCCAGTGAAGCCAGTTCTTTTTGAAAGAAAATAGATAGGGCCGAAATCTGGACCTTTATGGATCCTAATTTTAGGCCCATAGTCACTCCTGACTGTAGGAAGTGCAGGAATCGACCCAGCTGGAATTCTTCTGTAGGGGCCTTCCTGGCCTCACACCAAGCAACATATTTTCGCCATATACGGTGATAATGTTGTGCTGTCACGTCTGTCCTAGCCTTTATCAGCGTAGGAATCACTTCATCTGGAATGCCCTTTTCCGTTAGGATCCGGCGTTCAACCTCCATGCCGTCAAACGCAGCCGCGGTAAGTCTTGGAACAGACAGGGCCCCTGCTGTAACAGGTCCTGTCTGAGAGGCAGAGGCCATGGGTCCTCTGAGATCATTTCTTGTAGTTCTGGGTACCAAGTTCTTCTTGGCCAATCTGGAACGATGAGTATAGTTCTTACTCCTCTCTTTCTTACAATCCTCAGTACCTTGGGTATGAGAGGAAGAGGAGGGAACACATAAACCGACTGGTACACCCACGGTGTCACTAGTGCGTCCACAGCTATCGCCTGAGGGTCCCTTGATCTGGCGCAATATTTTTTTAGCTTTTTGTTGAGACGCCATCATGTCTACCTGTGGCCGTTCCCAACGATTTACAATCAGCGTGAAGACTTCTGGATGAAGTCCCCACTCTCCTGGGTGGAGGTCGTGCCTGCTGAGGAAGTCTGCTTCCCAGTTGTCCACTCCCGAAATGAACACTGCTGACAGTGCTAACACGTGATTCTCCGCCCATCGGAGAATCCTTGTGGCTTCTGCCATCGCCATCCTGCTTCTTGTGCCGCCCTGTCGGTTTACATGGGCGACCGCCGTGATGTTGTCTGACTGAATCAGCACCGGTTGGTTTTGAAGCAGGGGTTCTGCTCGACTCAGGGCGTTGTAAATGGCCCTTAGTTCCAGAATATTTATGTGAAGGGAAGTCTCCTGACTTGACCACAGTCCTTGGAAGTTCCTTCCCTGAGTGACTGCCCCCCAACCTCGGAGGCTTGTATCCGTGGTCACCAGGACCCAGTCCTGTATGCCGAATCTGCGGCCCTCGAGAAGATGAGCCTTCTGCAGCCACCACAGCAGAGACACCCTGGCCCTCGGGGACAGGGTGATCAGCCGATGCATCTGAAGATGCGATCCGGACCACTTGTCTAACAGATCCCACTGAAAGATCCTTGCATGGAACCTGCCGAAGGGAATTGCTTCGTAAGAAGCTACCATCTTTCCCAGGACTCGCGTGCAGTGATGCACCGACACCTGTTTTGGTTTCAGGAGGTCCATGACCAGAGATGACAATTCCTGGGCCTTCTCCACCGGGAGAAACACCTTCTTCTGTTCTGTGTCCAGAATCATGCCCAGGAAGAGCAGACGCGTCGCAGGAATCAGCTGCGACTTTGGGATATTCAGAATCCAGCCGTGCTGTTGCAGCACTTCCCGAGATAGTGCTACGTTGACTAACAACTGCTCCTTGGACCTCGCCTTTATAAGGAGATAGTCCAAGTACGGGATTATTATAACTCCCTTCTTCCGAAGGAGTATCATCATTTCGGCCATTACCTTGGTAAATACCCTCAATGCCGTGGACAGACCAAACGGCAACGTCTGGAATTGGTAATGACAGTCCTGTACCACAAACCTGAGGTACTCCTGATGAGGTGGGTAAATGGGGACATGCAGATAAGCGTCCTTGATGTCCAGCGACACCATAAAATCCCCCTCTTCCAGGCTTGCAATAACCGCCCTGAGCGATTCCATTTTGAACTTGAACTTCCTTACATAAGTGTTCAAGGATTTCAAATTTAGAATGGGTCTCACCGAACCGTCTGGTTTCGGTACCACAAACATTGTGGAATAGTAACCCCGTCCCTGTTGAAGGAGGGGAACCTTGATTATCACCTGCTGAAGGTACAGCTTGTGAATAGCCGCCAGCAGTACCTCCCTTTCCCTGGGAGCCGCTGGCAAGGCTGATTTGAGGTAACGGCGAGGGGGAGTCGCCTCGAACTCCAGCATGTATCCCTGAGATACCACTTGTAGAACCCAGAGATCCACCTGTGAGCGAACCCACTGGTCGCTGAAGTTCCGGAGACGCGCCCCCCACCGCACCTGGCTCCACCTGTGGAGCCCCAGCGTCATGCGGTGGACTTAGTGGAAGCAGGGGAGGATTTTTGTTCCTGGGAACTGGCTGTCTGGTGCAGCTTTTTCCCTCTACCCCTGCCTCTGGGCAGAAAGGATGCGCCTCTGACCCGCTTGCCTTTCTGAGGCCGAAAGGACTGTACTTGATAATACGGTGCTATCTTAGGCTGTGAGGAAACCGGAGGTAAAAAAGTCGACTTCCCAGCTGTTGCTGTGGATACGAGGTCCGAGAGACCGTCCCCAAACAATTCCTCACCCTTATAAGGCAAAACCTCCATGTGCCTTTTAGAATCAGCATCACCTGTCCACTGCCGAGTCCATAATACTCTCCTGGCAGAAATGGACATTGCATTAATTCTAGATGCCAGCCGGCAAATGTCCCTCTGTGCATCCCTCATATACAAGACAACGTCCTTTATATGCTCTATGGTTAGCAAAATAGCATCCCTGTCGAGGGTATCAATGTTGTCTGACAGGGTATCAGACCATGCTGCTGCTGCACTACACATCCATGCTGAAGCAATAGCAGGTCTCAGTATAGTATCTGAGTGTGTATATACAGACTTCAGGATAGCCTCCTGCTTTCTATCTGCAGGCTCCTTTAGGGCGGCCGTATCCTGAGACGGCAGTGCCACCCTTTTAGATAATCGTGTGAGCGCCTTGTCCACCCTAGGGGATGTCTCACAGCGTAACCTATCCGTTGGTGGGAAAGGGTACGCCATCAGTAACCTCTTAGAAATCACTAGTTTCTTATCAGGGGAACACCACGCTTCTTCACACAATTCATTTAATTCATCAGATGGGGGAAAAGTCACTGGCTGCTTTTTCTCCCCAAACATAATACCCTTTTTAGTGGTAACCGGGTTAATGTCAGAAATGTGCAACACATTTTTCATTGCCGTAATCATGCATCGGATGGCCCTTGTGGACTGTACATTTGTCTCATCCTCGTCTACACTGGAGTCAGACTCCGTGTCGACATCTGTGTCTGCCATCTGAGCTAGAGGGCGTTTTTGAGCCCCTGATGGCCTCTGAGACGCCTGGGCAGGCGCGAGCTGAGATGCCGGCTGTCCCAAGGCTGTTACGTCATCAAACCTTTTATGTAAAGAGTTGACACTGTCGGTTAATTACTTCCACATATCCATCCACTCCGGTGTCGGCCCCGTAGGGGGCGACATCACCCTTATCGGCTCCTGCTCCGCCTCCACGTAGCCCTCCACATCAAACATGTCGACACAGCCGTACCAACACACCGCACACACACAGGGAATGCTCTGACTGAGGACAGGACCCCACAAAGTCCTTTGGGGAGACAGAGAGAGAGTATGCCAGCACACACCACAGCGCTATATAACACAGGGATTTTCACTATACTGAGTGATTTTTCCCAATAGCTGCTTATTGAGACCAATTTGCGCCTAAATTTATGTGCCCCCCCTCTCTTTTTTATCTGGATACTGCAGGGGAGAGCCTGGGGAGCGTCCTTCCAGCGGAGCTGTGAAGAGAAAATGGCGCTGGCTGTGCTGAGGAAGATAGCCCCGCCCCTTCAGTGGCGGGCTTCTCCCGCTTTTTATAATGTTAATGGCGGGGTTTTTTGCACATATACAGTGTTATACACTGTATTATGTGCTATTTGTGCCAAAAGGTAAACTAATTGCTGCCCAGGGCGCCCCCCCCCCCAGCGCCCTGCACCCAACAGTGACCGGAGTGTGTGGTGTGCTATGGGAGCAATGGCGCACAGCTCCAGTGCTGTGCGCTACCTTAATGAAGACAGGAGTCTTCAGCCGCCGTTTTTCATCTTTATCTTCCATCTTCTGGCTCTGCAAGGGGGACGGCGGCACGGCTCCGGGAACGGACGATCGAGGTCGGGCCCTGTGTTCGATCCTTCTGGAGCTAATGGTGTCCAGTAGCCTTAGAAGCACAAGCTAGCTGCAAGCAGGTAAGTTTGCTTCTCTCCCCTCAGTCCCTCATAGCAGTGAGTCTGTTGCCAGCAGATTTCACTGAAAATAAAAAACCTAACAAATACTTTCTTTTCTAGTGAGCTCAGGAGAGCCCACTAAGTGCATCCAGCTCTGGCCGGGCACAGATTCTAACGGAGGTCTGGAGGAGGGGCATAGAGGGAGGAGCCAGTGCACACCAGATATAGTACCGAATCTTTCTTTTAAGAGTGCCCAGTCTCCTGCGGAGCCCGTCTATTCCCCATAGTCCTTACGGAGTTCCCAGCATCCACTAGGACGTCAGAGAAAATACTATTGCATTGTGTAGTAATGCACATGAATAACTGTGAATGCAGGTACTTTATATACAGTCCTGCCATATGACTACAAATTGCACTATAGCGTAAAGGGATACCACAGCACTTTTTACCATCTAACCTATTAATTTCTAGGCCATCCTATCAGTATCACCACTCTCCGTGTAAGACCAGTCTTCTAATAACAGGGAGCCCCAGATTTCCACTGTAGTTACTCTAGTAACTACTATGAATGATTCTGTATTCTCTGGAGAGTGCTGTGTAGTATGATGGTGGTATTATGTGTTTAATAACACTATGTGTATATAACAGTTAGTCAGGGCATACAAACTCACCTGAAGCTGTTTTGGCACCAGTCCTGCTCCAGATACGCCAGGGATAGAACCACCATCAGACGTCGGCTGCGGCTGACATTCATAAGCAGCTCAGCAGAAGGCTCTGAAGTTAATGGGAACACAATTTTATGTTGTGCAGTGCTCAATAGATAAAGATATATGAGACACTGTGGTTTTGTGGTGTGGTCACAAAACTTTGTCAGAGTTGGTAATTGTGAGGCTACGGATTTGTGGTGAGAGGTTTTATACGAGTGGTGACATTATACAGACCATATGAGGTTGTCTGAGTTAGTGGTGAAATGAGTACACCGAAAGGCAAATCACCTGGGTTTAGTGGTGACAGGGTCACAAGTTAATATATGATGGCTAGCAGAGGCAATACTGATGTATTCCACATGATATATTAAGGAGACTATTGTAGTCATCACCACACTAAAAAGGAAAAATCAGGGACTAAAATATATAGAAGGTATAAAATATCTAGAAGTATTTATCACTTATGACCTATGCATACTTCTATCAGGAAAATTCCCACTCAATAATCAACACGTTTAAATTAGACCTTTTTACATATATATTATATCATAGCCAAGGCGGATAACTGCAATACACATGCAATACCTATTCCAGACCCTACTGGAATGAACCCTGTCTCTCATCTAGAGCCAGGAACAGGAAGAGGGGAGGGGTGCTAGATGTCAGACACAATTATTTAGCTTTACAATTGGAGCATGTTCCTGCAGCATTTATCCCTCCCTACATCTACTGTAGCGCACCACTATAAGGTTCGACACTGGTTGTGAAGTGTCTACGCCTGGTCGTTCCAGGACACTCTGCAGCCATATACTGTGTAATGCCCTGTAGGGTAGATTTCTCTTCTTGGAAGGCAATGAAAACATAAGTTGAAAGAGGCAAGGAGCGCTACAGTGATACAGATAAATGGGATGTACAGATTCTCCAAACCACATGATATATAGGGGTATATATGTGCTAAGCCTTCGAGAGAGATAAAGTACCAACCAACCAGCTCCTGTTCTTTTTCAAAACACAGAAAATTCATGCTCTCGTCCTACAATGCAGCCCTTTCCCACTCTAGACCAGG